>NC_086320.1:328981137-329581137 GCF_036172605.1 Pelobates fuscus | reverse complement strand
AGTAAATAACCCTTTCATTCACCCAGGTGGAGGGTGGGGGAGGGCGCGAGGAAGGGGAGAGGCAGAGAGAACTACAGTGCTAGGAATGCAGCTTTGTATTCCTGGCACTATAGTATCCCTTTCATTTTGAAAAGTAGGGAATGGGTATAATAAATCCCTGTTACTATAGCAGTATGATAAAAGGAGGTACAGAGCTCTTTGCACTATAATCAATGCAAGGTGTACAGGTAGCTATGGTGCTTGGGGTTCTTTTATGTTAGTGCCCATTTAACTCTGTGAAATATGCTCATTACAAATTGTGGAATCTTTTCTTTTGAAACTTGTTAATCTACTAGATTGGAAAGAAATGTAATTCTGTGAGTAACGGGTTATTCTTTGCATTTTTTATATTTTTTTGCAACACACTAGGTTGTTGAAAAGGGAGAAAATCCGAACAACTCTGCAAAAAAAACAAAACGCACATTCATTGATAAGGCGACAAAGGAAAAGTTAGAAGAGATTTATAACCTGGTCCATCATCCCAGTAAAATGGAAATCGGAAAAATTTCACACGAAAGGAAGCTAAAAATTGAAGTAAGTACTGACGATAAGAAGATTTATATCAACTACATTGACATGAAAATTTACAGTTATTTACTAAAGTGAGAATGCAAAGTGAACTTCAGATTTAAAGTGACACAGCATTTACCGAAACCACTACAGCTTAAAGTGGTTATGTCTACAGCCTGCCCCTGCAGGCTTTCTAATGTAAACACTGCCTTGTCAGGCATACAATACACACAGACACTGCATCTACTACACACATTGAATCCACTACGCAAACACACATTCTGCATCCACTCTACAAACACAGACACTGCATTCACAACACACACTGCATAACATAATGGATGTGGGCATGTTTTGATGGGCATGACTTGAGTGGGGGGGGGGGGGCAGCATTTCATCCTTGGACCAAGGAAGCAAAATTCTTGGGCCGTCCCTGAGTTAACTGTTATAGTAACCATCTTGTGGCAGTCACTTTAACAATGAGTTCTAGAGATTTGACTACCAGCACACACAATTTGGGTAAAAGAAGACTCTATAATTAAGGCCAGTTGGTCATGTCTCCAATGGTGCCATCTAAACCATAGTTTTGTGAGGAGTTTTTTTCTACTTCGCTATTTTGGCCTAACATTTCTCTGATATCCCTTTTTTAATTTTCACAAATTTCCAGATTAGTAAATAATCCTAAATGTTTTAGCTGGGACTAGAGGCAATTGTTCTCGCTGGTACAAAAGTGAATCTTTTAATGTATGAATTATTTATATTATGAATTTCCCAAATGTTTTGCTCTGCATAAATCAAACTTGGTACTTGTGTATTATGTCTGTTTAAATGTGAATAATTTGTTAATCATTTGACCACCTCATATAAGATCATTAGAATACTTCACATAAGATGAATTCCTTTATTGACCACCCATTATTTTCATTATTTATCAATAGGTTGTTAAAACATGGTTTTGCAACCGTCGCCAGAAGGATAAAAAGGAACTGAACAAACTACTGAAAGAGGCCATGGCACCTGGTAACTTTGCTCAACCTATTCCAGGTCCTAACACAGGAACCTGTGCCATGCCACCAGTGGCCGTACCGCAACCCTGCCTAATTGATATGACTGGATCAAATCGTACTCCGTATATGGCAATAAACGACTACAATGGACAATTCATCCAATATGCCACATAAAGATTGCCTCCTGGAAACCATACTTAGTACACCATGTTATATCCATATTTCTATTTTCCTCTTTTTACAGATAAACCTCTCTTTTGAGCATTAACCCATCTTGATCACTCTTACTTCAGTTCAATGTTGTAGCCTTAACCCTACCACTTTGATTCCCTGTCATCATTATTAAATCTTCATTCTTATTCACACCTTATATAAAATTAATCGCCAAATCCTGCCCACTGCATCGGAAATTCACCATATCTGACACAAGGTGAAACAAAAACTCCATGCATTTCAGTAGGATCATTTTACACCTTACTCTCTGTAAGCTATTCAAACCCTGCTTCTACTCCATAAACTCTATCTCAAGCTGCATTTCCTCTCTGTCAATGACCTTGATATCTGTTATGCTTCCCACCTCATCTCCAACATCTTTCAACCTCATGTCCTTTATTACAAGAGTTTACTCTAGACCTAGAACTCGCTGGACTTCCCCTTAAGACTGTGTAATTGAATGTAGATTGTACAGTTGACAATGCACTTTCCATATATGTATATCTAAAAAGAATTGAAAAAAAAGAATAAAAAATAAGTTTGTTTGTCGCTTTGTTTGGACCGTTTTGTGAATTTATGCAAATATTTTTGGAGTTGAATACTTCTTTACTAGCACATACTGAGCTTCACACCAAACCTTCTATTTTGTGTAGGGAGTCTATCCAGTAAAGAGTGAATTACTCTGAATGTACAAAAAAGCAAAAAGATAAAGTGGCACAGTGCAAAATAAATATTTTAACACTAAAAAATAATCATATAAATGTCATAAAAGCAATAAATTCTGTTCAGCAACCATTCAAATCATGGCAAAAGATACACTAAAATAATAAAAAAAATGGTGCTCATAAAATATCTGCCAAATTACAAAATATACCAATGTACCAAAGTGATATACATATACCTTATCAAATGTTATAACAACCAATCTTAAAGTGGTATAGTTCATGAAAAGAGATACTAAAGTAGAATGTGTGGTCACAACAATCTTATAAAACACACACAAATACCTGTTTAAAAAACACTGCATTTAGTGAATGTTCAATCACTTTGCAAAATGAGGGATAAGATGGTGATCTTGATCTTAGTTGCCCTATTGCTGCAGAGTGTGTAGATTATGGGTGCTAGTGGGAGTCCAAGTTTTTGTAAAACTCCTTATCTACACTTTGTCTTAAAACTGTAGACGTATGGCAATCAATATAATGAACTGTAGGCAGGGCCGCCATCAGGGCATGACAACCGCAACGGTTGTCATGGGCCCGGCGGTCCTGGGGGGCCCGGACTGCTCAGGTCGTCCGGGCCCCACATTCAGTGGGAACATACCGGGTCGCAGGGGGCCCTGCGACCCCGGTATGTACCCACTGGGCCAGCCTCTTCTCCTGGGGGGCCCAGCAGCCGGTCACCTCAGGGCCCCCCAGAGGCTGACCCTGCTGACAACCGGCGGGCGCGCGAGGGAGCACTCTCCCTGGCTGAGTGCTTCCTCTTCAGCTCCCTCGCGCACCGCACTGATGCCGGAGCCGGAAGATGACGTCATCTTCCGGCTCCGGCATCAGTACGCGGCGCGCGAGGGATCTGAAGAGGAAGCACTCAGCCAGGGAGAGTGCTCCCTCGCGCGCCCGCCGGGTGTCAGGACATTTGAGTGAGGGGGGGGGAGGGAGAACATTTGAGTGAGGGGGGGGAGGGAGAACATTTGAGTGAGGGGGGGGAGGGAGGACATTTGAGTGAGGGGGGGGAGGACATTTGAGTGAGGGGGGGGGAGGGAGGACATTTGAGTGAGGGGGGGGGAGGGAGGACATTTGAGTGAGGGGGGGGGAGGGAGGACATTTGAGTGAGGGGGGGGGGAGGGAGGAAATTTGAGTGAGGGGGGGGAGGGAGGACATTTGAGTGAGGGGGGGGGAGGGAGGACATTTGAGTGAGGGGGGGAGGGAGAACATTTGAGTGAGGGGGGGGGAGGGAGGACATTTGAGTGAGGGGGGGAGGACATTTGAGTGAGGGGGGGGGAGGACATTTGAGTGAGGGGGGGGAGGGAGGACATTTGAGTGAGGGGGGGAGGACATTTGAGTGAGGGGGGGGAGGACATTTGAGTGAGGGGGGGGGAGGACATTTGAGGGAGGGGAGGGAGGACATTTGAGGGAGGGGAGGGAGGACATTTGAGTGAGGGGGGAGGGAGGACATTTGAGTGAGGGGGGAGGGAGGACATTTGAGTGAGGGGGGAGAGGGAGGGAGGGCATTTGAGTGAGGGGGAGGGAGGACATTTGAGTGAGTGGGGGGGGAGAGGGAGGGAGGACATTTGAGTGAGTGGGGGGGGAGAGGGAGGGAGGACATTTGAGTGAGTGGGGGGGGAGAGGGAGGACATTTGAGTCAGGGGGGGAGTGGGAGGGAGGACATTTGAGTGGGGGTGGGGGGGGAGAGGGAGGGAGGAAATTTGTATGAGTGGGGGAGAGGGAGGGAAGGGAGGAAATTTGAGGGAGTGGGGGGAGAGGAAGGGAGGACATTTGAGGGGGGAGGAAGGAAATTTGAGGGGGGAGAGGAAGGAAATTTGAGGGAGGGGGGAGAGGAAGGAAATTTGAGGGAGGGGGAGAGGAAGGAAATTTGAGGGGGGAGGGAGGAAGGAAATTGGAGGGGGAGAGGAAGGAAATTTGAGGAGGGAGGAAGGAAATTGGAGGGGGAGAGGAAGGAAATTGGAGGGGGAGAGGAAGGAAATTGGAGGGGAGAGGAAGGAAATTGGAGGGGGAGAGGAAGGAAATTTGAGGGGGGAGGGAGGAAGGAAATTGGAGGGGGAGAGGAAGGAAATTGGAGGGGGAGAGGAAGGAAATTGGAGGGGGAGAGGAAGGAAATTGGAGGGGGGAGAAGGAAGGAAATGAGAGGGAGGGGGAGAAGAAGGAAATTGGAGGGGGGGAGAAGGCAATGAGAGGGAGGGGGAGAAGAAGGAAATTGACGGGGGTATGGGGAGAGATTGACATCCATCACACACACACACAATGCACCCCTTGCACACAGAAAAACACACAATGCATTACACACAGACACACATACACAAGCAATGCATCCCTTACACACAGCAACAAACAATGCACCCCTTCCACACACTCAGTGCATCCCTTACAGACACACACACACTGCATCCCATACATACACAAACTCACCTTGCAGCCCTTACACATACAAACACAGATTCACACAATGCATTCCTTACACACATCAGGACATCCCCCCCCCCCCCCCCTGTGTAAAGGGCCCTCAAAAAATGGAGCTGTTTCCCATTCTCCCAGAACATTGATTTTTGTGACCACAGTTACAAACCGCCTCCAGAGAGCCTGTTCTACACCAGACCAGTGGAGCCAGACGGCAGCTGAAGCCCATCATCATCCTCATCTGGTTGTAAGTAGGCAATCTAGTATATTATTCGTGGCACTAATCTCTAATTTACCTCACATTAAAGGGACACTATAGTCCCCAGAACCACTGCAGCTTAATGTAGTGGTTCTGGTGTCTATAGCCTGTCCTTGCAGGCCTTTTAATGTAAACACGGCGGCACTGCAGCACTGTGTTAGTTAACATGGCAGATCATATGGGGGGCGGCAGACTTTACTTTTGCCTAGGGCGGCAAAAATCCTTGCACCGGCCCTGCAGACACTGCATGCCTGTGGGCGGACTGGGGGGGGGGGACTCAGGTGCAGGCGCCGGGGGGCCCAGACCTTGAGCTGTGTCAGGGGCCCCAAAATTTCTGATGGCAGCCCTGACTGTAGGTAGTGTTTGGCATTCATCTGGTTCACACTGGTTGGCATGAACCAATGGCCAACACCAGGAGGGGGCCCTGCGGCTTCTCCTGTATACAACGGGTGCAAGGCCTCTCCGTGTAGTCTGCCAGCACCTCCGGTCACCAGCTCCGCAATCTCTGGCTACTCACAGCATTGCCACGGTTTACCACTGGAGCTTGCAAGATCTCTACTCCATGGTCTGACTGGAGCTCACGAGATCTGACTGGAGCTCTGACTGGAGCTTGCAAGATCTCTACTCCATGGTCTGCAGCTCTGCACCTGGTGGAGCTGGAGAACGGAGGCGCTGGCTGGCTACAGCACACTGGACTACCAGGGAGAAGGAGGAGACCAGCCTCCCCCACACTACCATCTTCCATTGTCACCATCCCCACAAACTTCCACCCCCCCCCCACTGTCACCTCACCCACACACTACTACCCCTCACTATCACCTTCCCCACACACTACCACCCTCATCCCCATTGCCCCTCACACTGTCACCACCTCCCACACTGTCACCATGCAAAACACTGTCACCATCCCCACACTGTCACCACCTCCCACAATGTCACCAGCTTCCACAATGCCATGAGCTCGCACACTGTCACCACCTCCCATGCTGTCACCACCTCCCACAATGTCACGCTCCAAAACACTGTCACCACCTCCCACACTGTCACCATCGCCACACTGTCACCACCTTCCACAATGCCACCACCCTCCACACTGTCACTACCTCCTACACTGTCACCACCCCCACACTGTCACCATTCCCGCACACTGTCACCACCTCCCACACTGTCACCATTACCGCACACTGTCATCAACCACCCACACTGTCACCAACTCCCACAATGTCACCATCTGCCCATACAGTCACCATTCCCGCACACTGTCACCAACCACCCACACTGTCACCAGCTCCCACACTGTGACCATCTGCCCACACAGTCACCATCCCCCCACACTGTCACCACCTCCCAAATTGTCACACTTTCAACAATGTCACCATCCAAAATACTATCACCATCTCTCCAAACTGACACAACATCCGACACTGTCACCCCCTCCACACACAGTCACCATCAACACAGTGTCACCACCTCCCACAATGTCATCATCCAAAACACTTTCACCATGCCTACACTGTCACCACATGCAATGTCCCCAGCTTCTCCCTCACTGGCCCACTTAAATAGACATGCGGCTGGGGAGGGAGAGGAGGACCCGGCGGAGCTCTATCTTGCAGCTCCGCCGGGTTCCTCTCGCAAGATCGGGAGCGTTGCCATGGCAACGCCCCGATCTTGCAAGAGTGAACTTTAGCCCGCAGGCTTTATTAGATATAACTCTTGCGAGTTATTGGAGGCAATGAACTGCGTGTGAAGAAACTGTGCGCTGGGCCCCCTCTGCGGTAACAGGGAGCCGGGGGCCCGCGGCTGCACACATAGATAGTGATATTCGCTATCTATGTGTGCAGAGAGGGAAAGTGGGGCCCGGGACTGCCAGAGCAGTCCGGGCCCCCCAGTACCGCCGGGCCCGTGACAACCATGATGGTTGTCACCACCTGATGGCGGCCCTGCCCACAGCACCCAAACCCACATCACACACAGCACCCTCACACAAATCAATCACATACAGCACCCTCACACACAACACACAGCACCCTCACACACAGCGCCCACAGCACCCTCACACACATCACACACAGCATCCATCACATACACACTACACCCATCACATATACATAACATATGTATATATAATATATATAATATACGATGTATGTAATTCTTGATCCTGAGGGCTAAAACGTTGATCTTTCTCTTTTTAATGTATATCTAATAAAGCTATTTTGATTTTATACGAAGACCAGGGAGTGCAGTCATCCCTATTGGATTTGTTATATATATACTCACACACACACTACACTCTAACATACACACTCTGGATCCCCTATACACACACTAGATTCCTTGTAAGCAAACACATACTACACCCCTAAACACGCACTCTCTACAAACACAACATCACCTATACACACACACACTATAGCCTGTATGCACACACTTGCTACATCCCCTATACACACATTCTCTACACCCCCTAGCCACATATGCATTACATTACACCACAAACACAACATAACTAAAACTGACCTTATTACACAATACCACACCACAATCAGTTCACTCTACACACACGCAATACCACAAGCAGGCTCCAAACACATGCACAATACTCTTTCCTGGCATTTTTGTCTCCAGGGGGCTGTGTAGGAGGGGGGCTGTCAGAGAGCGTTTACTTACCTCTCCTGCAGCTCCTGTCAGCTCCCTTCTCCTCCACGCCGGTTCGTGCAGCTCCTCTGTCAGCTCCCACTGTAAGTCTCGTGGCCGCGCTATGACCCCGCGGCTCTCGCGAGACTTACACTGGGACTTGCAGAGGGAGCTGACCGGACCGGCGCGGAGGAGGAGGGAGCTGACAGGAGCTGCAGGAGAGGTAAGTAAACGCTCTCTGACAGCCCCCTCCACTGAACTGCCAATGCCACTGGACCACCAGGGAGTGAGAGCCCCCCTCCCTGGCCATGTATTAAGCAGGGAGGGGGGGACGAAAAAAATAAATAAATAATTAAATAATAAAATAAAATATTAATAATAAAATTAATTAAAAAAATGACTAATAAAACAAAAAAAATATTAAAATAATAATTTCAAAAATAACAATAAAAATGCCCACCCCCCACCAAGGCTCTCCATAACACTCTGCATCACACACGCACACTGCACTTATACACACACTGCACTCATACACACACTGCACTCATACACACACTGCACTCATACACACACACACACACATACTGCACTCATACACACACTGCACTTATACACACACACACTGCATTCAGACACACACACACTCAGGGCCGGACTGGGGATACAAAGTAGCCCTGGAAAAAAAATTATGCCAGACCCATAAGTCATTGCGCCATATATTGTCACATGTAATATGTAAGGTTATGTCTTGCCAACCCAGATGATTGTACACCTGTATGTACACCTGTATGTATGTGTTTATATATTACTCATACAGGTGTATATATACACACACACACACCATAAATATATATTTCCTTTTCCAATATAAAATATTGGTCCTTTTAGAGTAAAACATTTAATTATACAGTAAGCGTATTCGCATGTAGACACAGACAATCTTACTGACACACACAAGCTCATTGATACAGTCTCAGACCATGGGCTTGGAACCCCCACAAATATTCACAAATTGCTTTTACTCCAGCAATTCCAGTCACAATTACCACAGCAGGATCTGTACTGTCTTTACCACTCAGTGCTCTTTACAGCAATGACCTCACAGTACCTCATGAATGCCACTTACTGTATTGTCATTGCATGGTGGTGCTAATGAAAGCTGGACCTGCCCCTAGCAAAGCCAGTCACAGCAGCGTTGTCACCTTATTACCACAGGGGTTAGTTACAGCCTGCACTTACACCAACAGTACCTGTGAGAGTACCTCTTTACACTAGCTCATAGTATGACCTTACCCCAGCACTGCCCTAACACAAAATATCTTACCCCAGCACTGCCCTAACACAAATTATTTTACCCCAGCACTGCCCTAACACAAATTATCTTACCCCAGCACTGCCCTAACACAAAATATCTTACCCCAGCACCGCCCTAACACAAAATATCTTACCCCAGCACTGCCCTAACACAAAATATCTTACCCCAGCACTGCCCTAACACAAAATATCTTACCCCAGCACTGCCCTTACACAAAATATCTTACCCCAGCACTGCCCTAACACAAAATATCTTACCCCAGCACTGCCCTTCCACAAAATATCTTACCCCAGCATTGCCCTTCCACAAAATATCTTACCCCAGCACTGCCCTAATGCAAAATATCTTACCCCAGCACTGCCCTTCCACAAAATATCTTACCCCAGCACTGCCCTGCCACAGAATATTTTACCCCAATCCTGCCCTAACACAAATTATCTTACCCCAGCACTGCCCTAACACAAAATATCTTACCCCAGCACTGCCCTGTAACAGATTATTTTACCCCAATCCTGCCCTAACACAAATTATCTTACCCCAGCACTGCCCTGCCACAAATTATCTTACCCCAGCACTGCCCTAACAAAAAATATCTTACCCCAGCACTGCCCTTCCACAGAATATTTTACCCCAATCCTGCCCTAACACAAATTATCTTACCCCAGCACTGCTTTGCCACAAAATATCTTACCCCAGCACTGCCCTGCCACAGAATATTTTACCCCAATACTGCCCTAACACAAATTATCTTACCCCAACACTGCCCTTTCACAGATTATTTTACTCCAGCACTGCCCTGTAACAGATTATTTTACCCCAACAGTAGGCTTGATACCCTGTCACAAAGGGATCTTAAATGTTCAATTGATCACATTAAGTATTTTAAGAGCCCTATCACAGTGCAATCTTACCTGTTAAATGCCCTGTCATACTGACTCCTTACTCCAGCAAACCTGGTCATGGAGGGAAGGGATGCTACCGGACCGCTGCTATGGCGCGCAGTGTAGAGCCGCCGCCGAGCAGCCGCTGGATATGACGTCATATGCCTCTCACATCCGGCGACTGGCACAGAAGCGGCCGCGGCCGCATGGAGGACGAACTCCAAATATTTTCCTACCTTGTGTCCGCATGCAGTCACATCTCAAAGCGGCCCAGGGCCGGCGGCCTCCCGGGAAATTTCCCGGTATCCCGGTAGGCAAGTCCGGCCCTGCACACACTGCATTCATACACACACTGCACTCATACATATACATTCATTATATACACACACTGTAAATAAATATTCAATTAATATAATTTTTTTAGGATCTAATTTTATTTAGAAATTTACCAGTAGCTGCTGCATTTCCCACCCTAGTCTTATACTCGAGTCAATAAGCTTTCCCAGTTTTTTGGGGTAAAATTAGGGGCCTCGGCTTATATTCGGGTCGGCTTATACTCGAGTATATACGGTAACTTTATCTTACACTGTTTACCTATTTAAAATGTATTCTATTTTATCCAAAATGTTCTAAGATTTGCTTTAGAAAATTATTGAGTGCTAATTGTGCATCTGTCCGTTTGCACTGTGCCCTATGTTTTTGTAAGGAGCATGTTTGTGTGAATGTAGGGGTGTGTTTGTATGAGGTGTTGGTATTTGAATGCAAGCCTGCATTTATGTGTAGTGTTTGTTTTTGAATGCAGCGTTGTGTTTATATATAATTTTGGTGGTATATAACAAAGAGGTGTGTTTGTATATAATGTTGACGTTTCAAACCACGAGTTGAATGCAGGGGTGTACTTGTGTGTAGTATTGGTGTTTTTAATGCTGAGATGTATGCACATGTACATATGCACTGCCAAACACACTGTGACACATATACACACAGATAAACACAGTCAGACACACAGATATACACACTGACACACATGCAGATACAGACTGACACAGATACACACACTGACACAAACAGACACACAGATACACAACCTGACACACTTGCGGAAAAACAGACACACAGATGTACACACTGACACACATGCAGATACAGAGATACACACACTGGCTATATACAGATACACAGACAGATAAATAAGTACAGAGATGTACCTATGACCTAAAGTCAGAAGGACACAGGAGGATCGTCAATAAAATTAAAATCGTCATATACAATGTCTACCTTTATGGAAAACAAGAAAGTAAAAAATAATAATAAAATAAAGAAAAAATACCAAAATTGAATAAACACAAAATCTCAGTGACTGGCAGTTGGATGGGGAGAGAGTGGGTAAGTTGGACTGGGTGGGGGTAAATGAAGTGGGGGGTGTTGGGAGTAAAAACGCTCTGCCCTGTATATCTAGAACACAAGGTCATACGTGTGTAGTTATTTATATGTAATTATAGGGTTAACACCTATTTGGATCCCTTTACACACCACACACGTCTCTCCTTGAGGGATTTTCTGTTTGTTTAGTTACACAGACAGATATACACACAGATACACATACTGACAACACACATATACATATAATAACAGACAGATATACACACTAACACACATACAGACACGCAGATACACAACCTGACACACATGCAGATACACATACACACAGATAAAAACACTGACACACATGCACATACACACAGATACACACATTAAAACACATGAACATACACACAATGAAACACATGTAGATACACGGTTACACACAGACTACATAGAGGAACACAGATAAACTGACTAAAAACAGATATACACACTGACACACACAGATACACATAATGATAACATACAGGTACACACTGACAGACACACTGACACACACAAACACACTGACAGACATACTGACACACACAGATACACGCTGACATACAATTATTACAATTAAAAATTATTGAGTGCTAATTGTGCTTCTGTCCATTTGCACTGTGCCCTATGTTTTTGTAAGGAGCATGTTTGTGTGAACATAGGGGTGTGTTTATATGTGGTGTTGGCATTTCAATGCAAGCATGCATTTATGTGTGGTGTTTGTTTTTGAATCCAGGGTTGTGTTTATATATACTTTTTGGTGGTGTTTAACGCAGAGGTGTGTTTGTATGTAATGTTGACGTTTCATGCAGGAGTGTGTAGTGTAATGTAGTGTGGAGTTCAGCAGTTTGAATGCAGGGGTGTGCTTGTGTATAATATTGGTGTTTTGAATGCTGAGATGCAGAGGCGGCTCTAGACTTTATGAGGCCTTAGGCGAAATGCAAACATTAGGCCCCACTAACAAAAAAGGGTGGTGGAGGGTGATGGTGAGGCTGAGGGTGGTGGGGGGTGATAGTGAGGGTGGTGGGGGGTGATGGTGAGGGTGGTGGGGGGTGATGGTGAGGGTGGTGGGGGGGTGATGGTGAGGGTGGTGGTGGGGTGATGGTGAGGGTGGTGGGGGGTGATGGTGAGGCTGAGGCTGAGGGGGGTGGGGGGTGATGGTGAGGGTGGGGGGAGGCTGAGGGTGGTGGGGGGTGATGGTGAGGGTGGTGGGGTGAGGCTGAGGATGGTGGGGGTGTGGTGGGGGGTGAGGCTGAGGGTGGTGGAGGGTGATGGTGAGGCTGAGGGTGCTGGGGGGAGGCTGAGGGTGGTGGGGGGTGATGGTGAGGGTGGTGGGGGTGAGGGTGGTGGGGGTGAGGCTGAGGTTGGTGGGGGTGAGGCTGAGGGTAGTGGGGGTGAGGCTGATGGAGGGTGATGGTGAGGCTGAGGGTTGTGGGGTTGATAGCGAGGCTGAGGGTGGGGGGGTGATGGTGAGGGTGGTGGGTGATGGTGAGGCTGAGGGTGGTGGGGGATGATGGTGAGGGTGGGGGGGTTAGGCTGAGGGTGGTGGGGGGTGAGGCTGAGGGTGGTGGGGGTGAGGCTGAGGGTGGTGGGGGTGAGGCTGAGGGTGGTGGAGGGTGATGGTGAGGCTGGTGGGGGTGATGGTGAGGCTGAGGGTGGTGGGGGGTGATGGTGAGGCTGAGGGTGGTGGGGGTGATGGTGGGGCTGAGGGTGGTGGCGGGTGATGGTGGGTGGGGGGTGATGGTGAGGCAGAGGGTGGGGGGGTGGTGGGGGGTGATGGTGAGGGTGGTGGGGGTGAGGCTGAGGGTGGTGGGGGTGAGGCTGAGGGTGGTGGAGGGTGATGGTGAGGCTGGTGGGGGTGATGGTGAGGCTGAGGGTGGTGGGGGGTGATGGTGAGGCTGAGGGTGGCGGGGGGTGATGGTGGGGCTGAGGGTGGTGGGGGGTGATGGTGGGTGGGGGGTGATGGTGAGGCTGAGGGTGGTGGGGGTGATGGTGAGGGTGGGGGGTGAGGCTGAGGGTGGTGGGGGGTGATGGTGAGGGTGGCGGGGTGAGGCTGAGGATGGTGGGAGGTGAGGCAGAGGGTGGTGGGGGGTGATGGTGAGGCTGAGGGTGGTGGGGGGTGATGGTGAGGCTGAGGGTGTGGGGGTGATGGTGAGGGTGGGGGGATGAGGCTGAGGGTGGTGGGGGGTGATGGTGAGGGTGGCGGGGTGAGGCTGAGGATGGTGGGAGGTGAGGCTGAGGGTGGTGGAGGGTGATGGTGAAGCTGAGGGTGGTGGGGGGTGATGGTGAGGGTGGGGGGGTGATGGTGAGGGTGGGGGGTGATGGTGAGGCTGAGGGGGGTGAGGCTGGGGGGGGTGATGGTGGTGGGGGGTGATGGTGAGGGTGGGGAGGGGTGATGGTGGGGGGTGATGAGGAGGGGTGATGGTGGAAGTGGGGGTGAGGCTGAGGGTGGTGGGGGTGATGGGGAGGGAGAGCCTACCTTTCCCTGGTGGTCCAGTGGGCTCCCTGGTGGTCCGGTGGCCACTGCTTACGGTCTGCAGCTCCTCAGAGCTGCAGACCGTGTAATCTCGCGAGATTTCAGAGCGTTGCCGTGGTAACCCGCGGCAATGCTCTGATTGGCCAATTCTCGCGAGTCACATGGTCTGCAGCTCTGCACACTGCGGAGCTGCAGACCAGTGTCTGCGGTGGCTGGCCGGGCAGCCAGGAGGGGCCTCGCACCCGGCGGCATACCGGGCAAGCCGCCGGGCCCCCTCCTGGTGTCAGGTCCTCGGTCACTGCCCGAGGACCTGACACACTCTGCCCACAGGCGGTTTAGGCGGCCGCGAGGCCCCCGCCAGCGCGAGGCCTTAGGCGGCCGCCTAAACCGCCTAATTAGAGAGCCGCCTCTGCTGAGATGTATGCACATGTACATATATACTGCCAAACACACTGTGACACACATACACACACTTTGAAAAACATGCAAATACACAGATATACACACTGACACACATGCAGATACAGACTGACACAGATACACACACTGACACATACAGACACACAGATATACAACCTGACACACTTGCGGAAAAACAGACACACAGATGTACACACTGACACACATGCAAATACAAAGATAAACACACTGGCTATTTACAGATACACAGACAGAAATACACACAGATACGCACACTGACAACATACTGATACAAAGATACATTTAATAACAGACAGATACACACACTAACACACATGCAGATACACAACCTGACATACATGCAGATACATATACACATAGGTACAAACACTGACACACATGCAGATACGCATACACACAAATACACACACTATCAAACATTAACATACACACAATGATGCTCAGATACACACAGACTACATAGAGAAAAACAATTACACTGACTAAATACAAATATACACACTGACACATACAGATACTGACAGGCATACTAACATACACACTAACAGACATACTGATACAGACAGACACATATACTGACAGACACACATACTGACACACACTGACACAAATATATACTGACAGTCATACTGACACACACGCAGACAGACATACTGACACACTGAAAGTCATACAGAAACACATGCAAACTTTACACTTTTAAAGCCACTGGCTTCCCTGTGGTCCATTGCTCTGGCAATCCTCCACATCAGGGCCCCCTCCTGATGGCCTCCTCCTCCGCCCCGCGCGGCTTCACTCTTTCTGGGAGGAAGTGACACGCGGCTGTCACTTCCTCCCATCTGGCTGCCGTAAAGTAAGTTGCACTGTAAAAGGCCACAGCGCCCTACCAGGCCCCTCCTGTGAAATGCCCACTAAATGGAGACGCAGCACCGGTGGGTTCATGGGGCAAATAAATTATTTTTTTGCAGCCAGCGGGCCCACGGGGGAACTGTTTTGGGCTTCCCAGTAGAAACTGTGCCCGGTGCAGCTGCCCTGTTTGCCCCACGTTAAAGATAGCCCAGCTCTTATCTTTGTTAAGCAACTTGGGAAAAGTATGAAAAAAATAAAACACAAGGCACCCTTTACCTATTGGCTTCCCTCTCACCAGCTTCACTTATAATTAGCAAACTTCCATATTATCATGTGTAATTCTTACCATGCTAGGAAAGAATAATAGGCTGAGAGTTCTGGGGTGCCTTATCCTGAGAACTGATCCAGAGTGATACACATGGTGACATATTGTAACAGCCCAAGGTACCATTTGATTACTCTGTTGCTGTGGCAAGTTAAAATTGGCTCATATTCTATTCATGAGAGAGACAGTTGAATCAGCTGATTGCACAAATGCCATTTTTATGCACATATAGGGTCTTCGGTTATTGACCTTATTGACAAGATTGCCCCATATTTGTAGAACATTATTGATGGTCAAATATTTCTACCTCCATAACTAATTGAGATATATGCATCATTAAGTCTAATATTGACCGTTTTATTTATTTGTGACTCAGAAATGTCGACTCATGTTAAATATTTGTCTGATCAATATAGTTTGTTACTGGGTCTATTCAATACCCATTTAAACAACTGCATGTAGACTTTGCCAGTCGGTGCATCTTGATAGCCACTGGGCTCAAAATGGCCTCCTAACAAATATTTTTTTTAAGTAGATGTGTAAGTCCAAATGAAGACAACACAGTATCATTTTAATCAAAATGGGATTGATATCAATAAGATATTTAGTAACAATGTGTAGTAATTACTAACAAGTTTAGCATTTTAATGAGGCACATGGTTCATGGCTTAAAGGGATACTTTGTATATTCATTTGCATAGTGTGCACCTAACCAGACATCTTCATATGCTAATAAATAGGATGTAAATGAGTTGGCCCACAGCCTGTTGAAATGTAAATATTCAGATAATGCTTAGTACTGGGGAGACAGAATAAAATGAAAAAGTAAAAGATATTCACAAGCTAGTGATTGGTCATTTAGGTTGCATCATGGGAATAGTTAATGACAATTAGCCAATAGCAAGTAAGGCCAATAAACAAGCTCACCAGGAAGGTGGGGCTAACTAGTGTTGTTGAAGCGCTCCCCTCACTCTCTCAGAATCACTGTCTTCAGTGCCTTTGAGGAGATTCTTCTCAATCCTGATTCTTCCTAGCATCTTCTTGCTTTCTCACAGCCCATCATTCTACAGGACTTTACTCCAGTTTCCAGATAAGGTTTGAATTAGACACACATGCAAGCTTTCTTGAGTTTGATCTCTAGTCCGGAGACCTTCTCCAAAGATTTTACCTGCAGCTCTGTTCCCAGCACAGAATCTACTCCAGTGTCCTTAAATAATTCTAAGAAGACCTCTCTGAAAGTCCAGTTAGCCAACAGATAGGTTCACTACAAAAACCATGGATAACCATCACTTTTATTCCAACCAAGGAGAGAGTGCTCTACGAATACTTCCAACTCTATATGAAATTGTTCAAGAAAATATGCAAGATGTTACTGGCATGGGTCATCCACCTTACTCACATTATATGGTAGACTATGACTATGAAGTAATTCAACAATATGACGGGCAGTGTCCACCTCAGACGACAAACTTAATGAACCAGTTCCCCCACTACCATAACAGCCCTACACAGCCTAATGCTTACTACACACTGAATTATGGACAGCAATGGATACCACCACTAAACCACTACCATAACAGCCCTGCACAGCCTAATGCTTACTACACAATGGATTCTGGACAGCCATGGTTACAACCACTAAACCAAAATCAAACACCTAACTACCTAAACCAAGTATGTCGCCATCAAGCCGTCAGTCCTACAAGTACCATATCCAGTGCTGGAAGCTGCACTCCTGCAAGTACTATATCACAGGCGTCCACTGAAAGAGTAGTCTCAGATGTTGAGGTGAGTACTTACTAATCCAATCTCATGCACTGTTTTTATATGTGGTTCCTTCAACCAACTACATGTTTGGAACACTTTGGGATTTATTTATTTTTTGCAAGTAACATTTACTTTTTACATTTCTAATGTAATAGGAAACCTAAATGTTGGAGATAGTTTATTGTTTTATTGTCAAAGTATCAATGGCTATTGAGTGAAAAGTACACTTTTTGTTTAAATGACATTAAAGTAGAAAGCACTCAAATAGTATATAATACATGCATATCACAAACTGTTACTGTGCATAGGGAAGTCACTGTTCTAATATATATAATTATTGCAAAAATAATTATATATAATAAAAACCAAAAGGAAAAAAAAGTTACTTGCGCACTATCCCAAATCCCTATTTACATATAAATAACTGGAGTTTTTTTTAGTATCACTCCAATGGCCATTAGGTGTAAGCTCACTTGCCACATCAAGGCAAAACCTGTTAGGTTAGTCCTACACTAAAAATTCACCTTACTGTTCCCAGCTAGAAGGTAAAAAAATCTTTAATGAGACAGAGAGGGGTATTTTTGTAAACCCCTACACACTTATTAATACTTAATAGGGAACACATGGGGTGGACCGCAGCATGGTAATATGTGTGTGTAATACAAAATAAAATACAAACATACAAAAATAAGCCCTGCACTCAAAGTCCCACTACTTCTGGTCGGCAGCAATGACCATAGTATACATCAGCCCCAAAATATACAAAAAAAAACAAAGAATTTTTTTTTACTTGTGCACAATCCCAAATCCGTAAGTACATTTAAGTACTGGAGGCCGCCCAGTTTTTGTAAATTCTTATATAGTTCGATGGTAAAGCAATATATTTTCACCTTTTTAACTCACAGCCAGATCTAATAAAAAAAAAGGGACATAACATGACATCTAAATATGTGCTTGTTGATATTGCCTAGGTCATATTACAGTTCAGTTCTAAAAATATAGGATGTTACCCATTTGATCAACTACATTCAGATTTTGCCATTCTGTGGATCTCAAAGTCCACTGGGCTCAAAATGGCCTCCTAGCAACAAATATCAAATAAATAAATAAAAAATAATAAATAAATCAGTATCAGTCAAAATGAAGTTCAGTATTTTAATGAGTCACGTGGTTCATGTAAATTGTATTGAATAGTCTGCACTTAACCAGACATCTTCAAATGCTAATAAATAGAATGAAAATTGGTTGGCCCACACCCTGTTGAAATGTAAATGTATACTGTTGAGTACTGGGTAGAGAGAATAAAATAAAAAAGTAAAATATTTTTACAGGCTAGTTATTACAGGAGAGGAGGTCAATGGTGGGGGGGGGGGGGGCAGGGGTCATCTAGATTAAATCATGGTTGGAGAAGGAATATTATTTTTAAACTGTACTGATACACAATGTCACGTTGGTTGTGAGTAAAATAAATACTTGCCCTAAAAGCTTTTTTTTTTCTAAACACAATCTAACTTTTTTACATTGTTTACCTATTTAAAATGTATTACATTTTATCCAAAATGTTCTAATATTTGCTTTAGAAAATGATTGAGAAAGCCTGTCAGGCGAAACGCATTGTGAGTTTTTGATATTGTTAAATATTTTACTTTTTAATTATTTTATTTGAAAATATATATATATATAATTTTTTTTTGTTTTGTTTTGTAACTTAAAATTAGATTTTACCATTCAAATTTATTTTATTTGGTCCTGGTTTCAATTATCATATTGAAGTCTCCAACTGGCACAGTTGCACTTTTTATTATATGTCCTTGCATATTCCTGGTGGGGATAGTACCACCTACGCTGTTTCCAATGAGCATATGTGTGCTCCACTAAATGTAAGTACATTTCTTCCTACTTACAAATAGAACTATTCTTATATACATAAAGCACTGTTTTCTGTTTCTGTTTTTATTATATGCCTATTGTTGAATACAGAAGAATACTCACCCCAAGAAACATTTGTGAATGGAGATTATACCGCTTCATGCCTATACTAAGAGCTGAATTTGAAGCTTTACACTTGCAAACATTATACTTTTAAAGCCACCCTCTAGTTTTCTACCTTTTGGGTACAGGAGGGTGGCTTCCCTGGGGTTCAGTGGCAGACTGAGGTAGTTGGGAGTTAGGGTCTCAGAGGATCTGGCAATTCTCCACATCAGTGCCTCTCCTGACGGCCTTCTCCTCCCTCCCACGCTTCTTCACTCTCTCTGGGAGGAAGTTACTTGTGGCTGTGACTTCCTCCCAGTCGGCTGCAATTAAGCAGCCCTGCGTTAAAGACGACTTTGCTCACATGCCTTTTATGTTCACTGGAGTGCTCATACTTTGAATCTACTGGTGAATGAAGCAGCCATGTCATGCTGGGATGCAGCAACATTATTTTCTGTTTAACTTAAGATATATGTTTTTTTTGTCAGAATCCTCAGTTTAATGGAATATTTTGAAGGATCACATTGACAGACTAACTCTAAAACCTTTGTCTGACACTAGGGGGTCTTCAAAGATATATATTATAGTCACAAAAACAACTTTAGCTTAATGAAACAGTTTTGGTGTATAGGTTATGTCTCTGTAATCTCACTGCTAAATTCTCTGCCATTTAGGAGTTACATTACTTTGTTTATGTAGCCTTAGTCACACCTTCCTGCATGTGACTTACACGGCCTTCATAAACACTTCCTGTAAAGTGTCATCTAATGTTTACACTTTATTGCAAATTCTGTTTCACTTAAAATTTCTTATATCCTGCTCTGTTAATAGCGTGCTAAACCCTGCAGGAGCCTACCGTGTGTGAGTAAAGTTCAATGTACAGTGCAGGAGATAAAACTTTTAAATTTAGTTATAATAATTGAAAATTAAACAATTTTGTTTTCATGCACGCTGTGACAGCTACAGCTAGTGAAGGTGTGGTTAGGACTGAATAAACAGAAACAAAAGTGATTTAACTCCTAAATGACAGATAATTGAGTAGTGAAACTTCAGAGACATAATCTATACACCAAAACTGCTTAATTAAGATAAAGTGTTTTTTTGAAAGTGAACACATTGAAAAAAAACCTTTGGGTGAAACCTGTTAGTTGAAAGGCATTGGTGGGGAGTAAACCACCTACACACACATATATATAGACACATACAGACAGACAGATACATAGACACATACACACATACATACACGCAGACAGACACACATACATGCAAAGATACATACATACAGACAGACACACACACAGAGACAAACACACACATACACACAGACACACACACACACACACATACAGACAGACATACACACAGACACATACACACATACAGACACACACACACACACACACACATACACACAAGACACACATACATACAAAGACACATACATAGAAACAGACAGGCACACATACAGACACACACACACACACACACACATACAGACAGACACACACACATACACAGACAGAAACACACATATACATAGACACACAGACAGACACACACACACACATACAACGACACATACATACATACATACAAACAGGCACATACATACAGACAGACATACACACAGACACATACACACATACAGACACACACACAGACACACATACATACAGGCAGACAGACACACATACACACATACAGACAGACAGACACACACACACACACAGACACACATACATACAAACACACACACACATACAAAATATTCACCCTCCTGTTTCCTACCTTTTAGGTGCAGGAGGGTGGCATTCCCTGGGGTCCAGTGGTGGCTCAGGCTGGTTCCCACTCTGACTCCCTCTCCTTCTTCCTGCGCGGGCTCTGTGTGATTGCTGGGAGGAGTGACTGGGGCAGTCACTTCCTCCCACTTGTGATGTCATCAAATAGGGCCCGGTCGCGCTGTTAAAGCACCCAGCGCTGACGGGGCCCCCTGAAAATCCAACTAGTTTGCCACGCGGTCCGGGGACGCGAAACATGGTGACTGATACCCGGTCGCAGGGGTCTGCAGGGCGGCCGGGCCCCCTGGAGTGACAGGCCCAGTCACAGCTGCGACCCCTGCGACCGCTAAATGTACGCCAGTGTGTGTGTCTGTTAGTGAGTGTATGTCTGTCAGTGAATTTCTGTGTGTGTCAGTGAGTGAGTGTATGCGTGTCAGTGTGTGTGTGTATCTGTCAGTGAGTATCTGTCAGTGAGTGAGTGACATGAGAGGGCAGCAAAATGGATCTTTGCCTAGGGCAGTAGAAAGCCTTGCACCGGCCCTGTCTGTAGTAGCACACAACTTTTCATTATTTTGCAGGATCATGAATTGGATCATCTGGTGCTTCATATCAAAACATCCTCTTTTTTTATTTTTTATTTGTTGCACTAAAGAAGGAAACATGGGGTCTATTTCTATTTCTAATGACTCTTCTTTTGTCTCTTCCAGTAAATATTCAAAGCCTTTATCAGGACGACAATCCTTCAAAAAAGTAGCTGTGGATTCCTGAACATCTGTCACATCTGGAAGATACATATTTCTACTTTGAAGAAGCTTACTAAAAAAGTTAATTGTATTTAGTATATTATACCACTATACAATAAGGAACAAAAACAAGCTTAAAGATGTACCACGAGAAAAACTTGTGAAGTACAGTCTAAATTTGCAGAATATTTTGACTGTTAAAACTAAGAAATTTCTGATCTTCATGACTTTTTAAATGCAAATGCAATAAAGGTTAAGTTTTGCCCTTCTTTGGGCCTCTTCAGAAAGGTGTACCTGATACTCTTCTATCCTTCACATTATCACATATACTAATAGTAACTACTTTTTAAAGGGGAAAAAATAAATTTGTGTTAAATGTTCGTCTTTTGCGAAACACTTAAACATATGGGATTGCTACCAATCACTAATTGTTTTTTCAAAATTTAAGGGAATGTCACAGTATTTAAAAAAACCTTTAAATGATGGATATTTACTAAAGACAATTCTGATGAATGTCAAGACTAGCCTCAAAAGTGCCACAAGCCAATGTTTGCTAAATCAGCACTGAAACAGTCTGAATTCAATACAAAAGTATAGAAACTTAGAGATTTATCAAACAATGAATTGACACACCAAGTGGAATTTCTGAGTCTTGAAGATATATATATGGACACTGTGGCCTATTTCAGAAACATTCGTACTTGTAAAATACATTTAAATGCAACATTATTACACGTTATAAAATATAGCTTGATGTTGACCATATAATGTCTAAAGTACACTCTAAATGTTTGCATGGAAATTGCCACAATTTTATTGAGCGCCTTGATCAAATCCCTACAAGGAAATTCCAAAACAAACAGCCTCCATCCACTGTAATTATTACTAAAATCAAAATTACATTTATTGCTTAATTTAAAACATGGACATTGACTGTAAATAACAAGACACCATCTCACATGTTACGAGCCTACTGGCTCTTCAGCTGTGACTGCTGACTCCTTCATTCACCAAATCCCGTTACCCTTCCATTCCCAATAAGTAACACAGCACCATGTTAAGTGGGTAAGGGCAATGGCCACAGCTTTATTTAAACCAGCATAACCAAATACAGTCAGCTGCTGTTTTTACCCAGCAGACAGCTACACTTTAAACTTCTTCCAGAGCCTCTTCAGCCTGTCCTTCGTCATAAACCAAATTCAGGGTGCGACTCACCAAGCCCATCCGGGCATTATTCATTTACCAAACCTGCTGGCGCAGGAAACCCGCAGCTGTGACAAAATTAAAAAACAAAGAATCACAACACAAAACAACAATTCCAGAACTGAACCATTGGGGAGGGTGGGTGGGGAAAGGCACTGCCAGGCTCCCTGCGCATTGTTCACCAGGAGTCTGGTAATTTTTCCAGAACTCCCTGCTTCCAACCGTAAAACCAACTGGTTGCTATGCTAACCTCTCAGGAAAGCAGTCATGCTCCCCCTCCTTATTTGCACTGGGGGTTGCCCTAGATATGTTTCAAATGAAGAAATAAATATATTCTTATTTTAATAATCACTAAGGGTTGGGACTGCTTTTTGGAATTTTCCATCACAGGTCTAATTTACACTGTCTATTAATGAATGAAGAAGGAGGATCCTCATACCGCAACCTCCCCAGAATCGTAGACTTACTTCTTATAAGGAAGAATATAGTATAGTTATATAGTTATATAGTATGAACTATTCAGGATTCTTGATGTCACCCCTTTTTTCCAACTGTTTTTCAGATTTAGCTCCTAAAAGAGGGGCTTAGAAAAATAATAAACCAAATGAGAGAATATGAGGTTTGCCAATTATAAGTTTGCGCCTACTTTTTATATATTGGAAGTGACAAATTTGTAAATCAAAGAAAATAATGAAAATTTTAAACATTTTTAAAAATGAGCTGCAGTGAGGAATAATTCAGTGGCAAAAAATGCAAAAATAAGTGCAAAGAGTAAAAGTGACATAGAAGCCACATTAGACATGAATGCAGCGCTTTTTAGATATCTCAATATGTCCGTAGAAAAAAAGGTGGTTGCTCCTCGACAATCCAGGAAATTATGAAAGTGTGTTATTAAGTGTGTTTTAAAATATGAGTAAATGGAAAAGGTAAACCATTACACTTTCTTTCTATGTGTCTCTAACATATAATACAAGTTAAAAATAAAAAGCAATTTTAAGCATCTTTATAAGAACCTCAATCATTGACGGATTTTCCTTATGTGCTCCTGAGAGAATTTGATCGTTATTCTTTTCATTGATAGTTATTCTTCTTTAATTTATTAAGGGAAGGCATTTTTAATCTGCAATGTACGTCTGAATAAACACAGATAACTCACAAAATGGACATACAGCAAACATAAATAACTCACAAAATGGACATATAGCAAACATATATAACTCACATAAAGGACACATAGCAAACATATATAACTCACAAAATGGACATACAGCAAACATATATAACTCATAATATGGACATATAGCAAACATATATAACTCATAATATGGAGATATAGCAAACATATAACTCATAATATGGACATATAGCAAACATATATAACTGACAAAATGGACATATAGCAAACATATATAACTCACATAATGGACATACAGCAAACATATATAACTGACAAAATGGACATACAGCAAACATATATAACTGACAAAATGGACATATAGCACACATATGTAACTCACAAAATGGACATATAGCAAACATATATAACTCACATAATGGACATACAGCAAACATATATAACTCACATAATGGACATACAGCAAACATATATAACTCACATAATGGACATATAGCACACATATGTAACTCACAAAATGGACATATAGCAAACATATATAACTCACATAATGGACAACAGCAAACATATATAACTGACAAAATGGACATACAGCAAACATATATAACTGACAAAATGGACATATAGCACACATATGTAACTCACAAAATGGACATACAGCAAACATATATAACTGACAAAATGGACATACAGCAAACATATATAACTGACAAAATGGACATATAGCACACATATGTAACTCACAAAATGGACATATAGCAAACATATATAACTCACATAATGGACATACAGCAAACATATATAACTGACAAAATGGACATATAGCACACATATGTAACTCACAAAATGGACATATAGCAAACATATATAACTCACATAATGGACATACAGCAAACATATATAACTCACATAATGGACATATAGCACACATATGTAACTCACAAAATGGACATATAGCAAACATATATAACTCACATAATGGACAACAGCAAACATATATAACTGACAAAATGGACATATAGCACACATATGTAACTCACAAAATGGACATATAGCAAACATATATAACTCACATAATGGACATACAGCAAACATATATAACTCACATAATGGACATACAGCAAACATATATAACTCGCATAATGGACATATAGCACACATATGTAACTCACAAAATGGACATATAGCAAACATATATAACTCACATAATGGACATACAGCAAACATATATAACTGACAAAATGGACATATAGCACACATATGTAACTCACAAAATGGACATATAGCAAACATATATAACTCACATAATGGACATACAGCAAACATATATAACTGACAAAATGGACATATAGCACACATATGTAACTCACAAAATGGACATATAGCAAACATATATAACTCACATAATGGACATACAGCAAACATATATAACTCACATAATGGACATACAGCAAACATATATAACTCACATAATGGACATACAGCAAACATATATAACTCACAAAATGGGCATATAGCAAACATATATAACTCACATAATGGACATACAGCAAACATATATAACTCACATAATGGACATATAGCAAACATATATAACTGACAAAATGGACATATAGCAAACATATATAACTCACAAAATGGACATATAGCAAACATATATAACTCATAATATGGACATATGGCAAACATATAACTCATAATATGGACATATAGCAAACATATAACTCATAATATGGACATATAGCAAACATATATAACTCACAAAATGGACATATAGCAAACATATATAACTCATAATATGGAGATATAGCAAACATATATAACTCATAATATGGACATACAGCAAAGATATATAACTCATAATATGGACATATAGCAAACATATAACTCATAATATGGACATATAGCAAACATATATAACTCACAAAATGGACATATAGCAAACATATATAACTCATAATATGGACATATAGCAAACATATAACTCACATAATGAACATACAGCAAATATATATAACTCACAAAATGGACATATAGCAAACATATATAACTCATAATATGGACATATAGCAAACATATAACTCATAATATGGACATATAGCAAACATATAACTCATAATATGGACATATAGCAAACATATATAACTCACAAAATGGACATATAGCAAACATATATAACTCATAATATGGAGATATAGCAAACATATATAACTCATAATATGGACATACAGCAAAGATATATAACTCATAATATGGACATATAGCAAACATATAACTCATAATATGGACATATAGCAAACATATATAACTCACAAAATGGACATATAGCAAACATATATAACTCATAATATGGAGATATAGCAAACATATATAACTCATAATATGGAGATATAGCAAACATATAACTCACATAATGAACATACAGCAAATATATATAACTCACAAAATGGACATATAGCAAACATATATAACTCATAATATGGACATATAGCAAACATATAACTCATAATATGGACATATAGCAAACATATATAACTCACAAAATGGACATATAGCAAACATATATAACTCATAATATGGAGATATAGCAAACATATATAACTCATAATATGGACATACAGCAAAGATATATAACTCATAATATGGACATACAGCAAACATATAACTCATAATATGGACATATAGCAAACATATATAACTCACAAAATGGACATATAGCAAACATATATAACTCATAATATGGACATATGGCAAACATATAACTCATAATATGGACATATAGCAAACATATAACTCATAATATGGACATATAGCAAACATATATAACTCACAAAATGGACATATAGCAAACATATATAACTCATAATATGGAGATATAGCAAACATATATAACTCATGATATGGACATACAGCAAAGATATATAACTCATAATATGGACATATAGCAAACATATAACTCATAATATGGACATATAGCAAACATATATAACTCACAAAATGGACATATAGCAAACATATATAACTCATAATATGGACATATAGCAAACATATAACTCACATAATGAACATACAGCAAATATATATAACTCACAAAATGGACATATAGCAAACATATATAACTCATAATATGGACATATAGCAAACATATAACTCATAATATGGACATATAGCAAACATATAACTCATAATATGGACATATAGCAAACATATATAACTCACAAAATGGACATATAGCAAACATATATAACTCATAATATGGAGATATAGCAAACATATATAACTCATAATATGGACATACAGCAAAGATATATAACTCATAATATGGACATATAGCAAACATATAACTCATAATATGGAGATATAGCAAACATATAACTCACATAATGAACATACAGCAAATATATATAACTCACAAAATGGACATATAGCAAACATATATAACTCATAATATGGACATATAGCAAACATATAACTCATAATATGGACATATAGCAAACATATATAACTCACAAAATGGACATATAGCAAACATATATAACTCATAATATGGACATATAGCAAACATATAACTCATAATATGGACATACAGCAAAGATATATAACTCATAATATGGACATACAGCAAACATATAACTCATAATATGGACATATAGCAAACATATGTAACTCACAAAATGGACATATAGCAAACATATATAACTCATAATATGGAGATATAGCAAACATATAACTCACATAATGAACATACAGCAAATATATATAACTCACAAAATGGACATATAGCAAACATATATAACTCACAAAATGGACATATAGCAAACATATATAACTCATATAATGGACATATAGCAAATAGATAATTCATAAAATGGACATATAGCAAATAGATAATTCATAAAATAGACATATAGCAAAGATATACAACTCATAAAATGGACATATAGACGAGGAATACATATTGCTTCATATTGCTTCACTTCCCTGTGTTTATGGATCTCATTACAAAAAGATGAGCAAAGTTATTTGCTAAACTCAAGATTTTAGCAACTTGTATCTAAATGGCAAAACTGAGACTGATTTAGAAAAGTTCTAAAGTCCAAATTCCCGATTTCCAGATGACTGGCAAAATGGACGATCGTTTTCTTTTGATTTGAGATTTGGAGTGCCTCTTGTGACATTAAAAAAGATCCCAGATTAGATCCCTTTAAAATATCCCTTTAAAATATTAGGTAACTGGCATTATGTTTTTCCATGTACTTTTAAAGGGTAATTAAATTGTGTATATTGTTCACAGCAAAATAAAGTAAAAGTAAAAATAAAAAGTTAAAGCTCTTTTATTAAAAGTCCATATCTCTGTTTCTCACTTCAATCTAAAACAGAGCAGGCCCTTTATCACATACCATTAACACCCATATTATTTTCATAAAACTTTCAAGATAAAAAAATGTTTCACAGTATTTAAGTAAACAGGGAGAATATATATTTTCCATTATTTTTCCTTAACGTGCACCATTGAACGTTGTGCATACATTTCCCAATGCAGATGGTGATTGTAATCAATATCAGACCTTTTGGTAAAAGTTCAAATTTCCAAGAGGTGTTGGAATGTCTGTAAAACATCAGATGCCTTTCAATTTTTTTTTTTTTTTTTCTTTTATTTTTTTTTTTTTATAAATGAGTTCTAATACTCAGATGAATTGACATTTCACTTCATTTAGGGAAAGGTTGACAGGATACCGGGAAAACCATTGTGAAAAATGGTCTACACGTCTCTGGCAGCTATCTGCCTTCCGTGGAGAAAACCACCCTTAGCTCTCTAACCACAAACCAGCCAATTTTTCTTTGAGCGTCTTCCAAAAAGGAAGATCAAAATATGTGAATCTAGTCCAAAGCTATTAATATTTTATAGCATATTACTGAGTAAAGTTAGATGCTAGCATTTTTTAAATATATAATTTTCCTTGAAAGTTGGAACCCTAGAAGACTGGTTGAAGGCAAGAAGTGTTTCCTGCTACAAAGTAGCTAAGACGTGATTGATTAGCATACTATAGAATGTGTTGCTGGAGGTTAAAGAAACATTTCCTGCTGTCTTTGCTTTCAGCAACCTGTTGCATAATGTCATTTAAGCTACCAGAGTAAAAATGAACAAGTCACATCTGTTAACATGATGTTAGTCAAGATCACATACCTACACAAATACATACAGTAAATACAGTTTTAGGGTCAAAAATCATTAACAAAATCCCAAATCTTGTGCAATATTAATTTTATAACGATTGTCTAATTAGTTTTTTTGAATTCTTTATTTCATAG
Source organism: Pelobates fuscus (assembly GCF_036172605.1). Lineage (NCBI taxonomy): Eukaryota > Metazoa > Chordata > Amphibia > Anura > Pelobatidae > Pelobates > Pelobates fuscus. The sequence goes on along the minus strand of NC_086320.1, from coordinate 329,551,734 downwards.
AGACATACAGGTATACATACAAACTTTGCTATATATTTACTTTGTAAACCATGACAATAATACATGCTATTATACCAATTAGTTACATAATGAGTGAGTGAGCATAATCGAGTACATAAATCTAAAGCAATACAGAACATGCTTTACCTAAATATGTGTACTTCCCACCGTCCTTTTATATTTTATAAACTCAAAACTGAAAATCAGAAACAGGAAAAAAGGGTGTGGTGACTGAGAAAAAGGGAGAAGCAAAAGGTGCCACCACCCACAGTCCCTAACACAGTCCACAATCAACGATCAAGCTGCTTATTAGAACTATATTACCTTCAATGGTCCCAAACTTTGGTAAAAGCAGAGAAAGAGTTTCTGACCTTGGCTATCAATTTGTTTCATAATACACTTATCCTCTATCTTCTGAATAACATCACTAAGTGGGGGTGGTTAAATCTGTAGCCATTTGGCTGCTTTTGTCCTATGAGCAGATAAGGTTATTAAGTTTAATAGTTTTTGAGAATATTTGGGATCGCCTCAACAAGGTCCCCTACACACCTCAAGAATAAATATAACCTTGGGCATTCCCACCACATGTGAAGGTATGTACCTCAATGGCCACACAACCGCCAGCAGAGGTCAGAAGTGTTCCCTCCTATTCTGTATAACCAAACAGATATTATATGCCAGCAAAATAAACTTTTAAAAAATGTGTTCATGTGATAAAACACATACAGAAAACTTAGATGCCACCTCAGAGATTTCATTTAACTCACCCACCAGTTCTCTCTGAAATCTGACTCACAATTAGAGACATATTTTAATGGTTTGCTCGGACCCATACGGCCAACTCACGCTTGCAGGACTTCTTGCAGGCGTCTCCGTTCCTATGGAATAGCCTGCCTACCGCCATCAGACTCTCCCCTGGTCTTCAATCGTTTAATAAATGCCTTAAAACCCATCTCTTTAGGAAAGGCCTCCCAGAGTAACCTCTATCTCACATACTTGTCTCTTGCTCTCTCCTAAAGGGCAGTACTCTACTCTCTCCTCCAGCTCTGCTTCACTCCCACCTTATTTAATTGCTCTTTCCTGTCCTATTGTATTTTACACACCACCTCCTATAGACTGTAAGCTCGTTTGAGCAGGGTCCTCGTCAACCTATCGTTCCTGAAAGTTTTCTTGTAATTGTCCTAATTATAGTTAAATCCCCCCTCTCATAATATTGTAAAGCGCTACGGAATCTGTTGGCGCTATATAAATGCAGATGGCTAAGTTAAGCCTTGCCGATTTTTACCTATATTGCTATGTTTATAATGGGGTTAATCCAGCCTCTAGTGGCTGTCTCATTGACAGCCGCTAGAGGCGCTTGCGTGCTTCTCACTGTGAAAATCACAGTGAGAAGACGCCAACGTCCATAGGAAAGCATTGTAAATGCATTGTAAATGCTTTCCTATGAGACTGGCTGAATGCGCGCGCAGATCTTGCCGCACATGCACATTCAGCCGAGGAGGCGGAGAGGAGGAGGAGAGGAGGAGGAGAGAAGGAGGAGAGGAGGAGGAGAGGAGGCGGAGAGGAGGCAGAGAGTCCCCCGCCCGGCGCTGGAGAAAGAGGTAAGTTTAACCCCTTCCTCCCTCTAGAGCCTGGCGGGAGGGGAACCCTGAGGGTGGGGGCAAGCTCAGGGCACTATAGTTGCAGGAAAGCGAGTATGTTTTCCTGGCACTATAGTGGTCCTTTAAGCAAAACTAAAGACAGGCCAACATGATTTTCAGCGATACTATGGGAAGGAATTTCCCAAGGCATTTCATACAATATTGGGATAATATATGTGCTTCTTCAATATAGAAACGTAGAAACATAGAATGTGACGGCAGATAAGAACCATTCAGCCCATTTAATCTGCCCAATTTTCAAATACTTTCATTAGTCTCTGGCTTTATTTTATATCTCGTATAGCCTTTTGTCTATTCCACGCATGCTTAACCCCTTCCCGACTGAGGACGTACTGGATACATCTGGCAAAAAATGTCCGTTAACGACCGCGGACATACCCAGTATGTCCGTGGCAAAAATGACCCTTGGAATTACCTGGACCAGCGATCTGTGTTGATCCCGGTTCAGGGGGACTGCCCGAGACCACAGCAGTCCTCTGCAGCAGCTCTGGCCACTGCTGCCCTCCAGGACCATGTGATCACCATGATCACATGGCAGCAATAGGAGTCTATGGAGCTGCCAGCATAGGGACTGCCTGAGCTGTCAGACAGTCCCCCCTCCGACTCCTAAACTTTGCAAAAAATAATAATAATAATAATAAAATAAAAATATTATACATATAATATATATGTATAATATATTATAAAATAATTAAATCATTTTATAATATATTATACATATGTAATGCATATATATATATATATATAATTTCATTATAAGAGTACTTTAGATATATACACATGCTTTAATTAATTTCTAATATATTATACATATATAGGAAATAAAAGAATGTGTGTGTGTATATATATATATATATATATATATATATATATACACACACACACGTATTATATACACATGTATTATATGTATAGGTGAGTGTGTATATATATATATATATATATATACATACACACACATGTATTATATGTGTCTATATATATATATATATATACACACACACATTATATATATATATATATATATTATATATAATATAAATTTTAAAACATAAAGGTATGCCCTTCCTTGTACCCTCCGCTCTGCCCGTGACCACCCCCTGACCACTGCTCGCACCCGTACGGCCAACTCGCACTTGCAGGACCTCTAGTCTTCAATCATTTAAGAAGGGCCTTAAAACCCATCTCTTCAGGAAAGCTTACGGCCTGCCAGAGTAATCTCTACCTTACATACCTGTCTCTTGCTCTCTCCTATAGGACAGTGCTTTACTCTCTCCTCCAGCTCTGCTTCACTCCCACCCTATTTGATATTTCCTGTCCTAACGCTTCTAATACCCCACCTCCTATAGTCTGTAAGCTCATTTGAGCAGGGTCCTCTTCAACCTATTTTTCCTGTAAGTTTTCTTGTAATTGTCCTATTTATTGTTACATCCCCCCTCTCATAATATAGTATAGCGCTACGGAATCTGTTGGCGCTATATAAATGATGATAATAATAATAATAATAATAATAAACATTTTATATATATATATATATATATATATATATATATATATATATATATACACACATTCTACATATATTTAACTATTAATTTAACTATTTAACTAATATTTTTAAATTATTATTTGATTTTACTAATTATAACCCAGGCAGACAGTCCAGAGAATTTAAGTGTCACTTCTGAAAAAGCCAAACCTGGGCGAAACACGTTAAGTGAGGACTGGAGCACTTTGCCACTCTAGTACATTTTGTTTTTACTCTATATTTGATATTTAAAATAAAGTTAATTGCTAAATTTTACTTTTATATATATCATTTTATTTTACCCTGCTGCTGTTCTACTACATCTACTTCCTGCATATCCCAGATGAGGATTGTACCACCACAAGCATATACCACCAGAGCAAGTCATTGCTCTGGAAACTGTAAGTAGGATACCTAACTTTTGTACATTTTATACTATTTACAAAATATTGTGCCATTGGTTCTTTATTTTCTCTCTGTTTCTCTTATATATTTGACCACTGAGAATTCGATGTCCAGTGCAGGGAACGTCTATGCATCCTGAGGTGTGGATTGTGCCATCCATGCACTGAGCGGCGGAGCTCTTGGTAGCTCAAAGGGGTGTGAGTTAGTGAGTTATGTTGTGAGTTATGTTGCTGAACACATATTGGGGTGTTCAAAATACCTCAAGTTTAATACCTTAGGTTGTCATTATAGTACATTATATGATGTGATGAAAAAAATTGTATCTTTAGAAAGACCATTTAATGGCGAGAAAAATGGTATATAATATGTGTGGGTACAGTAAATGAGTAAGAGGAAAATTACAGCTAAACACAAACACCGCAGAAATGTAAAAACAGCCCTGGTCCTTAACGGTAAGAAAATTGAAAAACGGTCTGGTCACTAAGGGGTTAAACTTTCTCACTGTGTTAACCTCATCAGATAGAAGGCTATTCTATGCATCCACTACCCTCTCAGTAAAGTAAAATGTCCTGATATTATTTTTAAACGTTTGCCTCTCTAATTTAAGACTATGTCCTTTGTTGTGGTAGTTGTTCTTTTTTTAAAATGTACTCTCCTCTTTTACTGTGTTTATTCCCTTTATATATGCAAATGTTTCTATCATATCCTAGCGTACAGTAATACTCAAAGTGGGGTCTCACCAGTGCTTTGTACAGTGACATGAGCACTTTCCTCTTTCTACTGCTAATACCTCTCCCTATACAACCAAGCATTCTACAAGCATTTCCTGCTGCTCTATTACATTGTCTGCCTACCTTTATGTCATCTGAAATAATAACCCCTAAATCCCTTTCCTAAAATGTTAATGTTAGCACTGTATCAAGTATTCTATATCCTGCTCTTGGGTTTTTATGTCCAATGTGCATTATCTTGCACTTATCCACATTAGATGTCAGTTGCCACAGCTCTGACCATTTTTCTAGTTTCCTAAATCATGTGCCATTTGGCTTGTCTCTCCTGGAACATCAACCCTGTTGCAAACCTTTGTATCAACAGCAAAAAGACAAACCGTACTATCAAGCCCTTCTGCAATATCACTAAAAAAATATTAAAGAGATTGGATCAAAGTACAAATTCCTAAGGTACACCACTGGTAAGACCTCGCATTGAATATACTCCATTGACAACAACCCTTGGTTGCCTGTCACACAGCCAATGCCTAATTCATTCAACTTAAAGATTGCAGTTTTTTGATAAGCCTTCTATGTGCGACAGTGTCGAAAGCCTTACCGAAATCTAGGTAATTAATGTCTACTTCACCACATTGAGCTACTGTTTTAGTTACCCAAGCAAATAAATCAATAAGATTAATGTGGCATGATCTATCTGAAGTAAACCCATGTTGTCTCTGATCTTGAAAGCCATATAATTTTAGATGTTCAACAATCCTATTCTTTAACATGGTTTTCATTACTTTCCCACTATTGAAGTAAGGCTTACTTGAATATAGTTGCCTGACTCCTCCCTACTATTTTCTTGTGAATTGGCACAACATTCACTAATTTCCAAACTTCTGGGACTACTCCCATTAAGAATGATTGGTTAAATAAATAAGTACACCACTAAGTTATTGTAATAGCTTTGGGTGTATCACATCAAGCCCCTTATTTGTCTTTACTTTAGACAGCTGAAATATAGCCTCTTACTCTGAAAACTTACATGTTACAAATGACTCAATCTTTTTTCCTAACTGAGGTCCCTTTCCTTCATTTTCATCTGTAAATACTAAACAAAAATATTCATTGAGGCAGTCAGTTATAACATTTTCCTCTTCTACATACTTTCTTTTGTTTTTAATCTAACTAATCCTTGTTTAACTTTACTTTTCTCATTTATGTATCTAAAACATGTGTAATCCCCTTTTTTTTTTACTGACTATGCTATTTTCTCTTCTGTGTGTGCTCTGGAAGCTCTTATAACTTGCTTTGCCTCTTTCTGCCTAATCGTATAGATTTGTCTCACTCTGTATTTTTTCCCAATTACTAAATGCTAACGTTTAGTTTTTAACTATTTTAGCCACTTCTGCTGACTACCACAGTGGTTTCTTCACTTTTTTGCTCTTACATTTGGCAAGTCTAATGCTAATTTCTGTTGGCTTTGGTAGCACAACTTTTAAATTATCCAATTTCTCCTGGACTCCTTTTGAACCGCTCCATTCTGATAATGACTCCTTTATGCATATTCAAGTTTTAGAAATATCTAAAACTTTTTCTCAAATCTAAAACTATTGTTTTTGTGTGGTGTGAATCATTCACTATTTTTATATTACACCACACTGACTGGTGATCACTATATCCTAAACATTCACCTACAGTAATATATGATTTCAAATCTCCATTTGCTAACACTAAATCTAGTATGGCCTCCTTCCGAATCCACTCCTCAACAACTTGTTTTAAAGATAATTCCAGTGAGCAGCTTAGAATATGTGTACTACTGGCACGAGCAGCTATTTTGGTTTTCACGTTAACATTAGAAAGATTAGACTCACCCATGATGTTGGCTAAAATGATATTGAAGGGGGAAGTTATCTCCTCAACTAGTAGATTATTTAACGCTTCTATTTGACCAGGGGCCCTTTAAATCACACCTACATGAGTTACTGCGCAAATACCAAATTCTAGCGTAACCCAAAAATAATCTATGTTTGCCGCACTAACTTGTATTATGTTACATTTTATGCTATCCTTCGTGTCTTCTCTATCTTTACTATATAAAGAGTACCCTGGTATTGCTATGTCCCAGTCATGTTTCTCCTTATACCAGGTTTCATTAACAGACACTAAATCTACATTATCAGTTGCTATTATTGCCACAAGTTCAAGGATCGCATTCCCTAAACAGCAAGCATTTCTAGAAATTACTCTAAGGTTCTTATTTTTCACACACTTGCTATATGCACTTTCTGTCATTGTTTTGGGAACTGCTCACTGAAAACATTTGTTCTCTTTTGAGAAATATGTAAACCATTTCTTTTGTACAGTTCATTTCTATTTCAAACAGAGTTACCATGAGAAATAAAGCAAAATCCTTGCTCCTGACACCATTCACCAAGCCTGAAGTAAAAGTTCCTAATAAGCATCTGCCTGTCATTCTAAATGTTATCCACGGGCAGAACTTCGGCGAATGACAGTGTGGACAAAATCTGCCGTATATATATATATATAGCAAGAACACAAGAACACAAAACATGAAACCTATGAAACTTCATTGCAAGCCAAGTTATTTGTCCCTAGATGGACAATAACATCCAATTCCCCTTCCTGCTTTGCTTGCTTAACAATATTAAAAATACATCTCCTGTCTCATCTCCTGTAGCTCCAGGACATATCTCACAAAGTCACTATTATTCAATTCCACACCTCTTATGATTGAATCCCCCAACAACTATTTCTATCAGGCCTCACTTTGTGCTTTTTGTCAATGGCTTCAGTCTTGCACACTTTAGACATAGAAGATGGTGGTTTCTCAAACTCAGATCCTGAGCCTGTCTCCATACCACCACTTGAAAGTGCCAAAAATGAATAATGTAGAGCAACAGACTGTGCAATATGCTTTTTATTCACAACTCTAAGTCTACCAGATCCTACAGTAATCCATCTGCCACTCCTAGGAAGCCTCTGCGGCCAATGGATTTGCAACAGTCTCAGCCTGAGCGTGTTTAACAGATAATTTACAAATCTCAGACTTTAAAAATACAATCTCCTGCTGCAATATAGTAAATGGTTACTCCAAAACTTTTATATCTACTGTTTTTAATGAATAATCCTCTATTAAGTATTATTCTCCCCCCCCCCCCCCCTCCATAACTAATAAAAAATGTTTTTACTTACCTGGAATCTATTACCGGGTGACATCCCGGGCACACCTCTCCATGGCCCTTAATGGAGAGCTGCGCCCACTGTAATGTATTAGAAGAAGGCATAGACTAGAGGTTTAGTGCATTCATTCTGAATAAAGTTTTAATTTTTTTTGTATGATATTATATCATATACTATATTATTATTCCACTTTGCTAAGTTCTGCAGTATAGATAAAAAACTGAAGGCTGTGGAATGTAGAGGAGTCATAATCCAATCTAAAATCAAGCCCAGTCCCTGGCAGAGTTTATCCCAGAAACCAGGAATTATCATAAATTGATCAGGCCGCTGGAAATATTCAATCAAAATAGCTGAATCTGAAACATTTTCCATTTTTAGTTATATCACCAGCATGGCTATTTTGCCCCGAATTGTGAAATTCACGGGCCAATACCTGCCAAGAACCAATTTAGTGAATAACTATTATAGACAAAGACATGATTCGTAACAGGAACTAAAACTAAACATAGCCCATAACAAAGCTTGTAACAGAAGATGGTATACAATCTTCAAAAAGCTGAATGGAGAATATTAGAATACAATAGGGCCATAAGTAAAAAAAAAGGTAAGTGGCAATATTAAAAGCAAACATGCAAAATTTTATGAAATCACTTTAAAAATGTTTTAGGATTAGAAGGCACATTACAAGACTAAAATATACAGTATCCCCCCTTAATGTTTGCTTCACCCAAACTCTTATCTCTAGCCATTTACCATAACACTAATCCGTTACTTCAATCCCAAAGTTTAATCCTAATCCTAAACCCCAAACCATACACATCAACTAGTCTAAATTATATCACTACTTTTACAAAGTTGTTTGAAACCTTTAAAACAAAAGCATTTTTTGATAATGATATTATACAGATTTAGCATAAAGGTCTGAACTTTAGATGAAGTTCAATAGCGTGCAGATAGATAGATAAGTGGGGTGGCCCTGAAAAAAAATCAGTGAATGTCAGAAATTGGGCAGTTTGAGCAAAAGATACTTGTTCGTAATTGGCTAAACAAAGAGACCAAAATCACATTATCTGATTAGCAGTAATGTGGAGATCAGATTTGAGTTGTGGACTGGTTTGTACTATGCAATAAAATATAAATAGAATATAATGCTAAATAATTTTAAAAAATATGTTTAAAACAGGTAAAAGGTCTTTAACTACGTAGTTAGTGACACGATATAAAATACATATATAGCTGAGTCAAATATTTTTTGAGGAAACATGTTCAGAAGTAAAGGTTCTACACAAATTTATATTTTCTTTGAGTACTTTTTTTTATCAACTTTTTCAGATTTGCTGATTCTTTCTACTACCAATCCAGAGATAAGATGCATAACTGACATCTATTATATCATTGTAATGACCTTTTGTAATGATATAAAAGATTCTAGAATTTTTACGTTGGAATAACCTTTTACGATTCTATACAATTACCTCCTCTGATTTCCTAGAGTCCTATTACCGTGATCTATATACTATTCAAGTGGCTCTTTTTTTCCCATTTTATAACCACAAATGCCATGCAGGTTTCTTGCAAACCCACAAACCACATATTTACACATGAATTGCAGTGCATACTTAATGTTATCCTGATATTCAGTGCGAACCTGTCAAAAACATGTAAAGGGTTTATAACATTTAAAGCACAATAAAAAGCAAGGAAATTGTGAATGGCATAAGGAAACCATAAGTATACGTATTAAAGTCTAGAACTATGTAAACATGGAGATCTGCGATGAAAGAACTATGGTGGGTTTGTGCACCTTTCACGGCGCTAATAAGGTGAAGAAATTCTGTAAATTGAAGAAGCAAGACATCAAGACTATTATGACGACAATCTTAACTTGAGATCACATAAAAACACTGTGCTTATACAACTGATTGACCTGCGCATATCAGCTTTCAATTTTAGTTAACACAGATTGTAGGGAAAGAACTTCCTTTATTCTATGTTGCTAAATATTTCCCATGTATGCTATGGAGAAGGTCTCATAACAGCTTCAGACAAAATAATATTTAAAAAAAGATCTGATACTGAAACTAGTGGAGAAGAACAAAAACAATGGCAGGAAGAAAGGCTCAGCAACGATAAGGAAGAATGCCTAGGTATATGACAGCATTTCCTAACTTCCAGTCCTTACAGTAATGGCAAAAAAATTGTATCCAAAGACAGGAAAAAGAAGTGTGACAAGAGAAAAATTTGGATTACATCCCGGGCAACATGTTCAAAGAGTACCACACTAAGAAGAAATGAAGATAGATGGTCTACTTCCCGAATGTCACATTTATTTAACTTTTTTTTTTGTCCAGTGTATTTATGTCAAATGTTTGATCGGTTGTCACTTAGTTCCTCTAATTATATCAGTTCCAACAATCTCGATATGATCAAATGTTTATACAAGGTGTTATGGACTCATCGTTCATGTTCAAGGTTGTGACGCAAAGCTCAATTTATATGTGAAATGCAAGTAGAACATGACCTTGTTTGTTCTCTACAATTTGAAAATCAAACATCCAGGACCAGTATTTAATTATACACAAAGTATAATCAAGCTACACACAGATTCACAAAAGTGAAATAACTTTTTAAAAATTAAAAACAGGAATATAGACCTACAGTCTGAACTCTAAACCTGCGAACTGTCTTGGAAAAATAAGTCAAGTAACAAGTATACCTATTTCTGATCCAACTCCCGCTGTAGAGGTTATGATGCCTGGAGTATCCTGAACTGGTTCCCCAGGTAATCGTTTAGCAACAACCCTACTACACTGCCCAAGGTGGAGTTAATCTCTGTATGTACAGCGTTGCTAAGAAAAACGCTACACATAAAAAACTCCCGTCACCGTGACCACTGCATATCACTGAGGTGGTAATGGTGCTTGGAGTTTCCTCTTTATTTTCAACATGACCACAATTCTAAGTTTAGTAAGTAAATACTTTATTAGTAGTGCTAGTTATAGGTTTTAGTGAAATATGGGGGAATGAAAAAGGATTTTCAAAATGGATGATTTAGAAATAAAACTCATCACTAGCCCCAGATTGGCTATTTTGGGCTGAATTTTGAAATGTGTCCAGTTCTCCACAAAGTAATTTTTATTTATAAAATTTCTATATCTCTTCACGTTAAGAAATGACATAGATGATATAAAACAATGTCACAGGACTTAACCTATCGCCTATCAAAATCAATCTCCATTTGTCTGCAAATATTTGGAGACATGGGTTGAGTGTTTTGAACTGAATGATTTGCTTTTTGACTTCTACTGTTAGAAACCTAATGACCACATATAGATATTATATTTACATTCTTAATAATGCAATGCCTGAAAACAGGTTATTTTATTTGTTTTTCTACACGCATTTTCACTTTCTAGTTTGAAACATTTTTAACCCCCCCCCCTTCTCTCCGATATCTCTGTAAAGTAGTAACAAATAAATTATTTATTTTTATCAATGACATTTTTGAGGGATATCTCCAATATACATGCTATTGTTGTTTAATTTAACAGTAAAGTGCTAAGTCTAAGGCAAAGAAAAGTTTTTTTTTTACTGTAAGAACAATAAGGATGTGGAATTCTCGGCCTGAAGAAGTGGTTTTATCAGAGTCCATACAGATGTTCAAACAGCTACTAGTTGCATACTTGCAAAAACAGAATATTCAAGGATATAATCTTTCAATGTAGGCTAATAACTGCTTGATCCAAGGATAAATCTGACTGCCATTCCGGGGTCAAGAAGGAATTTTTTTCCTAGTTTATATTCTTGCAAAGTTGGAAGCGCTTCAAACTATTTTTTTTTTGCCTTCTTTTGAATCAACAGCAAAAAACAAATGTGAGGAAGGCTGAACTTGATGGACACAAGTCTCTTTTCAGCTATGTAACTATGTAACTATGTTTGTAATCCATGATACATATAAATCTTATGCCAGTTTGTACAAACAGAAGAGACTGGGGGGGAAGGGGTTAACTTGTTTATGAAGGACGCAAGGTGATCCATTAAAACCTCTGGAAAGAAAATATCTTTAGCAGCAGAAACGCTTATTTACAGCAAGAACATTACAAGTGTTGGATTCTTTGCCTAGTGAACTTGTGCTATCAAATTGTATTACTTACCAACGCAATGCATCCACGGGAACAGACACATGGGACATATAGAAAATTGACACCTCGGCAGAGGGAAATGGGTGTCTAGCCCTTCACAACACATATGACTTGCCATGAGCAAAGCGCAAACCTTCTCTGTCACTAGCAAGACAACAATTGGGTCGTAACGACCGGTGATACAGTTATGTATGCTAATGTGGAGCAGCCACATAACGCCGAACGCACCAAAACACTTTTACAAAGTACATACAGAGACCCAGTGGCGTACACATGACCCATGGGGCCCCCGGTGCAAAAATTGATCCGTGGGCCCCCCCCTCGCGCTTACTCTGCGCGGGCCGGGGCAGCAACACATGGCGGCGGGCACCTGGTCGCAGGGGTTGCGACCGCGGTATGTACGCCACTGCATGCAGATGCACACACACTTAAAGGACCACTACAGACACCCAGATCACATCAGCTCAATGAAGTGGTCTGGGTGTCAGGTCCCTCTAGTTTTAACCCTGCAGCTGAAAGCATAGCAGTTCAAGAGAAACTGTTATGTTTCACTGAGGGTTAATCCAGCCTCTAGTGGCTGTCTCACTGACAGCCGCTAGAGGCGCTTCCGCCATTTTAAGACACTGAATGTCCATAGGAAAGTATTGAGTAATGCTTTCCTATGGGCGGTTTGAATGCGTGCGCGGCTCTTGCCGTGCATGCGCATTCGGAGCTGAGAGGCGGAGGGATCCCCAGCGCCATGGGAGTCCGGCGCTGGAGAAAGGTAAGTGCTGAAGACACACAAATGCATACACACTAGCTAACAGACACACACATTTACTGAGAAAGACACACTCAGCGGCAGACATACATACACACTCACTTACAAAACATACACTCTCACTGACAAACACACACTCACTAACAGACATCAAACAGACTCACTAACACACACACACACAAACACACTCAGTAACAGACACACACAGTAACACACTCACTGACACTCACTAGCACACACTCTAACACAAACACTCACACTAACACACACACACACTAATGCTCACACACACACTAACACACACACACACTAACACTCACTCACACACACACACACACACACTAACACTCACTCACACACACACTAACACACACACACACTAACACTCACACACACTAACACTAACACACACTCACACACTAACACTCACACACACTTACACTTACACATGTTTTTTTTTTTTTTTAATCCCCCCAGCCTCCTTACCTTTTGGAGTGCTGAGGGGATTCCCTGGGGTCCAGTGGTGCTGCTGGGCTCCTGGGGGGGCCGGTCACCCGGCAGGCTGGCTGGTCCTGCGGGCGCGCGAGGGAGCACTCTCCCCTGAGTGCTTCCTCTTCAGCTCCCTCGCGCGCCGCGTACTGATACCGGCGCCGGAAGATGACGTAATCTTCCGGCTCCGGTATCAGTGCGGTGCGCGAGGGAGCTGAAGAGGAAGCACTCAGGGGAGAGTGCTCCCTCGCGCACCATCCGGCCGCGGGTGTAAGCAGGGCCAGCCTCGGGGGGCCCGGAGGTGGCCGGCTCCTGGGCCCCCCAGGAGAAGAGGCTGGCCCAGAGCGTACATACCGGGTCGCAGGGGCGGCCGGGCCCCCCGGTATGTACGCCACTGCAGAGACCCCATGGCAGGTCCTTTGAAAGACTATGTTAAACCCACTCTACTCTCAGTTAACCCATGTCTAATTCATGCTAATCCATGTTCAAACCGTGCAAGTTCTTGTATGTAACATGTTGTGTCAAGACAAAATAAAGAATTTAAAAAAAAAAAAAATTGTATTACTTGTTTTTAGCAGAGCAAGATATATTTTTTGTATAAACTAAGCAGTGCCCACCTCATAAACTTTATCAGGTTTTTCACTAAACAGTGGGTTTTGCCTTAATCAACAAACTGGTGAAAACCACCAAATTCCAAATGTATTTACTAAAACTAAATATGATCAGAATTCAGTCGTCTTGAGGAAATTTGCAGCAAACCCCTGGATGTATTTAGTGTCCAGGCTCAAGTCAGCGCCTTCACATTTGAATCCTATTCAAAGATACAAAAATAGCATGCATAAGACTTACAAAGTAACAATTTTAATACAATTTGGAACCAAATGCATCCAGTATTCACAAACGATCGTTCACTTGCTTTTTTTTGCAAGTGAATGGTAATCTGAAGTAGCAAGCACCATGACGGTTCATTTTGTTTCGGTTCTCCAGTGCTTTCTAGTAAAATTGTTAAAATAAGTAAAAAGATAAATAAAAAGCTTATTGGGGTCATTAAGACACCCATACAACTGTAAGGACAGCTTATAGTCTCCTTTTGGCCGCACCTGCCATGCAGCAGGTTGGGACATATCTAGGCAGCCATGGGTATGGGGCCTGTTAAATAACCCATTGCCCCATTTGGTACAGGCCGTACAAAATTAAGTGAATAATTCCTTATAAGTTCACAAACTAATGTTAAGGGTTATTCAGAAAGGTTCAAATGAAAATGGAAATATTTACCATTTTTAGTATAATATACCTTTTCCCAACTCGCCTATTTTGGTATACATTTTAAAAATCAGATTGAGGATCACAAAATACATTAAATAAACACATTAATTACTACATTAAAAAATAAATATTAGTAAAAACAAAAATGGACATTAGTAAAGAATCAGTGCCTGATTAGTACTGATTAATGCAACATAATACAAATGTGTCTTTTGTATAACTATACTGCCACTTTTTGCTTTTTTAGTACTGTTACTTATAGTTAGAATCTAACTACATTCAGATTTATGGGTTTTGTGTTTGGTAAAAAAAAAAAACCACAACATTTAAAAATCTATCTAAACAAAAGCTATTTGTCATTGAGAATATGTAAATCCATAGGAAAACAATTAACCCCTTAAGACTTTTTAAAGCGGCTCTAAACGCCGCATGGCGTAATAGTACGCCCTCCGGTCTTTCCTTACTTACCCGGTCGCCGGCGGTCCTACGCCGGCGATCGCGGTTGGGGGGACTCCCAAGGAGCCCCCCTGCAGCAGATCTTCCTCCTCGGGTCCCCCCCGGCCATGTGAGAGTGAGGTCCTTGCAAGGACCTCACAATCACATGGCCGGGATAGCTGGCTTCTGTATTGCCAGCAGGGGGACTGCCTGTAATGACAGGTGGTCCCCCTGCTGGCTGAAAATAATATAAAATAAATGTTAAAAGTGTAAAAAAAATAATAATATATACTTAGATCATATATATATTTTATATATATATATGATCTAAGTATATATATATACACATATACATACACACACGTACACTGTATAGGTGTATTTTACTATTAATATATATATATAATTATATATATATATATATATTAATATCAAATTACACGTAGACTGATACTGATTAAATATATATATAATTATTGTTATATATATATTTATATATAATATAAAAAAATTAAATATGTAAATATGTTAAAAAATAAAATAAATAAAATAATTTAAAAAATAATTAAAAAATATATAGATGTGTGTTATTTCGTTCTAACTGTATTGTGATATTAATATATATATATATATTTATATCAAAAAACACGTAGAACGAAATAATATGTATATCTATATACATAAATATATACATATATATATCACTATATATACCTATATATAGATAAAAATATTTAAAAAAATTTATATATATATATACATATATATTCACATACGTATATATATACATATATTTATTCTACAAATATATTTATGTAATATTTTTACATAATTGGGTATCTTAATAAATTACAATTCGCGGGACCTGCCTGACAACCCATGCCGAAAGTAAAGGGAATTTAATTTGCTAGCACAATATTTAACCCTATAACTTTTCAAGACATCATAAAACCTGTACATGGGGGGTACTGTTCTACTCGGGGGACTTCGCTGAACACAAATATTAGTGTTTCAAAACAGTAAAATGTATTACAACGATGATATCGCCAGTAAAAGTAAAGTTTTTTGCATTTTTCACGCACAAACAGCACTTACACGGACGATATTATTGCTGCGATGCTTTTTACTGTTTTGAAACACAAATGTTTGTGTTCAGCGAAGTCTCCCAAGTACAACAGTACCCCTCATGTACAGGATTTATGGTGTTTTCAAAAGTTACAGCATCAAATATAAGGCATGTGTTTCATTTTTTTCACATTAAAATTTGCCAGATTGGGTACCTTGCCTTTGAGACCCTATGGTAGCCCAAGAATGAAAATTACCCCTATGATGGCATACCATTTGCAATAGTAGACAACCCAAGGTATTGCAAATGGGGTATGTCCAGTCTTTATAGTAGCCACTTAGTCACAAACACTAGCCAAAATTGGCGTTTTTTGCATTTTTCACACACAAACAAATACTAATGCTAACTTTGGCCAGTGTTTGTGACCAAATGGCTACTAAAAAAGACTGGACATACCCCATTTGCAATACCTTGGGTTGTCTACTATTGCAAATGGTATGCCATTATGGGTGTAAATTTCATTCCTGGGCTACTATAAAGTCCCAAAGGCAACGTAACCAATCTGGCGAATTTCAATTTCAAATGTAACGTGCTATATTTGACCTCGTAACTTCCCAAAACTCCATAAAACCTGTACATAGGGTGTACTGTTTTACACGTGAGACTTTGCTGAATACAAATATGTGTATTTTATTGCAGTAAAAGCAAACAGTATTATGACATTGACAGTTAAAATGTCACGTAGAACTAAAAAAATAACAACATTTCTTATTTTTTCCCATTATTTTCATATTAAATTATGTTTCATAGCTAAATATTTGATATTAAATGAAAGCCTTGTTTCCCCTGAATAAAATTATATATAATAAGGGGGGTGCATTTAATTTGAAAGAGGTGAATTACGGTTGGACAGACATATAGCGCAAATGCCAGGTTTTGTTTACATTTTGTTTCGTTCACAACGTGTACATTTGGCTCAGTCCTTAAGGGGATAATGGGAAAATTGATATGATTTAATAAAAATAACCATCCTGTCTACACACTTGTATCTGTATCTAAAAGATAGTCTGGACTCCTATTTGGCATTGTTGTTGCTTGGTATGACCTGCATGAGATCCTTAGCTGTAACTATTAAATGATGTGTGAATTCCTATATGAAGTGTTCAGCTACACAGTCATGCTTGGATAGACTTATAAACAATTCACTAACCCCTTTTGAAATAAAAATGATGCTTAAGTATGTCTTTTGCAATCTCTTGTCTTTAACATTTATATTTAGCATACCCTGTTAGCAGTGGGAATATTTAGTAATAAAATGTATAAAGTTACATTCATAAATGATACCAAACACGTCGTAAATTATATACAGAAATTAAAACAGGAAGATTATTTTGGGGAATGAGTTTGAATGTATCTTTTCTATACTCGTACATTCTGTGCGTCAAAATATTAGAAGCATTATTCACATAGTTTTTTTTTTTTTTCTGGTAACTTGTTTTCAATAAGGATTCTTAAATGACTGCATTGATTTTTGTTGCGTCATAATTTCTTTATTCATGGGGTGTATAGTCTCCAGAGGCATTGCTATGGGTCAAAATTTGCAAACTCATACCCAAGCCTCTTCATGGGATAGTAATACAGACACATATTTGCAGATACAAACAGATAATAGAACTCTGTAGATTTTTATGGATGCAACACAGATGACTTATGAATCATTTGGCTCATTTTCAGTTTTCATAGACTATCTAAACATCAATGATCTTAAAACGTAAGCTTTCCATTCTGTTTTCAAATTTTAAGCTACTTATTTTGATCTTGAACCAAAGAGTAATCCTTCTTCAGGTATATTACTCTGAATTTAAAAAAATAACGTACTTTTTTTTTTTTGCCTTTTATTGCATTCCTTTCCTTACTTTTGTGAGTGCACTAAGAGGTGCTTTCACGAGGATGAGTGGGAATTGTTACAATTTAGATTTGTTTTTAATAACAGACCTTAAAAAGAGATTATTGCATGGAGGTTATTCAAATAAATCCATTGAAAGAGACAGCAATATTGCCAAGAGAGATGACAGGCTGATCTAATAACAGATAAAACACATAACAAAAAATTCAAATGATGCCTACACTGGGGCTCAACCTCACTAAGTACAACAAAGAATTAATGGAGATCATTAGTTATTAGTATAAGAAGTTATGAATATAGTGTGTGATAGAATTTGATTGACAAACTTTTCCGTTGTATACCAGAAATGGGTTATTTACCTACTGTGCTCCATTCTTTACCCCTAGCATTACATATGTTCACCCAACTGTTGTCTTGTCTCTATTCATGTTCAGAGGTCTTCTTTCTCCCTAACCATCCAATGGAAAAAAGAGAAATGTAATTTATTTAGCAAAAAGTGATTTTCACTGCAAGATGTTCTGGCTTTATATATCAGTAAATGGTATATTTCCCGATCATCTTTAACGGGAGTTTATTGGTTCCTGATAAGCCTTTATTTCTTAGGAGAGATTAAATAAGAAAAGATAACCCAAATATTAGTATAAAGAAGGTTTAATACAGTTCTAATATCCCGACCTGCTACGCTGTGGTTGTGGGCATGTCTACTAAACATTGACCAGCCAATGGCTGCTCACTATAATTTACAACTAGCAACTGGACAGGTATTGCTGCACAAATCCTTATACAATACCATAGTATTGGGTGGAGAACTAAACGGTCCCACACCACTGCTACCCATAGCTGGCTGTGAGGAACCTATTATTTAATAAAGTGTAAGCAGCAGGTTGGGGCTATTTAAAAATATAGAACGGGTGGACATGCCTTTGTGGAAATATTTCTATCAGATTTGGACACGCTAACAAATAGGCATGAATATTAGCCAGTCTTCTAGGGCTGTTATTGAATAAGCATCAGTAGGTTGAGTTAAACCTATTCAAAGTGGCTTCCCAAAACATGCGCCTGTAGGTTTATGTAAACCTAAAATTCTTTAGACACCATTGCATCTAATACTGATTATTTTTTCTTTTTAACTGGGACACTAAACGTGTATTTTTTAACACACGGGTTCTGGTAATATTTCACGATCAGAAAGTAGGTATGTCATTTTCTGTCTTTTCCTGCTGCTACACACACGCCCTCAGTTGATGCATCAATTTTGTGGACCTTACTCTGACATATAATATTTGATTTGTTTTTTCCACTTTATGTTCTAAATCTAGTTCTAAAACTAAAATTTTCTAGTTTTCCATTTATTGAATCTTAGGAATTTGCATAATTTAATAGAACATAGATACCCACTTGACCCTAGCCATTGTTCTAACTCTAACCCTGGTCCTAATCCTGTATCTTACTTTAGCCCAAAGCCTAACTCTATGCATAACACTAAACCTACATCTAAATCTATCCATAACTACAACATTAACTCTAAAGCTAACTCTAGCTATAAGACCAACCTTATACCTAAACCTAGCAGCTACCATTGTTTTACCCCTATTCTTAGTCCTAACCCTAATTTGTACCGTAGCCCAAAGTCTAACCTTCAACCTAATCCTAAATCTCAACCTAAGCGAGACTTGAACCTTAAAACTAAACATAACTAAATATAAAGATTTGCCAAAGCCTTACTCAATGTTTAACCCTGAACATATCACTAGTCGGAATCCTAAAACCTTTGTTCTAAACCAAACCACAGTGCAAAGTATAACTCTAACACTTTCCCTAGCCCTAATTGTACTGTATATTAAACCATAACTCTAAACATTATCATCACCCTAAGCACAGTTCTGATCCTAACATTAGCTCTCATTAATTGTCAAAAGTTGAAGAGTTGACTCAACCTTCTGTCTCCTATTTATTTTTAATTCTTTATTCAAAGCAAACCTCTTAGATGAGTCCCATGTTAGTAAATCACTCTGCTTTCTTCAGTTTAATGGGACAAAAAGGGATATTCTTATGAATCCCTACAAACAAAGCCTCAACAGGTAACATATTGGGTGGGCAGCAGTAGCAATTGCTAGTATTCATCAGTCCAAATATATAGAACAAAAGCAAAAACATTAGCTACTAATCTCAAATATCTTTGAATAACAAAAGTCTTTAGTACAACTGAAATGGCCGTTGAACTTTTTTTGTATAAATATACAAATGTGATAGTAAACTATAAAAGTATTTGGTTTTCCAAAATTAATTTTTTGTTTTCACATTGTCAGATGAGCTTGCACTAAAGTGTAATTTTGGATTTGGAAAGGAACAGCCGTATGTTTGTTGTTGTTGTTGTTGTTGTTGTTGTTTGTTTGTTTATAAAACCATTGTCACTGTAAAATATTTGATTGTAAGTTTCAGAGTGTTGAAATTAGGTATCACACACAATGCATCTTAAATGTAGCATTATTTCAGTGATATGATAAATCTGTCTCAAGGTCTGCATATCTAATAAAATTAAGGTTATTCACTAAACCGTGAATTGTAAGGAACTGACTAGAAAATTATAAACTTTAGACCAAACAGCCAATTTGGATGAAACTGTGTTTTACCAGTTCAACTATTTTACCCCAAAACTTGAGAATTCACAGTGAGTAACACTGAATATATATACAAAATATATATAATAATGCAGTAATGATACGGTATGTCTTAATAAATATATGGCTCAAACCATAGAAACTAATGTTTATCCTGAGTGCATTTTCTTGTGATTTTATTGTACCTTTTTTTTTTTCTTTCCCGTTTTACACAAACATTATAAAATGACTGCTTGATGTATTGTTATAGTGTTGCGTTCCCCTCTATTCCCTTCATTGTGCTATGCTTTTATCAATGAACTGGTTACCTGGGACTCTAATAAAACACTTATGTTGCCAGTTACTGTGAAGAAAGTGTTATACTTCAGCTCAAGCAGATGCCACAGCAGACCATGCATTCACCCAAGCAAATCCCTGGTTTCACCTGGAGTGTATAATCTGCCAGAATCTGCCTGTATAATGGCCCAGCTGCAAGCTGTGCTCTGTTCTCCCAGCTGTGTTCCTGCCTTTGAGCTTTGTCTGAAAATGAGCCTGCTCCCCAATATAGCCCTCCCGTCTTCATGCTAAGAACTCTAATCCAGTTAGAAAGCAGTGTCGGATTTTTACTACCAACATCTACAAAGTAAAAGGCTTACTAATAAACCAGAAGGAATGTATAAAGCTCACAAACACAAAATTATACCTGGCTTTCAATAGTTTGATATTTAATCAAATATATTTAATATATTTACGGGTATTTATATTAATGTAGTTCACATTATTATCACGAAAAAAAATGTATATAAATGTGTATCTATATTTATCTCTATAAATGTAAATAAATATGTGTGTGTGTGTGTTTGTATATACACAAATCCACATACAGCGAAATTTTGGTCCTACACTCTTTATTAAATATATATACATTTGCATGGAACCAAGTGATACGCACTACATACAGAATTCAGCACACTCACTCAACTATAAATTAGCTTCAAAGTCCACAAAATATAAAGTAAAAGTAGGATGGTGTAACGGATCACCTGGCACCCCGACTGGGTACCTCCGTTGAAGGATGCTCCTAGCGCTTCATGAGGGCTCCAAGCACTCCAGCCGACACCATAACCACCGTAGACTCCTTCAGAGAGTAAGACAGGAACATGCTCTTAAAAGAGCTTAGTAGTGATATAGCAAGAGAGTATGCCTAGCAGTGATATAGCAATTCCCCCAATAAGAGACAGGACTCTAGATTGAGGGTGAAGAAGAACTCAAGCTTTTAATCAAATCATTTTGCACACATAGTACTGCCCACAGGGTTTTGCAGAACAACCAACCAATACGTACAATACACTCAGACAAACCCAGAAATTACACACAAAATCCTCCCCTCTGCCTGTGATACAATTATCTCAACACAATAGACTAACTTAATTATCACAGGCAGAAAATATACAGTTTTTACCAAATATTAATAACTTCCAAAATATACATGCCATTCACATAAAACATACATTTTCAGAATCAGCATACTTTAACCATAAACATACTCAAATATCATACAAATCCCTCCAGTATTTAAAAAGTTAGCTGGGAGTCCTTTATGATGCACATTTCCATGCCCAAAGCAGTTCCATGGATTTGGGCTGTGCGGTCGGTCTATTTTACACTGAGAAAATTACTAAGTCCCATGCAAACGAGCGTTCAACTCTTCGAACGGGACTTAGTCTCCAGCTGCAGTGTCGAAGTGGAGGAGAAGGGTCAGCGGTGTTCGTGCAATTGGGTAGCCGAAAACAGTTCCATAGATTTGGCTGCACACACCACTGACCACGTTTGAATGAGTTAAAATGGCCGCCGCCACGTGTTCGTTTGTTGAATGGCGGCCACTTCGACTACTTCGGCACTTCGGCTGTATCCACTGCTCCAAAGTAATTAAAGGGCTAGAAACAGCATTATAAAAATCCATTATGCCCAAATCAGTTCCTTAAAGGGCAATACATTCCAGGGCCATAGTCGCAGGGCAGGAGGCTGGCAAACAGGCCCCTTCAAAACCAGATGGATTTCCTAAGTAAGTGGATTAATGTCATTAGAGCAGGAATTAGGTTATTAGAATTGTAGTCTAATTCTCTCACCGAGCAGATGCCATTATGAGGAGATCTTGGAAACCATCAATTAGACAGGCATACACACATCTTACCGGTACAGCAATGTGGGAATTGAACCCACCGCAAATATTGACGGATGCTGTTTGTTTTTCACGTGATTGACAAGAGACTATGCCAGAGATCTGGGGCCTATTCACCCTTTCCACTTAGAAGCTTGCAGTGGGCCACTGTTAGAAGGGCTCCTTATTACACCAGTGACACTGGCCAACCTGTAGTTGCTCACACGATGGGATGCAGATCTCAAAAAACTGCCAGTGAATGTGTCCAACGAAGTCGAGATATTGGCACAATGTTTTAGTGCCATGCAGCTCACAAAATGACCGCCATTGCAGAGTCAGAGGCCTACCAGCTTGAGACAAACAGGGACAAGGAGGAAACATCTGTACTCCTGGCACATACCTTGAAATTATCCATAACAGATGATACCCAAGCACCAGCCACGAAACAGGACATTCACAGCCTGTTACAGGACTTCTGCCACAAGTCATATGGAGAGATGCCAAACTTAATTTTTTGATTCTCACTTTGTTTTTGTAGAAGAAGCTACACAAAGCCAAAGGCCATGAGTTGAATATGTAAGGTATTACTACTGTGTTTAATACATCTTGCTATGTTTTTCTTCATAATCTACCATTGAATTGCTAAACGTTACCAGAGGTGCATCAAACCACACTTGAAAACCACTACTGCAATTGTATTGTACAAGGATTTGGCAATTAAACATTTAAATAATCTACACAATTCGTGAAATAATATCTTGGAGAGCACTATGTATTATTTTCTTTTTCATATGGAACACTGTATTTGAGAGATTACACTAAAGTTCCGTATCTATATGAAACGCTATCGCACAAGTAGGTGGTTTTGTTTTCTTTTTTCCAAGACGTTTGTTTTATTATTGTTTTATAGTTGTGGCATAGAATATGACAGTAAAGTACTCTACAAAGTAGTTTCCATAGAATAACAATGTAGGAAAGTGTGAGGTCTCTCTCCATCTAGGAAAGTCTCTGTTTTTTTAAAAGGACTGTTCAAAGAATGTCGATTGAAAAAAGTTACTGGTTAATGACTAGAGCTTGAAATCTATCTATACTCATGAAATTAACCAAACGTGGAAGAAAAAAATGAAAGACTTTATCTGACCTTATTGTCCGAGTTATCATTATAAATGTCACATGCTTAAAGGACCATTAAAGGCTCATAGAACACTTAATTTCCATGCATTGGTCTGGGTGGAGTGGCTCTTTAGTTTTAGCCCTTCAATATGAAATATTGCCATTTAGTAGAGACAGCAACATTTTGATTGAAGGGTTAAATAGGCATGTTCGCTGTCTTCCTGAGAATGATTGGATTGGACAATCATCGTGGGAGCGACACCTTCGGGTGTTAGGAAGGAGGTGCAGGCAAAAGCAGTGAGAGTTTTGGTGCTGGAAAAAAGGAAAGTAAGACTTTTTTTATTTTTTTTATTAAGGGGGCCCTCTAATCTAAAGAGTGAGTTTAGAAATCCGTGTTTGTATTACTAATGCTATAGTAATGCTATAGTAATATATATACCTGATGTAGGAACTCATATGCATCCTCGGTATGTCATGTTATGCAAATACATATCCCTAATAAACAAAGTGTTTAGTGTTAGAGGAAAGGTATATGCACTGATCAACCACAACATTAAAAAAATCCCTGGCAGGTGAAGTGAATAGCATTGATTACATCATTACAATGGCACCAGTCAAGGCTTGGGATATAGTAGGCAGTAAATGAGCAGTCAATTTTTGGATTTCATGTATTGAATGCAGGAAAACTGGGCAACTGAAAAGATCTGGTTGACTTTGACAAGGGCCACATAGTAATGGCTAGATGACTGGGTCAGAGCATCTCCAAAATGGCAAGGGTTATGGAGTTTCCTGGAATGCAGTGGTTGGGGAGCGAAGGCTAGCCTGTCCAGTCTGAACACACAAAATAGTTACTGTAGCCAGGGCCGGTGCTTCCTATAAGGCGAACTAGGCAGCCGGCCCTTTAAATGCTGCAGCCGGCTGCCGCAATGCCTCACCTCCCTTTCCCTGTAGCGTGGCCGAGCTCCTCCGTGCACTTCCTTTCAGTCCGGCCGGGTACAGGAAACAGAAACTCCTGTACCGCGGACCGGAGAGGAGCTTGGCCACGCTACAGGGGTGGTGAGGTTAGGAGGAGAACTGGGGGAGGGGGGGTAAGAAGAACTGGGGGAGGGGAGAGGGGTGAGAAGAAGAGGGAAGGTGGGGGAGTAAGAAGAAAACAAGGGGAGGGGGAGTAAGAAGAAGACAAGTGGAGGGGGAGTAACAAGGAGGGAGGGGGAGTAAGAAGAGGGGTGGAGGGAGTAAGAAGAAGAGGGGTGGGGGGAGTAAGAAGAAGAGGGGTGGGGGGGGGAGTAAGTGACACTAATCTCTAATTTACCTAACATTAAAGGGACACTATAGTTCCCAGAACTTCAGCTTAATTAAGTGGTTCTGGTGTCTATAGCCTGTCCCTGCAGGCTTTTTAATGTAAACCCAGTGTGCAGCACTGGCATTAGTTCATATGGCAGATCATATGGGTGGGGCATTGTGATGTCACATGGGGGGGGGAATTTTTATTTTGCCTAGGGCGGCAAAAATCCTTGCACCGGCCCTGACTGTAGCTCAAATTACTAATGCTGGCTATGATAATATGGTGTCATAAAACATGCATCACAGTTTGCTCTGTATGGAGCTGTGTAGCCGCAGACCTTTTTGAGTGCCCATGATGATCCCTGTCCACTGCTGAAAGTGCCTTTGATTGGTTTGTGAGAATCAGAACTGGACCATGGAGCAATGGAAGAAGGTTGCCTGGTCTGAAGATTCACATTTTCTTTTAGATCAAGTGAATGGCTGGGGTCTTGTGTGTCGTTTACCTGGGTAAGAGCAGCAGGATGCACTATGGGAAGAAGGCAAACCGGGAGAGGCAGTGTTATGCTCTGAGCAACGTTCTGCTGGGAAATCTCGGGTCCTGGCATTCATGAGGATGTTAATTTGACACATATCACTTACCTAGATATTGGTGCAGACCATGTACACCTCTTCATAGCAATGGTGTTCCCTGATGGCATTGACCTCTTTTAAACAGGATAATGTACCCTGCCACACTGCAAAAATTGTTCAGGAATGGTTTGAGGAACACGTCAAAGAGTTCATGGTGTTGCCTTGTCCTCCAAATGCCACAGATCTCAATCCATTGAGCATCTATAGGATGTGCTGGAACAACAAATTCAATCCATAGACCCAAGTTGCAGTTCTAATAAGATCTGCTGCTAATGTCTTAGAATTAGATACCATGGGACACGTACAAAGGTGTTGTGGAGTCCATGCCTTGATGCATCAGAACTGTTTATGCAGCTATATGGGGGACTTCACATTATAAGCCAGCTCAGTTTAACGTTGTGATTAATTAGTGTAATAAATGTATACGTTTAATATACACCCTTCAACCTCAATATGCAGATGAAGGTTGATCTCACTGTTTACCTGCATTCAGCATCTCACAGTGGCAGAAGGAGTATTTTTTCTAAATATAGAGCAAACAGGAGTGGGATATGTGGAGAATATTAACTGGGTCTGCAGGTCACTTGGTGACCTGAATTCTGGATTTAAAATTTTAAAAAACCAACCCCAGGTCTCCTAAATTGCCAAGACCCAATTATAAGTCATCGTCATAATGTAAGAGGTTCAATTACACTTTAAATGTGCTGTCTGAGCACTGATTGGCTTGGAAGGCCATATTACTTGCCTAGTAAAGTGTAAAGATGTCTTGTCTATAGGTAGAATGGCAGACAGATAGATCTGCAAACTTTGTTTCAATGTGAAATGTACATCATAATGAAAAAACATTATTTTTTAGAACAGAAAATACCACTATCGGACACAACAAAACAAATTATTATAGATGTTCATCAAAGCACATGCCAAGTAATTTTCAGCTCAAATCCAGATTGCTTCATAAAGTATCTTACAGTATCATAATGTTAATATTATTTAATCATGAAAAGGAAAATTAGGAAATGAGTTGATGGAATTCATCAACATTCAGATTTCAACCGTAGTTCGTGGTGGCATTATTGTACTTGCTATTTAAATATTTTAAGGTTAATATAGAAGTAAGGAAAATAAGATTTAACTATCATTACTGTTGTTTCATATTTTTACACACCCTTAATTTCGCTTCCATATCAGATGGGTAATACACAATTCTTCTGCTTGTTAAAATATATATTGACAATGTAAAGTTTGGAAAAATATATAATAATTTTTTGGGAAAAAAAATTATATTAAAGGAATACTTCAATCACAATAACCACATCTACAGCTCACTGCAGTGTCTATGGTGCCAGAAGTGCCCTAATGCCCCCACTATAAATAAATGAAACATTTTAGGATGAGTGCGATAAGCTGATGCTTTCCATCAATGAGTTAGCTCTGCATTGCAGTATTTCTAAACAATGGTTTGACTACTTACAATAGGGGTTCACCAGGGCACTCAAAGCACCATAACAACTACAGACCTGAAGTAGTTATCGTGCATTTAGTATTCCTTTAATAATGAAAATCATTGAAAATGTTCAGTAATGACAAGAAGGTTTTGGTTTAAAAAACATTCATTCTCAGCTTATATGAAGCAGGAACCAATATCAGTAAACCTATAACAATATAACAAAGCCGAAATACAAACAGGCCTCCTGGAGATCAGTTGCCAGGCCACTATTTCTAATCTTTAATCTTCCCAAACTCCGTTTCCTCTGGCATAGTGCCAAAAAAAGCATTTTTGGTGCCAATAATAAGGAAATTCTAACTGCAAGTCTTTGTGGCTAGAATGATGCTTAGAGAATGTTTTGTTAATTGAACTGCAACATGTGTGATATCACAATTCCAGTTAAACAGTTTACAATATACCATATTTTATTTTAATTATAGTTACCTTTTTCTAAGTTATTGCCTTACATAGTGAAACTTAAATAATAAAATCATTCACCTAATGTGAACCTTGGTATTACAGCATCTTAAGAAAAGAGGGATGTATCAATCTGTTTAGTGACTGTTCAGAATTATGCTTACAGGATACCAGGCAATATTGTCCCCAAATGTAAAAAAATTGCATGACTGGAAAATACATTAAATAAACATCTATTACACATATGCAACAATGAAGAAAGTTCCAAAATTAAAATAAACTTCAATCAAAATCCCTAGAAGTAATAAGCATTAGAGGTGGCTTGAAGAGACTCGCTACTGCTCCCCCCAGTGGGCCACACAGTAAAAGGCAGCGGGTAATATAATCTTTGAATTTCTGCACCCATTGCCTTCAGAAGGCACACATCAAGGCTTACTGATGCTAACCACACTTGCTGCTTCATATCGCTGGGTATCTCTCTAGCTCCGAGTAAATTATGTTACAAACGGGCGAATAACCCATTAAATCCTGCTGAAAAAACCCTTCTCGCTATTCAGGGGTCACCCTTACCATAAGCTGCCATGTATTGAACCAGAACCAGGGTGTCCTGACAGACAAGTACAGTGTGTACAGTGTGTACTCTGAGTCTGACTGCAACCGACAGTCTGGTAGTTGGGAGAGCCGGCCGATCTGCTTTGGGCTCCTATCTGACAGCAGACTCCTTGCAGCCCCATTACCCTCCCACCCCCCCCCCCCCCCCACCCCCCAAGACCAGTGAGGGTTTCCAAGTCCTCATGGGGTACACTAACCTCTCTAAATTGTTGAGTCGACTCCCCGCTGAATCGTGTCTGCTGCAGTGTGGTGCACCTAAAATGGCCGCAACGCTGATACCTCAACAAAACTCCACAACTCTGGAGGACCAGTCATCAAGAAATCTTTGAAGCTAAATTTGGTAGGATACGCCATATTTTTTTTTTATGATAGTTCCTTCTTTGGGTTTGCTTTTGTCTGAGATAATTTCTAGAAATATTTTAGGTATATTGATGATGATCTTATTCATTGTTGCAAAACGAGTGTTGTGAAAAAATGCTGTTAAAATTAGCTATTTGGAACATTACCCAGCAGTTTTAGATTAGAAAAAAGCTCTAATGTGTTACACAATGAGTTTTAACAGGACATTTTTGGTACTAGTGAGAGTTCTTTAAAACTAGGCAAGCTTGGGGGCGGGGCCTGGCCATCATGGTGGTTAGATGCACATGGTGAGAGCTCCTCACATAAAGCTTTCACTACTAAAAGGGGGGATCATACCTACAGCGAACACTCAAACAAGTACCTACCTGACCCTGAATGCTGGGGTAACCTCCTGACCAAGTTTGGAACTCCGCCACATAGCCTCGTGGCCCGAAAAGATTTTGCGGCCTAGACGCCTAGGATACTCCACCAGAGGAGAAACGGCCGATCTCCTGGCCTGGACATGCCGGCGTCCACAGAACGCCCTGTTCCCTCCCCCCCCCGCCCCCCATTGGACCGGGGGGGATATCCCGGTCCCCACTGGTGTAATCTTGGAGCTTACCCTGCACAACACAGAGACACTACAGCTCTAAAGGGAGGCAGCCTGCTACCTAAAATGGCGGCACCACCAGGGCCTACAGCGACAGAAGCCTGCTCACAGCCACCCGCCACTGTGGACCCGCTCCTGCAAGCATTTGACAGAATATGTGCAGAATTCTGGAAGAAACTCAACGGGCCCTTGCTGCTACTCACATGGCACAAGCAGTGGTACTTCGGATAAGGTCTGCAGGCGCATCCTGGTGCAATCACCATGCAGTATCAGCATGGAGAGGCAAGTAGCAGGCACACAAGCGCCGAAGCAATGGCACCTGGGCGCGAGGGTCAGGAAGATCACAACCTCCGCTGCGCTCCCGGATAGGGAGCCACGGCGCAAAACAACGACCACATCCCGGGCCTTCATGCCGCCCCCAGAGGGCGAAGACACTCATTACCGAGACTCCTCACATCCCAAGAGCAGCTTGTATGAGCAACTGGAGAGGGACACAACGGCGGACCAAGTATGCAGACATGGACAGAGACTTACCGGGCAGCACTCTGCCCTTGACGCTCAGGGGAATAGGCTGAACCTGGTATTAGACCTAACGCCTGCACAACGCAATCACCTGCACAGGTGGTTGCCACATTGCACACTTCACATTACACCCTTCTCTTACCTATTAGGAAATCGTTATCGTTATTGATAGTAATGTTGCACCCCACAAATCAGTGACACACTGCAATGCTAGACTATAATGACTAGTCTTATCACCAGTGGTTTACTTTTACTTTTTCGAGTAACGTCTCAGCAAGACATACAGAAATATAACAAATGAAGCCTCTCCCTTAAACTAGCCTATAACTTGCCTATCGAATGTTTCATGATTTAACTCACATGTCTAGCTATTTAACTATTTGCTATTACTGTACATGCCTGTTACTCATTCCTGTTATTTCCGTGACTACAAAAAAAAAAGTGCAGCACATCTTGTCATTTATGTGTTCAATACATGCCGTGTCATTGACAAATATCGCCTTATGTAACTGACTCTGCACTGAGAAAAATAAAGAATTAAAAAAAACAAAAAAAAAACTAGGCAAGCTCATGAGTGCTATTAAATACATTCTGAATTTACTCTGTATCAGCAAATTAATGCAAACCTTAACATTCTAATATTGCAGCAATTACTAAAATTCAGAAAATCCTTCCCATTAAAAAAGGCAAAAGCTTCCTTACATAATAAGTTAAATTCTATATTTTTTTCATAAATTAAAATGAGAACAGAACAAAGTAATAAAGCTACTATACCCTAACAGGAAGCCTATTAAAATATCAGATCGCTAAAGCTTTGTACTTTCTGTGCCGGGGATTGGGCACTTTACCTAAAAAATTTCCCTTATGGGAAATAATGTTTAAAAATAAATCCAGATGTATTCATTAATTTCTACAATATTATTTGACTTATATCAGGTAGGATGAAAAAAATTTGGTTTGGAATTCTGTGCCATTTACACCAAAAAACAAAAAGCCATTTTATAGACATGATTCAGATAAGGTATCCTGAACTTGGTTTGCAAGGATTATAGAAGTATCTCAAAACACAAATGTTTAGAGTATATATTTAAAGGTATATAAACCAGTTGAATTCCAGCTGCTTGCAGCTACAACCCCTGCTATTTTGCCCACAGAAAAACTGTATATAATTGGAGCAACAGTTGTACTACAGGTAGCTACCTGGTTTAAAAACATTATATAATAGACAACGTTGGAGACCTTAGCATGCTTGTTACCCTTTATACATGAAAGATATGCCATTACTTTTATATATGAATTAATGTAAACGTTAGATTGTGAAGGATTTAAGTGAAGACACTTGGACGAATGAATGCAGTAACATCTTGATTCTTTGCTCGTTGCCTCTATATCACATTGTTTATTATATAAAACCAAGACTTTTGGTCACTGTTTCCATCAATGGAAGATCTTAAGATGAGGAAAAACAAGGACTCTGAATTTCTGACTGTGTTTATTTACTGCCTACACTCTATGAGCAAAACATTCATAGTTTTTTTTTTTTCAAAGGACTCGGAATTGATACAGATTGTTCCATGATTCAATACATATTTATGCATAACATGTTAAACTAAAAACATAACCACAGAACTTTAAACTGTCGATTGATTCGTACATTGTTGTATATATGTAGTGAACTCGTATTATGGTAGAGAGCTATGTGCACTCCAAATGAAAAGTTGAACTAAATTAGATTTCCTATCTTGCCTTAGCACAGAGCAATTTAAAGACAAACTGTACTTGTAATGGCAAGTCAATTGCATAGATGGCCTTCCAGCTCTCAGAAGACTATGAGAGTATGGCACATAATGTCTTGCCTACACAGTAGCCATCTGTCATGGAGGCCAAATTAAATACAGGATGCTAAGGGTCACTGTACGACTTATTGCTTGGGCTATGGTGCTTTAGGTCTACAGGTGTCCACACTATTTTTGTCACACAGCTTTGGACCAGTTTGATAAAGCCTGGCCTCGTCTTGGCACCAGAGCGTTCCCCCTACTCAACATTCACAAGAGTACCTAGGTAGCAATAATAAGCTGGGAGCATTGGCTTGTAACCGAATTTGGTTTAAAGACATTATTTTTCACCAATGGTAAACATAGATGTTGTGAGAGATATGATTCATCAAAGAATATTATTTTTTTCCATTGTTCAATGTTCATTTTTGGTTATTTCATAAGGTTTTATTTTTATTATTATTTATAAAACACTGTACAGTAGATGAGCTTACAAACAAATAGTTGAAACAAGACAAGGTAGACATACAAAAACAGAAGCCAGTGAGAATCCTGCTCAAATGAGTATCAACTCATATAGTAGGATATGCAAATGAAAAATGTAAAGTAAAATGTTTTTTTACACATAGTAAAAGTTGGACACAAAACACAAACTTGAGGGAAAGGATTCTGCAGCATCAAAAATAGGTACCATAAAACACAAAAACAAAACGTCAAGCACAATATAGTCCACTGTGGCTCCATCAGTGGCATAGTAATTGCAATCCAAAACAGAAGAAAAGGACATACAAAATTCAAAGGTTCGGGTCACAGACCCTTTCTGAATGTGAAATGCCCTTAGTTAAGCAATAACACCTAACCTCAATATATAAGAAGTTAATATGAATTCTCCTAACACACCAGCAAAAGAACATGTAAGATACAAATGGAGAGCAATCACCCCCAGACATGAGATAGAGGCATGGAGCCCAAAAGACAAAAAAAAAACAGTCAATAATGCACTGTCAGAGGTCACAATGCCCCTTTCCCCATTCTGCATTAATTTGTGACACAGTACTTTAGTGGCACACAGCCATTGCCCTATGAAATGTCTATTCCTGTAAGTGAGCTTTGACTTGCAGCCATTGGTTCTTTTTACTGATGTAAGTTTGACAATATATAACATTCTGTCATTATTTTTGAGACTCTCCCACACATGAATAATTTCAGAGGTGAAGGCCATTTATGTTAATAGTATAAAACATTTAACACTGTGATATTCAGTGGTCATTATAGAATTATCAACTATATATTTAGAATTACAAAAAAATCATACCATACAAAAGTTTATAACTAGCATGACCAAGCACCATAATTACTACAGCCCATTGTAGTCTTCATGGTTCCAGGAGTGCCAATGTGCCATCCCAGTGTAATTTGTCAACCGTAGAATGGTTGAATGGTTGACAACCTATGTACGTGTCTCCTTGCAGGAGAATTGGTTAGCTCTACTAAGGCTAAGCATGGCAATGCAGGACCATATTAATTTGCTGAGAGCATCGGATGACCACTCCCACCCAATGAGGTGGCCTGGAATCGGCCATGCTGAGGCTCAAGAGAAACTTCCAGCTTCTCCTGAAAGAGAAGACTGCATTCGACAAGGGTGCATGACAGAACCCAAATTAGTTGTAAAACCACTCTAAAACAGTTTAACACATTTCACAGGGGTAGCATCATGGCACTCTTGGCATTTTAAAGACAACAGCAGGGTGTATGTATTGCTTGTCCAATAAAAGAAGTATCACTGCATACTGCAATATTGTTATGTTGGCATCTGAAATGTAGGACTAAAAGGGCAACTCAATTTTACCTATCTATATATTACACACTTATATTATGCAGTTAAGTGATTAAAATGTGTCACTTTTTTAACATCCAACTTCATTTAATTGAATGCATACCAAACCTGTTTAGAGCACACTCTTAAGGAACATCTGTGCCTTTAAGAGGCCATGAAAGAATTTACACCCATGGCCCATTAACATTTTCAAACACCCTACTGCTTTATCAGTCCAACATGTGTTGAGTGTATATCACTTATGCCGTTTCACTAAAACTCTTTTGACTGCAATGCTATTAATACCCACTTTCTCAGCTGAGATCAGGATTGATTTGTTTTACATGCCACATTAATCTTTCCCACATTTTCTAGATGAGGCAACTGCAGTTCCACGTGTGAGGTGTGTTTTCAAACATAGGAGAATATACCAGCAGGATCTCTAAATTGACCACTTCCCTCCATGCAGCCGGTGATGTGGTCTATGGCGACCAAGTCGGCCTCTAGAAAGCAGCAGTGATATAATTTGCAATCAGGGTGGGCACATTTTTGTGGTTATTAGAATGGAATACATTTGTTATATTGTAATACAATTCTAATTAAAGCACAGTGGGATATTTATGAAAAAAATACTGTCTTTTTATTGAAACTCTGGCTCTCTATAGAACATTCCATTATTCGCTACTACAGCATTATAAGTAACAATATATGATCCAGCCTAATAAAAAAAAGGGTTAACTTAATAGTGCTGAACAACATAAAATAGGAACTCATTTGTTCTTACAAATCAAATGCATCTTTTGGAAAAAGCAATGCTCTCGCCCATTAGCGTACTCTGTTCTTTGTTTATTATGTGTTAATTTTACAGTGTGTACGTTAAAGTTTTTCATATGTGAATCTCGAGCCATGTTAATTTTGCCATCATGTATTAATGAGATTTATATCTTAAGGCTGTTCATTTCCAAATTAGGTCTCTCTGATGTCAGCAAGATTAACTGGGTGCAATTATAAACATCTTATTACACGTCAACACTGTGCTAATTTTAAGAGGCTTGTGTTAAATACAAGCATTTGCGGTTTCTGGTGTAAATAGCAATTTAAAGAATTATGTCTACCCCCTCTTGTTTAGCTCTTTTTTTTTTTTTTTTTTTTAAAAGGATTATTCCTAATAGATGTGTGTGTGTGTGTTTTAACTGCACTGTGTTAAATGTGTATTGTTAATTGGTTTGCTTGTTTTTTATTCATATATGAAACACAGTTAAAGCGGCTCTGTCACACTAAACGTACCTTGCTTCAATCTGTTCCTCTTCTCTTCCTCACTTCCTAATTCTTATTTCTTTTTTGATCTTTTTCTTCTAAAATACAAAGCCTCTAAAAGGCATTTAGAATTTAATCAATTTAACTATAACCTCCCAAGTGATCGGTCTGCAGTTACGCAGCCTCATATGCAGCAAACTGCGGTGCACTGTGTGTTCTGACACCTTTCTATCATGACCAACGTGATGTTTTTCACCAATTTGAGTTACAGTTGCTTTTCTGTGTGATCGGACCCGATTGGCTAGCCTTCATTCTCCACAAGTATCAATGAGCCTTTGGTGCTCATGCCCCTGACACCTGATATTTTCCCAGACACAGAACACTTCTTCATGCTGATATGCATTACAGTAACAGAAAACTCAAAACACCATTACCACTGCAGCTCACTGGTGGTGCAGAGCATAGCTCATAAGAGCTAATGGAACTTCTTAGTAGGAGGAGGCAGGGAACATCACCTGGTGGATCCCAGGTATAATGCCAAACTGTTACTAAACATTGGTGAGGCACCAGGAAAATCCTGGTACCATAAGACACCACATGGTGTTTTGAGTGGTTCTTTAAAGCAGTTAATATTTTGTATGTAGCATGCCAAGTTTGCAGGAGGGAAATCAATTCCTTGTTTAATATATAATTTGCCTAAATAAACGACCTTGTTACATACAAAGGGGCAGCATGTCCATCAACTTTTGGCAACTTTATTCCTGAACCAGACTTAGAACCTTCTAGAGATAATGATGAGAACACTTCAACACTGTTTATGGTAGTGTTTTTCCTAGTAATGGTAATCGGGCCACAGGTTTTTACTGAATTGCCTTCTAGTCTAATTCAAAGAATTCTATATTGTAAACAGAATATATTGGTAAACTCTATAGTATATGTATTAAACATATTGCAGGGCAGCACTATTAATGTTCTATCCGTCACTATGCATAAATAATATGTTTCCAGGAAAACATAACCTGAAAGTGACATTTACCTAAAAAGGCTGAAAGGATAGAAGGTCCATACTTATGTAGTGTTTGAGTGCACACTGAGAATTGTTTCTGATGAAAAAAAGACTAATCATGGTTGATAAAATACAACAATATGCATTGTGCTATTAAATCAAGTATTATTATTATTAAATATTTTTTTTTCTTCTAGAAAACATAGAGGAAGGAAGTTTAATTAGAAGGTAGAGGAAAGTAAAGTACACGGGAAGTCCTTGGAGAGAGTTATTATAAAAGGAGGATGGAAGCTGTTTGCGAGTGGTGTTTGTTCAAGTGTATTTTTTTTTTCCTTCTGAATTACTGTTAACAATGACCTGTTTTGGTTTATGTAAGTCAAAACCAAAATGAATAAATAAATAATAGAAGACAAGGTAAAATAAAATTATGTTAACACTTTCTCTGTACTGAATATGAATTTTGAGAAGCTACAAAAATATCTAACTTACATAATTTAAATTGTTTACACTTCAATTTTATATTGTTATTATGTTATTATGCTTTGTTCTGTTTTTTTTAAATGGTTCAATCAAAATAATTTGAGAAGAGAAAAAATAAATAAAAAAAAACATATATACTATAAAGTGTAAGTTTGTACTTACTAACGTGGTTATTACAATTTATTCCATATCAAAATAACCAGTAGCCAGATTAGAGACCCCTCCAGACCCCTAAAGCACTTTAGCTTACTGAAAAAGCTTTGTGTGTTTATTAGTGTCTCCTCTGTTTTTCCTTTTGGAAAAAGAGCAGATTGCAATAGAAATTGACACTTTTATAAATAATACTGGTTGCACCCCCTGACTTTTCAAGCAGAGAACAGGTCCTGTTATTTCCTGGTTTGGTTAGCTAATTTGCACTGAACTCAAGAGGCAGCCATTGCCCAGAGCACCTGCCTTACAATGATGTCTCATTGAGCTGCATTGGGAAGTCTGTGATTGAACAGTCACATAAAATCTCGGTGGGGCCAGAAGAGTAGGGCTTGTAAAAGCAACAAAAGTTTTTTTGCAAGCTGTTTAGATATAGCTCCAATGAAAAAAAATGCACTAAATGCATGCATTTTCATTTCATATCAACTAGAGGTTTATTTATTAAAGGATTACTCCAAGCACCATAACCACTTTAGTGATATGAAATACACCTCTTGGTTGCAATTGTGTTCCCTGGTGGCAGTGGTCTCTTTCAGCAAGATTATGCACCCTGACACACTGCATACATATTTCAGGAATGGTTTGAGGTACATGACAAAAAGTTTAAAAAGTTCAATCTGATTGAGTATCTGTGGGATGTGCTCGGACAACAATCCATGGAGGCCCCACTTTGCAACTTGCACGACTTAAATGATCCTCTGCTAATGTCTTGTGCCAGATACCACAGGACACATTCCGATGTCTTGTGGAGTCCGTGCCTCGACGCATCAGAGCTGTTTTGGCAGCAGGAGACAAGTGGTTTTAATTTTGTTGCTGATCAATGTATATGCACACATAAATAAATTAAGCCAATTTATATGAAAAAAAGAAAATATACAGACCAGTATCTCTTTAAAACATGGCTCAACATATCTAAAAAAATCCCTGTGCAATATAAGAGAACTATTAACCCCCCTCCCCAAATGCCCAAACTCACACAGACAAGAGCGGTATATAGGTTTTCCTCATGGGAACACAAATTCATTGCAGGGGAACATAACGTTTCAAAGACATGCAACAAGAAACCTCATTGAGTAGTAACTTGTATTAATTTAAAACATACAGAATAGCAATACTTACTAAAAGTGTTGCTAAGCAAATACTTATTTGGAAAAACTCACTCGAGCTGAGAACAAATGCAAATTAAATGGAGTGATACACCGTACTCATACAGCTTTCAACATCCACTTAATAATACAATTATTGATACATCAACTCTCAGATATTGGTCTTTCTTGAACCATTAGTCCCATTTGTCTTGGCTTCTTGCACTATTCATTTCACCACACTGGCTTCTCCAGGTGCTGAATATTCAGTTTGGATAATTAGAAATGATTTGTATGGTTCTCTTAAGTACTGCACTAGGTTTTTTTTTCCTACTGTTTTATTTTTGTAGATATGTTGAAACATGTCTTACATAAAAATATATGTGTGTAACAATTTCTAAATTTACCAATATGTGGATAAACAAAGTGATTTAACTTTGCTGAAATAGCAAATAATTGACTAGCGAGCAAGGGCTTGATTGAGTAAATTAAATTACTGTATCAGTAATGTCATTTGCTGTGTTAAAAAAACTTGACGAGATTGGTTGGTGCATCTTTATTGCCTGGCTTCCACTACGTCCTTTTTAGTGAAATGTCTTATTAGTCCTTTTTAGTGAAAGGTGTTATGTGTCTGATCTTGTAAAAAAAAACTGAGACCAACAGTGAGTATTTCTCTCTAAAGAGATCTAAAATTAGGAAATATCCTACTGAACAAACTATGCCATCTGAAGATTGAAGAAGGTCTACCCCAATCTTTAGGTAGGATGTATGTGTCAAAGTAACATCCACATAAATGCCAGGACCCAGGTTTTCCCATCAGAACATTGCTCAGAGCATAACACTGTCTCTGCTGGCCTACATTATTCCCATAGTGCATCCTGCAGCCATCTATTCCCCAAGGAAACAACGCATTTTAGACCAGATCTAAAAGAAAATGTGATTCATCCGTCTTCCATTGGTCCATGGTCCACATCCACATTGAAGGCAAGTTAGAATATTAATTGGCCTATTCACTAAAACATTAATTGATGAAATATAGAAGAATGGTAGGCAACCTACGGCAATCCAGATGTTGTGGACTACATTATGCAAAGGTTGCCTGAAGATTGCCTACCCCTCATCTAGACCTAAGTAGCTGAATTGGAAAAAGAGTTAAAATGGACAATGTCTACAGGTTGGCTTCTTTGGCATAGATTTTGCAGTTCCCTTGCAAAGTCACCACCATTCACTTGTGTTGGGAATTCAAAGTGAATTTAAAATGTAAGGCTAAAAAATATCCAAACGTTGACAAGAGAGACAGGGCTAACAGAGGGTATTGTGTGTGCTGTTTGTGGTGTTGCATGTGTGTGGTAGGCTGCCTGTGCTGTGTGCATAGAGGCTGCTTGTAGCATTGTGTGTTTGCAGGGAAGATGATAGTAGTAATGCATATCTACCGAGACACATATGTGGGAACGCTGCTTGTGGTGGGGGATGTTGGATTTTGTGTTGCATGTTTGTAGAGGCATTGTTTGTGGGATGCCCGGCATCATTTAAAGGACTCGGAGTTCATTAGAATCATGTTTGATACATTGCCTATGGAGGGTGTCTTAGTCCTGCAAAGTAATCATTGCATTTTCTCAAAAACTACAATGTATTACATCGCAGGAAAGTGGTCTAGGTGCCCATTGTGTCCCTTTAAACAGCCATGAAGTGCTGTTATTATTTGGAGACAAAAGTATATCATAATGCTCCTGTATGCTTGAGTTTTCGTAGCCCATGTGTATATTCATTCCTCTTGTAAGAATATGAAGAACAGTAGATTATTCTGACATTAAACAGCTGTGTCTCAGAAGTGTACAAAGAAGACAGTCTCTTGTCTACAGAATTAACTTAATAAAACACAGGCATGAAAATCATGAAATCATTAATAATTTAATCACTCCAATATGCATCTGTATGTGTAAGGTGTCTGCTGCTGGTGTATGCTTTATTTCAATTGTTATCCTACAAGTGACATCTAAATTTAAGAGGTTTTTTTTTTTTATTGTTTCCTTCTGATTTTAAGGAATTTTGCTCTCAATGAAAAAAGTAAAATACAGGGTGTATAAATGGTGGCCCAAAAGTAGGTATACAGTATAGTTTATTTGTAGTTTATTACATCAGTGTTGCAACATGGTAGAATCCACACAGTAAGGAAAATTAATTTGTATCTGCCTTCCACTATTCTCTCCAACTGACACACTGATATATGTGTGTGTGTGTGTGTATGTGTGTATGTATATATATATATATATATATATATATATATATATATATATATATATATTTATATATGGCAAGTATTTTTGTGCATGCACCTATAAGGTAAAGTGTCTCTATGTATTTAATGTATACATGAAAGTTATCTTCATCTTAGCATTCCTGTTACTTCCTGGTTGTTTAGCTCAGTGGAGCTAAACTCGAAGGGTAAAGTGTTTTTTAGCACATAACCTCATTGTGCAAAGATATGAAGGCCTGTGATTTGATTTACGCATGTATGTTGGTGTGATGGTATGATGGTGTGTGTTTCTGGATACATGTGTGAGGGAGAGCAAGCTTATAAACCATTCTGTTTAATAAAACATGACACAGTGTAATATGTAATGTGTTGTTGTTCATCTGAGGTCAGTGGCGTACTAAGGGGGGGGGGGTGGCGGGGGCGGTCCACCCCAAGTGCCACTCACTAGGGGAGTGCCCGGGGCGAACTTTCACAGGGGCGGCATTCCCATCCAGCAGCAGCAGCCAGCAGGTCCACTGTTCTCGCGATCCACAAGAACGTTGCCGCGGGTTGATAGCAACCCGCGGCAATGCTCTCGCGGATCGCGAGAACAGAGGACCTGCTGGCTGCTGCTGCTGCTGGATGGGAAACGAGGATGCAGAGTTCTGGGCCCCTCTTCACTGCCCATCCATGCTGTGCCACCGGACCACCAGTTGAGGAGGATGGGATGGGCAGGTAAGTGGCAGCACTTATTACACACAACATACACACTGCATCTGCACACACTACACACACTATACACACACTACAACACTATACACACACTGTGCACACTATACACACACCACACACTGCACACACTATACACACACTACACACACTATACACACACTGCACACACTATACACACACTATACACACACTGCACACACTACACACACACTATACACATACTGCACACACTACACACACTATACACACACTATACACACACTATACACACACTGCACACACTGCACACACACTGCACACACTATACACACACTGCACACGCTATACACACACTGCATTCACTATACACACACTGCATACACTATACACACACTGCACTCACTATACACACACTGCACTCACTATACACACACTGCACTCACTATACACACACTGCACACACTGCATACACTATGCACACACTGCACACACTATACACACACTGCACACACTATACAGAATGCATCCACTATACAAGCACACACACTGCATCAACTATGCAAACACACACTTATACATGTGTATCTGAATGTCTGTGTATCTGTATGTGTATGTGTTTGTGTGTCTGTGTTTGTTTCGGTGTGTCTGTGTATCTGTATGTATGTGTCTATCTGTATGTGTGCCTGTGTCTCTCTCTGTATGTGTGTTTGTATGTGTGTCTGTATCTGTGTATGACTGTGTTTCTATATAACTGCATGTGTGTACGTGTGTCTGTGTATCTGTATGTGTGCCAGTGTGTGTATATGTGAGTATTTGTGTTTATGTACATACATCTCAGCATTTCGTCTACACTACACACAAATACAACCCTGCATCCAAATGTCAACACTACATAAAAAGACACCACCATATTCAAAAACCACACTACAGAAAAATGCACGCCTGCATTCAAATGCCAATACGTGCAAACACGTACATTCACTCACACAAACTCCATACAAAAACATGCTTACGTTAAAAATATAAAAACACTGCTCAGTGTCGAATACATAAAAAAAATGTGCAGTTGTTTTTTACATTTCAAAGTTGGAAGGGGGGTGGGGGAGGTGCCAAATAAAGGATCCGCCCCGGGTGCCAAATGCTCCAGGTACACCCCTGTCTGAGGTGGATATGAAACAATTGCAAACACAACACAGGTTTATCCAAAAATATATATATATATTTTTTAAATATATATTTGGCACAATTATTGGCACCCATAAGAATTCATATGAAAAAAAAATATTGGAACTATATTCCCATGAATAATTTACATTTTTTACTACACCTTATGAACAGGGAATCAGCCACGACGTCCTGCTTTACAGTGGTATAAATATGAGGTAACATATGGGCCAAGCTCCCTTAGTCATTCATCACCAAGAGATTTATCTGTGATGTGCAAAAGGTTGTTGGGCTTCCCAAAATGAGAAGAGGCTATACGGAAATAGCAAAATCATTGACAATGCTTATTTCTACCATGAGGGCAATAATTAAGAAGTTGCAGTCAACTGGAAATGTTATGAATCAACCTGGAAGAAGACATGTGTCTATATTTTCTCAATGCACTGTAAAAAGGAAGGTTTGAGCGGTCAAAAAAAATAAAAACTTAAAAACTTCAAATGGGATTGGGTTCTATGGTCAGATGAAACCAAAAAAAGAGCTTTATGCAGTAAACACCAGAGGTGGTTTGGGCACACACAGAGAGGTAGCCATATGGAAAAGCAACTAATGCCAGTGGTTACATATGAGGTGGCTCTTTAATACTTTGTGGTTCTTTTTCTGCCAGATGACCCGGACATGTTGTTAGAATAGATTGCATCGTGGAATCTATCAAATATCAACAGATATTAAATGAACACCTGACTGCTTCTGCCTGAAATGTTAAAATGGTTGGATCTTCCAGCAGGACAATGATCCAAATCATACATTAATATCAACTCAAAATTGTTTGCTGACCATAAAATGCAGGTCCTGCCATGGTCATCCCAGTCCCCTGACTTAAACCATATAAAAAAACATGTGGGGTGAACTGAAGAGGAGAGTACACCAGCTTCAACCTCGAAATTTGAAGGATCTGGAAAGATTATGTATGGAGGAATGGACTTGAATTCCATGCCATGTATAGAAACTCATCAGGCATTATAGGAGAAAACTCAGAACTGTTATCTTGGCAATGGTAGGAAGCAAAAAGGATTCACTAAAAGTGTGCCAATAATCGTGCCACACATATATTTAACACAGATTTGTATTTTGGTTTTTTTTGGGGTGATAAACCTGAGTTGTGTTTGCAATTGTTTAAAATGTATAAGAGCAGAGTATTTTTGTGCATTTTTTGAGCAAAAGATCAACAGGATAAACGATAAATACAATCATTCACATCTTTCTTTACTCATATTTACCAAGGGTGCCAATATTAGTGGAGGGCACTGCATATATATTTGTTTGTAAGAGAATACATCAATATAGGAATATTCAAATATGTATCAACATTTGATTTTCCGTCTATGATTGAATATGAAAACTTTAAAAAAAAAAATACAAAATATATACGTTTGATGAAATCAATAAAATACATTTCTCAAAAATAAAATAAAATGAAATCTCAATAGGGAAATCAACCCTGTATCCAGTTATAGCCCAAAGGCAGGTTGTGAATCAAACAAAGCATTGTTCAGGAGACCTGGTAAGTGTTCAGTACACC
Organism: Pelobates fuscus; assembly: GCF_036172605.1. Taxonomy (NCBI): domain Eukaryota; kingdom Metazoa; phylum Chordata; class Amphibia; order Anura; family Pelobatidae; genus Pelobates; species Pelobates fuscus. The sequence goes on along the minus strand of NC_086320.1, from coordinate 329,509,066 downwards.
TGCTTAATGTCTTTTCCATAGTTACAAATGTCAAAGTCATCAGCAAAAGCATCAGTGTTTGAATGACATTCATGCACCAAAGCCGGTTGGTATGTTTTTCACTACCAAATTGGACCATAAATGATGAAACAGAGGTCAGAAAGGAAGTATGGAAGCATACAAATTTGAAAGGGGAAACTGCTAATGGTCATAAACTGTGTGCAATCAAAGCACCGTTTTGTCATTTTGAGTTACCAACTCTATGAATTACAGATCTAACTGCATTATGCTATAGCACCTTCCAAGTTCTTTCATCTGAGCTACCACACTTAGGGCTAGTTCTCAGATAACATGCAAGTTATAGTCATGAAAGAAAAAAATGACACTTATTCGTTAAGCAAACAGCACTGCTTATAAGGTTTGGTTTAAAACAAAAAAAATATTTATATAGAGAGAGAAATAAAATAAAAAAAATAAATCGTTGAACAATTACACATTACATTAGTACATTCTCAAACACAATGCATTCTACTTTATACAATAAGATTCATTGTAATCATCATCAAAATTATAACATGTAGTGACCCTGAAAATGATTGCATTGGCTGTGAAGTAAGGAAGTCTGGCATGAAATTGAACTAGCATTTCCTTTGCACTAGTGCAGCTTTTGTTATGCAACAGAAAAATACATATGTATTATTTTTTAATACAACCACTTGGTCATCACTTCCACTGAGCACAAGTATCGCCCTCTCAAGGGAAGTCACAAGTGTAAGAAAGATAGAGAGGTGAGGGAAACAAAAGTAAAGATCTTTGTAGTCTGGCCAAAAAAAACACATTGCTTATTCTTTGGTTCAAACTGCAAGAGATGGAACAGTCGTTGTAATTTTCTAAAATACTCAAAGGGGGGGGGCGTGGCCTGGTCAACGAAGGGAGTAGACGCATGGCGGCTGAGCTCCCGCTGTATAACACATAGAAATAGACAAAGAGGGATTTATTACCCCGACATCGACGACCGCCGACCCTAACAACTCCACCCGAGATGGGGAAGAAGGCTAAAAAGCTGAAAACCCTGATCGGGGAAGGCTCTCACAACATTGAAGACCTCCTGCAGCGGAGGCCTAAACCTAAGATGGCGGCGCCACTTGGCTCTCCCTACACCTCCTCCAGGGAGGAAGGCATGGATGCCCTGGATAAAATACCACACACTACGGGCCACCTACCCACACCGCTAGCGGGGGACCTGTCGGCTCCGGCTACAAAAGGAGACATACAGGCCCTCCTGAATAATATACGGGCCTTCTTTAATGTGAACCTCAACATTGTCCGTGAGGACATCGCTGCGGTAACGGCCCGAGTAGAGGCAACGGAAGAGCACCTCTCCACAGCTACCCACCAACAAGACAACAACAGTGAGAAGATTTGCACCCTGCAAGCTGCCCACAGGGCCCTACAGATTAAACTGGATAATATGGAGGACGCTCGAAGACGCAACAACCTCAAAATAAGAGGTATTGCTGAAACGGTCGATGACCAAGAGCTGCCACACTTCCTCAGGCGCCTCTTCACCTCTCTTATGCTGCAGCGCTCAGCAAAAAATCTACAACTAGACGGCTGTTTTCGCCTAGCACAATCCAACAGGGCTTTCTACTTGCCTGGGACAGAGCATCGGTACAAGAGGCAGTACGAAACAAGACGCCTTATGGCTTCGAGGACAAGCAACTACTATTTCTGCAGGATCTATGCCGCTCAACACTACAATGGAGGGGATCCCTCAAAGAAGTTACACAGACCCAGCGCACTAAGAGCATCACCTATAAATGGGGCCCATCTCGAACTCTTCAAGCCACCAAAGATGGCCGCACCTACCCACACACCTCCGCGGACGACACCGAGGAGTTTCTCATGAAATTGGGCATACCCCCAACCACAGGCTCGGGAAGCGAGCCACGCAGCACATGGGATGTTGCCAAGGTAGTACCCTTCACCCCAAGAGCCGCTGCTGACACCGGCTGAGGGCAGCCAGAAATTCCGGACATGGGCTCTGATCGGGCCGCAAATGACACTAGCTACCAGTTCAATTGGTTTACTTTTTTCTTTTTCCTGTTTTCCTGTTTACCGTTTTTTTTTTCAGCTTAATTTTTATTGTATACGATATGCTGGTCCACACATACCATGTAGAACAAAGTGGAGATACCATTTCGGTGTCTACCCCCCCTTGCGTAAGAAAGGGGCGGAAATGTTCTGTTGCTAGAAAGTGATATCAAAAAATGTAAAAGGGGAGGAATCAGCAATGGAATGTGCCTGTGTTTTTTTTTTCTGGTTTCCATGGTGATTGTCCCACTTTTAGTACTTTAAGATCTTTTTTAGAACATTTTGGAACACTTTGATAAACAACCCCCAAAAATGTTGAAAAGTGCTACATCATATCAGGGTCTGAATAAGACACTTTACCTAAAGATGGGGAACTTTTAAGTGACAAAGTGCACTGAACTGGGGTATCCACAACAGGCTGTCCACGTGAAAAGGCTTCCCGAGAGCATAACCCCCCAAATGTCCCTGTTTAGGAATGACAGTCCCTATTTTTGGCTCAAATTCCTCTTTTCTATCCTTATATCTCTGTTTTTTAGGAGTTCCATATTGTTGGTGTGTCTAAGTCTATACTATAGTTCCACAGCAATAATGTTCACCGTAATGTGTCTTTAACCCCTTAAGGACCAAACTTCTGGAATAAAAGGGAATCATGACATGTCACAAATGTCATGTGTCCTTAAGGGGTTAAAGAACCAATAATGTCACTCAGACCACTTTATCCCAATTAAATGGGTGCAGTGGTCCTGTCATTTTAACCCTGTATTGTAAAACAATTAAAATTTTGTAGAAACTGCTATGTTTACATTGTACGGTTAAACACACCAGGCACTAGAGGCACTTCCCCTGCAATAACTGAATAAAACTTGGTCTCCAACTGGCCTCCAAAAAATAGCATCTTGATAATATTTGCCAACCAGACATCGTAGAATTCACTGAACAACAATTGCAGGGAGAACACGGTACATTGTTACTTGACAATTGAGTACAGTACAAATAGAAATCATTAGACAAGAAAGGGAAATGTGCATATTTGGTGGTAAACCTTTTATAGAGCAAGAAAGCTATGGTGAAAGATTATGACATTTAAAATGTAGAGGTATAAGAGAAATAATTGCATGATAGCAAAAGTGAATTGTACCCAGTTGGCGATTGCTTTAAGAATGTTTTGAAGAAGAGAATTTGTCTAGCCATCAAGACTTCCCTTATAGCTGTCTGGAATAAGATACTCCTGGGTCTTTAACTAGAATTGCTACTCAGGTTAGATGGCAGCAAAGAAATGCAATCTTTTGAACACACTATGGCCATATGAAGTCTCATTAAAAATGATTATTTAGACAGTATTTCGACCCTGGCTAGATATTTCCTGTGTTCATTATTTAGAGAGGATCCTATCACAACTGCTCTCTGTAGTGATATTTTCTGAGTCTATTTTGTTGGAATCACTGTCTGGTAGTGTATATTTGATAGGGTAGAGTTTTTGCTGGAGTGAATATGATACGCTAGAAAATGAGTCATAAGGTTTTTGTTCAACTCTTAGATGTTGGGTTTGATAAATGGGCTCTCATGCAGTCTGATGGAGCGTGCTCTAAATTTGACAGTAAAAGCTAGAAGATGTTATTATATATTTATATTTACGTTATATGGTAATACTATTTTGTATAAATCCTTCCATGTGGATGTTGCCCTTGAAGCATATACAATATGACATAGACTTCAAGCGTCAGACTCTCAGTGTGTTAGAGGTGACATAACGTCTATCTCTCTCTTTGGTACAAATGTTATTTCTGCATTCCAAAATCTGAAATAAGGCATTTATAGGGGTTACCTAACCTGAAAAAGACACAAAAAAGTGATTATTTTAAATGCAATAAGCTTGTCCTTTGTAATTGAATAAAATATTTCTCACAGAAGACAGATAAAACTGCAATTTGTTACCAGTGTTAACAGAATTAATTTAAATAATACAAATAACTAAATGTAGCCTCCACTAACCTGCCTAAAGGTGTATGGCTGCCCTCCTGCAGTTCCCAGTGAACTTAACGTGAAACTGCAGATTTATTGTGCCATAAACACCTACAAACAAAACAATGGTTCGGTATTCTGACCTTCTTCTGGCTCTGGTTCAAACAATTAGCCATCACCTATAAATTCCCATTAATCATGTCACATGACAAGTGCATCCATAACCATAGTAACCGCAAAAACAAGTGCTAATAAAGCATACTTTATTGAGGTGTTTTACAGTTGGCACCTCACAACTTAAAAAGTTCAGTTGGCAAGCAGAATTGCGGCACCTGCTTCCTTGGGTGACTGGGTCCTCAGACAATGGCGAATCAGTCTGTTCTCAATTTTTTGGCACACGTTTTTATTTGACTACAATTATGAATGTGCAGCATTGAAAGTATCTCTTGTGAATATACTAGATACAACAGAGCGTTCAATGATACAAATAATATCAAATAATGATATAAATAGATAAAACTAAGCTTATATGTATTAGTATCTCCAACAAATGCAATACATACACACAGACTGCTGAACACATTCACACACCGACTGCTTAATACATACACACACCAACACACATACTGACTGCTAAATACACACACACAGACAGACTGCTAAACACATACACACAGTCTGCTAAATACACACACAAACATACACACAGTCGGCTGAATACGCACACATAGTCCGCTGAATACACACACACAGTCTGCTGAATACACACAGACTGCTGAATACATACACACAGACTGCTGAATACACACACAGTCTGCTGAATACACACATCCTGCTGAATACACACACACACACATAAAGACTGCTGAACACACACATACTGCATTGAGGGGTGCAGTGTATGTGTTTGTGTATAAGGGTGTTGAGTGTGTGTGGAGTGCTGTGTGTGTGTGTGTGTGTGTGTGTGTGAGGTGCTGTGCTGTGTTTGTGTGTGTGTGTGTGTGTGTGTGAGGGGTGCTGTGTGTGGGGGGTGAGGGGTGCTGTGTGGGGGGGGGGTTGGGGTGCTGTGGGGGGGGGGGTAGGGATGCTGTGTGGGGGGTAGGGTGCTGTGTATGTGGGGGGTAAGGGTGCTGTGTTTGGGGGTAGGGTGCAGTGTGTGTGGGGTAGGGTGCTGTGTGTGGGATGTAGGGGTGCTGTGTGTGGGGTAGGGGTGCTGTGTGTGGGGGGTAGGGATGCTGTGTGTGTGGGGTAGGGTGCTGTGTGGGGGGGTAGGGTGCTGTGTGGGGGGGTAGGGGTGCTGTGTGTGGGGGATAGGGAGCTGTGTTTGTGAAGTAGGGGTGCTGTGTGTGTCTGGGAGGTAGGGGTGCTGTGTGTGGGGGGGGGATACATAAAAAAAAACATTTAAAAAAACACAGTCCGCTGAATATGCACAAATACTCCGCTGAATACACACACACAGTCTGCTGAATACAGACACACAGTCTGCTGAATACACACAGACTGCTGAATACATACACACATACTGCTGAATACACACATAGTGTGCTGAATACACACATTTTGCTGAATACACAATCATTCCTGAGCTACCATACGGTCTCAAAAGCAACATAACCAATCGGGCAAATTTCAATGCGAATAAAAGGAAACTCAGGCCTTATATTTGACTCAGTAACTTTTGAAAACACCATAAAACCTGTACATGGGGGTAATGCTATACTCAGGAGACTTTGCCAAACACAAATATTAGTGTTTCAAAATATTAAAATGTATCACAACAATTATATCGTCAGTGGAAGCACAGTTTGTGTGTGAAAAATGCAAAACACTGCATTTTTACTGACGATATCATCGTTGTGATATGTTTTGCTGTTTTTAAATGCTAATATTTGTGTTCAGAGAAGTCTCCCAAGTGAAACAGTACACCCTATGTACAGGTTTTACGGTGTCCTAGAAAGTTACAGGGTTAAATATAGGGCAGTGCTCCCCAACCTTTTTATCGCCGCGGACCGGTAAACGTTTGATAATTTTTCCGTGGCCCGCTTGTTTTGATTTAATAAGACAAAAAAAAAAAAACAGTCACATATATTAAAAAAAACACGCAGACACATACATAGTCAGAAAATCACAAACAGTCACATAAAGACATAGACTCAAAATTGTGTGTGTGTGTGTGTGAGCGGTGCAGTGTGTATGTGAGGGTGGCAGTGTGTGTGAGAGTTGCAGTGTGTGTGTGTTTGGGGCAGTGTGTGTATGGGGGCAGTGTTTGTGGGGCAGTGTGTGTAGTGTGTGTATGGGGGCAGTGTTTGTGGGCCAGTGTGTGCAGTGTGTCTATGGGGGCAGTGTTTGCGGGGCAGTGTGTGTAGTGTGTGTATGGGGGCAGTGTTCGTGGGGCAGTGTGTGTAGTGTGTGTATGGGGCAATGCGTGTAGTGTGTGTATGGGGCAGTGTTTGTGGGGCAGTGTGTGTATGGGGCAGTGTTTGTGGGGCAGTGTGTGCAGTGTGTCTATGGGGCAGTGTTTGTGGGGCAGTGTGTCAATGGGGGCAGTGTGTGCAGTGTGTCTATGGGGGCAGTGTTTGCGGGGCAGTGTGTGTAGTGTGTGTATGGGGCAGTGTTTGTGGGGCAGTGTGTGTAGTGTGTTTATGGGGCAATGTGTGTAGTGTGTGTATGGGGCAGTGTTTGTGGGGCAGTGTGTGTAGTGTGTTTATGGGGCAATGTGTGTAGTGTGTGTATGGGGCAGTGTTTGTGGGGCAGTGTGTGTAGTGTGTGCATGGGGGCAGTGTTTGTGGGGCAGTGTGTGTAGTGTGTGTATGGGGCAGTGTTTGTGGGGCAGTGTATGTAGTGTGTGTATGGGGCACTGTTTGTGGGGCAGTGTGTGTAGTGTGTGTATGGGGCAGTGTGTGTAGTGTGGGTATGGGGCAGTGTGTGTAGTGTGTGTATGGGGCAGTGTGTGTAGTGTGTGTATGGGGCAGTGTGTGTAGTGTGTGTATGGGGCAGTGTGTGTATGGGGGGTAGGGAGGCTTTTTTTTATTTATTTAATTAATTAAACTTAATATATTCATGTCCCCCCTCCCTCCTCTCCCCCCTCTTACCTTTACTGGGAGGAGGGGGGACATTTCTTAGTCCCTGGTGGTCCGGTGGGGATTCCCTGGTGGTCCGGTGGTGGTGATATGAACTCTAGCCCAGTAACAGGGCTAGAGTTCACTCTCGCGAGATTTGGAGCGTTGCCGTGGTTACCGCGGCAACGCTACAAATCTTGCGAGAGGAGGACCCGGAGGAGCTGCAGGTAAGAGCTCCCGGGTCCTCTCTCACTCCCTCCCCTGCCGGCTGTCAGCAATGTGCCTGCAGACCGGGGAGGGAGATCTCTGATCTCCCCTCCGGTCCGCAGGCACATTGCAGGGCTGGCACTTGGGCAATGCCAGCCCTGCATTAGCCGGCAGGCTCGCACACCCCTGGGCGGCCCGGTACCGTTTGATCCACGGACCGGTACCGGTCCGCGGCCCGGGGGTTGGGGAACACTGATATAGGGCTTGCGAGCCAAATTCTCTGGACATTCAGCCTCGGTTGTCAGGCAGGTCCCTCAAATTATAATTAATAAAATGACTTGATTATGTAAAAATACCATATAAATATATTTGTAGAATGTAAATATATATGTATGTATATATATATATATATATATATATATATTATTATTATTATTATTGCCATTTATATAGCGCCAACAGATTCCGTAGCGCTTTACAATATTTTGAGAGGGGGGGATGTAACAATAAATAAGACAATTACAAGAAAACTTACAGGAATAATAGGTTGAAGAGGACCCTGCTCAAATGAGCTTACAGTCTATAGGAGGTGGGGTATTAGAAACATTAGGATAGGAAATATCAAGTAGGAGTGAAGCAGAGCTGGAGGAGAGAGCAAAGCACTATCCCATAGGAGAGCAAGAGACAGGTATGTAAGGGAGAGATTACTCTGGGAGGCCATACGCTTTCCTGAAGAGATGGGATTTAAGGCCCTTCTTAAATGATTGAAGACTAGGGGAGAGTCTGATGGCAGTAGGCAAGTTATTCCATAGGAGAGGAGCCGCCCGTAATAATTTTAATTATTATTTGTATTTATTTATAGCTATATACATAGACCAAATAGAGATAAGGTGCACTCAAAAGGTCTTTGTTCCTTCAAACGTTTTTATTTTATAAATCACATCAAAAAATGTCCCATAGAGATAGATACATATATGTATTCATAATGTCATTCCAAATGTATTTTGAATTTAATATATATGTATATTAAAATCAAAATACAGTTAGAACTGATTAAAACTGGTATTTTTTTTTTATATTTTTTATTTTTTTTTATATATATATATATATATATATATATACATATATATATATATATATATATATATATATACATATATATATATAATTATATATATGATCCAAGTACTTTCATTTACTCTATTAAACTTTTTATAAACTTTTATTAACTTTGTAAACTTTTTTTACAAGCATTAGGGGGACTGTCTGAGAGCTCAGGCAGGCCCCCTGTAGGCACTGCATAAGTCGGCTATTCCAGCCATGTGATCGCAAGGACCCCGCAATCACATGGCCGGAGGGGGTCGGATCGGGCAGAGGGGCTCTGCCTGAACTCCCTGGCAGACCCCAGGTCCGCGACCTCCAGCATGGGAACGATGGGGACCCAGTAAGTCCAAAAGGGCGGCGGGGACGTTCTATGCCACCCGCCGGCGTTTAGGACTGCCCTAAAAAGGACAGCATAGGACGCCTGCCGTCCTTAAGGGGTTAAAGACACATCAGTGTGTGAGTATTATTACTGTGGAGCTCTGTTATACTCAGACACACCAACAGTATGGAGCTCCTAGAAAAGAGGGACATTAGGATAGAAAAGACGGGGGATTTGAGACAAAAATAGGGGATAAACACTTGGGAGGTATGTTTTTGTCTTCTTATATTTTTAAATGTGTGCACATTTAAACACGTACAAACATGAATTCTCCAAAAGATGTAATTTATATTTGATATTTGTTTATATATATGGAGCTATGTTAATATTTCAGAGTATATTCAAGACAGCATTGTCAAAACACTTTCTGCATTACATTCTGAGAACTACTAGGACTTAGAGGAAATGGTAATCAGTATACGGAATGCGTTGTAGGCCAAGTTCATACACTTCTGTTAAAATAGGTAATTTATCATTCTCTTACAATTCATCTTCACCATCCACAACAGAAATAGAGGATATTTGGTTACACGACTATTGCAATGGTTTCAGAAACAATTTAAATAGTCTGGCTTTTTATATGCTTTTGTTTTGCTTTGTTGTTTTTTTTCCCCCCGTTATTTCTAATAAACTATAAAAATAAGCATTGCAATAATTTCACTACGTTTATGCTCTTAATTTCTCATTTCAAAGGTTTAATGGAAGTAGCAATGCAATTTTTATTAAAACTCGGCATCATGTTGAGAGTATTACATTCATGGTAGTTCATTTAGTACAATTTTCTTTCTTCTTTACCTATTTATGTTATAAGAATTATCCAGTAATAATCTATAGGGAAAATGGACTAAATAATAATGTATACTATTGTACACTCTTACATGTTACAAAGCGGACGCCCACGCCATGTGGTCTCTATTAAGGGTTAATAAGTATGTTGGGATTTAGAAAATACCCCTCTCTGACTCAGTAGAGAATTTTAACCTGAAGCTGAAAGAAGCAAGGTAAATTGTTAGTGTAGGACTCAAAGAGATTTGCCTTGACGTGGCACGTGAGTTTACACTTAAGTGGCCACTGGAGTGGCCACTAAAATAAAAACCTACAGTTATTTAAATGTTTATAGAAATTTGGGATAGTTTGCAAGTAACTCTTTTCTTTGTTTTTTATTGTAGGTATTGCGACTGATATGTACTATAGTCATTGCTGCCGCCCAGGAGTAGTGGGAGTTTGAGCGCAGGACTTATTTTTGTATATATGTATTTGTGACAATGCTGCTGCACTCCCTATGTGTTCCCTATTAAGAGTTACTAAGTGTGTAAGGGTTTAAAAAAACACCCCTCTCTGTCTCATTAGAGATTTTTTACCTGAAGCTGAAGGAAGCAAGGTTAATTGTTAATGTAGGACTCACCTAAGAAGTTTGCCTTGACGTGGCAGGTGAACTTACACTTAAGTGGCCACTGGAGTGATACTAAAAACCTCCAGTTATTTTAACTTTTGATAGAGCCTATTAAGAGAAAACAAGTGTATTGTTTAATACTTTTTTTTATCACTATTTTATTTGATGATATATTGTATTACTTTTATTATTTTTTAACATTAAATTACTTTTTTAATTAAACCTAACTTTGCTGCTGTTGGATTGTTTGGAGCTATATCCCTGGTGGGGATCATGCCTCCCAAGCGCTTTGGATTGAGCAAACTGGAACTTCCTCTTTAGCATGTGAGTAGGTTTACCGTATATACTCGAGTATAAGCCGACCCGAATATAAGCCGAGGCCCCTAATTTTATCCCAAAAAACTGGGAAAACTTATTGACTCGAGTATAAGACTAGGGTGGGAAATGCAGCAGCTACTGGTAAATTTCTAAATAAAATTAGATCCTAAAAAAAATATATTAATTGAATATTTATTTACAGTGTGTGTATAATGAATGCAGTGTGTGCGTATGTGTGTGTGTATGAGTGCAGCGTGTGTGTATGAGTGCAGCGTGTGTGTATGAGTGCAGTGTGTGTATGAGTGCAGTGTGTGTGTGCATGAATGCAATGTGTGTGTGCATGAATGCAGTGTGTGAATGCAGTGTGTGCAGGGCCGGTGCAAGGATATTTGCCGCCGTAGGCAAAAAAATTTTTGCCGCCCCCTCCCCCCCCCATATGTCCTGACTTCCCCTCCTCCTCCCTCAGTGGTCCTTACCTCCCCACCCCCGTGTTCCTTCACCCCCCCCCCAGTGGTCCTGACTCACCCCTCCCCTAGTGGTCCTTACCCTCCCCTCCCCTAGTGGTCCTTACTTCCCCCTCCCCTCCCATAGTGGTCCTTATCCCACCCCCTCCCTCTCATAGTGGTCCTTATCCCCCTTCTCCCTCCCATAGTGTTCCTTATCCCCCCCCCATCCCTCCCATAGTGGTCCATATACCCCCCCTCCCTCCCATAGTAGTCCTTATACCCCCCTCCCTCCCATAGTGGTCCTTATCCCACCCCCTCCCTCCCATAGTGGTCCTTATACCCCCCTCCCTCCCATAGTGGTCCTTATACCCCCCCTCCCTCCCACAGTGGTCCTTATCCCACCCCCTCTCTCCCATAGTGGTCCTTATCCCCACCCTCCCTCCCATAGTCGTCCTTATACCCCCTCCCTCCCATAGTGGTCCTTATCCCCCCCCTCCCTCCCATAGTGGTCCTTATCCCCCCCTCCCTCCCATAGTGGTCCTTATACCCCCCCTCCCTCCCATAGCGGTCCTTATACCCCCCTCCCTCCCATAGTGGTCCTTAACCCACCCCCTCCCTCCCATAGTGGTCCTTATACCCCCCCTCCCCCCCTCCTCCCATAGTGGTCCTTATACCCCCCCCTCCCCCCCTCCTCCCATAGTGGTCCTTATACCCCTTTTTTTGTTATTATTATTTTTTTTTTTATTATTATTATTTTTTATTATTATTTCTTATTTTATTTATTTATTTATTTTCGTCCCCCCTCCCTGCTTGATATATGGCAGGGAGGGGGGCTCTCCTTCCCTGGTGGTCCAGTGGCAGTTCAGTGGGGGAGAGAGGGGGGCTGGCAGAGCTGTAACTTACCTGTTCTGCAGCTCCTGTCAGCTCTCTCCCCCTCTGCGCCGTCCGTTCTGCTCTTCTGTCAGCTTACACTGTAAGTCTCGCGAGAGCCGCGCTCTCGCGAGATTTACACTGGGAGCTGACCGAGGTGCGGACCGGACGGCGCAGAGGAGGAGAGAGCTGACAGGAGCTGCAGAACAGGTAAGTTACAGCCCCCCTCTCCCCCAGTCTGTATTATGGCAATGCAAATTGCCATAATACAGACCTTGACTCGAGTATAAGCCGAGTTGGGGTTTTTCAGCCCAAAAAATGGGCTGAAAAACCCGGCTTATACTCGAGTATATACGGTAACTTATTTATTTCTGCTTACACTGCTTTTTTACAGTGTACACTATTGTGGTTCTGTTTGTTTATCTCCACATATACATGGACGGAATAATTTATATCTACACCTGTATCCTTGAGTGGGGATTTACCACTTCAAGCAATATCAGAGGAGCCATGTTTTACGGCTCCATTACACGTGAGTGTACATTTTATAGTTTTTACCTACCCTTGCTTCATAGCTCTACATACTTCACCATATTTTTATTTGTTTGTTTTTATGAGAATACCCCCTACCACACCTATAACTTGAAGAATTGCCTCTGCACTTGATCCATAGGCGGGGATTATTCCACCCAGGTGCATACACTGAAGCTGTTTTAAAGCTCCAAGAAAGTGTGAGTGCACATCTTTTATTTGACTTATCACCACTACAGTTTTAAATACTTCACTATTATTTCTTCTCTGGTTCTCTTCACATATACCTTGTCAAGGATTACTGAAGCGCTGCACCCACCCGCCTGTTTTTATCCAGTTACTTAAATGTGCATATGGATTTGGGATAGTGCGATAGTAACTATTTTCTTTGTTTTTTATTATAATGTATACTATGCTCAGTTCAACCAAGTCTTGTATTCTGAAAATAAGTTGCCTATCACACAACATAGCATGTCCAATCATACACATTATTATTAGTATTTTCCATTCAAATGAGCTCACTAAAACTTACAATTATATATATCTATAGTGCCAACATATTCCACAGCATTGTACAATAAGTCAAAGCAAAAAGAAAGAATGAGAACTCTGAGAATGGACAAAAGCTTAGAGACACTCAGTTGCTTGCCCTTCGGTAAATCCCCGCTCAGGTCTCAAAATAGTTTTTGCTCACTTGTGCCATTACGTAGAGAACATATCTGAAGCATATCAGACTGGTACCACCCGTCAGACTGGTACTACCGTACGGGTAGTCCTGATCCAAAATGCCAGCAAGTTCCCTCTGCCCTCTGTAATGGCACAAGTGAGCAAAAACTATTTTGAGACCTGAGCGGGGATTTACCGAAGGGCAAGCTATCGAGTCTCTCCAAGCTTTTGTCTGTTCTCAGAGTTCTCATCCTCTCTTTTTTACAGTCAAACACTTAATTCTAACAAAACATGATTGGTATACTGAAACAGTAGGTGGACAGGGCTCTGCCCCAAAAAACATAAATGACCACACCAGTTACACTACCCTCTAGCATTCAAAGTGTTAATAAAGTAAGAATGAGTTCTCAAAAACTGGCTTGCATGGTAGGGAAGTGTGTCAAATTACTAATATATTAAGAACATAGTGAACTCATAGCTAAATAGTCATTACTGTATGTACCTTACAGATCAAAACAGAATGAACAGGAGTACGGTAACTTGTGCATGCCCAATAAATAATCCAAGGGTATCTATTTACAGCTGTATGTCTATAATGCTTTAGAACTGTACGATACTTTGCATGTGTGTACAGCTAATTATACATTTGCCATAGTAAGGGTTGTCAGTTTTTAGTGACATTATTAATTAGTATTGGTTACTTTATCTTTTTATCTACCCTTTCCCTCCCACTGTTTCAGCCAGCCGTCTTAAAACAAATGGATCTGAATCAATTCATTATGGATTCATCCATTTTAATTTTGTTTTCGATTCGCACTTGTTCAGAAATTTGTACTCTTTTGAATTGCCAAATCAAATTGTCAGAATTTCAGAAAAATATTCAATTTGATCAGAAATTAATTGTGCATCCCTAAAACTCACACACTGAAAATGCATCTCGCCCCTACATAAACATAATCATACAGTAAATCTCTCTTATACATGCAAGTGTTTTCTCTTACACAGATACATATGGACACTGTTACCCTAGATCAGGGGTAGGCAACCTTCGGCACTGCAGATGTTGTGGACTACATCCACCATAATGCTCTTACACCCATAATTCTAGCAAAGCATCATGGGAGGTGTAGTCCAAAATCTGGAGAGCCGAAGGTTTCCTATGCCTGCCATAGATCATGTACACATACACTGTATACACACATATTCCACTCTCTCTCTCTTAGTCCCATTCACATCCATACAAACATATCCATACTGTCTGTCTGTCCCATACAGTAACATAGTTGGGACACAGAACATATGGCATCAATGAATAGATGCAGGCCATTTTGAGTTGTGTGTGTCAAATAATTTAAAGATACCATAGTACATACCAGCAGACATTTGGTAACTCATGAGGACAATAAAGGATAAATGACCTGTAACAAAATAAACAAATGTATTGTCAGTTATGAATATAGAACTAGCAAGATTGTGTAGTTTACAGAGAGAGAATAGTACACATGACCAAAAGCTCAGCTGTCATCACAGGTCATGATATAAAGTGTGCAAGAATGTCATGGGGAAATGAGATGGGTGTTTGTATTTGTGAAATATAAAAATGTACATAAAAATTACTTTTGAAAAGAAAGGTAATTGTCGTTGATTCATAGAATATTCTACTGGTTATTCACAGGTTTCTTTTGTTTGTTATTCAATAAGAACAAATGTTTTCTCATCCTTGAAAATATTTGGAAAACCAAAAAAGAAACATTTGCCATAAGATGAACATGTCTTTATAACAGTGAACAACTGATAAAAACAACACAAAAAAGTCTCCCATCTGCAAAAGCAATTATAATATATATTTTTTACATTTCTGCATCAATGACAAATTAATTATTAGCTTCGATAAATCACATAAGAGATTAATTGTAATTATACAGGTATTGTAGGCCTATGCCCCTGCATCCTGCGACCAGATGATTCACAAAAGTGTGTTGTAAAACATATAAGATGCAAGAGCCAGAGCAACATGTAGCTGTTTTTTTTGTAATTAGTTAATACATCTGGTGATAAAAGCAGCTTGCATTGTTCTGCTATTCTCCTAACTTAGTTTAACTTAGACTTAACTTAGTTCTGTATGTTTTGCTTTAAAATTTCCGTACATACACATTTAAAACAAGAAATTATAGAATAGTGTAACACCATAAAAAAAAATCTAAAAAAATAATTGTTTAGCAATGGAACACTCACATGCAAACCTAGCTCTGGTAGTGGAAGCTTATGGGTCCGTTTAGGTAACCTTTCCCTTCTTCTCAGGATAGTAGTAATGAGTATTCTTCATCAGGCTGTTTTTCAGATTATCTCAGGTAAGAGAATTGAATAGGGTAAAATTTATTTAAAAAATATTAAAATTTCAAAAGTAAGGTATATTATGTTTTCTGAATCGGCTCACTAAATAAGCACTGTAAAGTTGAGGACCATACCACCTTCTTTGTAATGCAGCAGCTTGATGGTCATTTTATATAAAAAATATATATTTTATTTAAAACATAAATGTAAACTAATACAATACCAAAAATCTATGTATATCTTTGTAGAGTGCCAGAGACGCGTTTTGCCAGTCTAGCTTCCTCAATCCGGTATATCAAGCTAGAAGTGGTGAGCTAGACTGGCAAAACGCGGTACTATAGCAGTACACAAGAGGGAGGGCTCAGCCCCCACTATCAGAGAATAGATGAAGAGGGTAGAGGAGATCAGAGTTATTGAAGAATTAGTACTGATGGCTTCTGGGAATTAACCGGGATAAACCTTTATGTGCATAACGGACTGCATTATTTTGCTGTTTTGCTTTAAGTTTTCAGATCTTGAACTTTGCCCTTTCCCCTGTCATGTGAGGAGGAAGGGCTAGGGTGGCAAGAAGAAGAGAACAGGGGAGAAGGCATGTTCTCTGAATCTACATAAAAGAAAGTGTGCGCCTCCCTGTTTCAATGGTCTATTACTGCTGGGACAGTGAAATAAAAACAGGGTAAGGCTAGTGCACTGCAACTACAAGAAGTTGGAGACTATCTACTGCTCTGCTAGGAGAATTAGATGACTTTTTATTTTATGTTCAACTCCTTGCAGATTCTGGAACTTTCTGCAGGAGTGTGAATGAGCTATTGCATCCTGCCAGCAGAAGTGAGAGAAATGATTGCCATTGCTGTTCTACTGCTGTCCTACATTCTGCTGGATCTCTCTGGAAATATCTGCAGTTACAGAAGTCACTCAAAGGTACTGTCTCCAGAGATTGCTTCAGGACTCTCCCTTATAACTGGGTAGCGCTACCTACACCTTAGGGCCCCAACAGTGTGCACAAAATTTACCTGCAGGTACCTATGAGTTTAACTGATGTAGTTATTGATGTTATTAAAGGGACACTATAGTCACCTGAACAACTTTAGCTCAATCCTCTGCCATTTAGGAGTTAAATCCCTTTGTTTATGAACCCTAGTCACACCTCCCTGCATGTGACTTGCACAGCCTTCCATAAACACTTCCTGTAAAGAGAGCCCTATTTAGGCTTTCTTTATTGCAAGTTCTGTTTAATTAAGATTTTCTTATCCCCTGCTATGTTAATAGCTTGCTAGACCCTGCAAGAGCCTCCTGTATGTGATTAAAGTTCAATTTAGAGATTGAGATACAATTATTTACGGTAAATTACATCTGTTTGAAAGTGAAACCATTTTTTTTTCATGCAGGCTCTGTCAATCATAGCCAGGGGAGGTGTGGCTAGGGCTGCATAAACAGAAACAAAGTGATTTAACTCCTAAATGACAGTGAATTGAGCAGTGAAATTGCAGGGGAATGATCGATACACTAAAACTGCTTTATTTAGCTAAAGTAATTTAGGTGACTATAGTGTTCCTTTAAGGGAAGTTTGTTGTCTACATTCCTGCTGCTAAAGACTCTTGTGTCTGTATCATTCCTACATCAGGGACTTTATCATCACTCAGCATTAGTCAGGAACTGCATTGTTATTTCTGCTGTTATATGTGTATCTATTTAACCACAATGCAGTCTGTATTCCCATGTCTGTAAAAAGTGTGGATTAAAATCCCTTCCACCTGAAATAAGTGGATAGTTAATGCAATGTAAAATACACACACCAGACAAGCCATAAGACTTGCTTTTGCCACAGTAATCTCACTTTAACAGTGCTCTCACTACTGCAAGGGATTCTGGGTAGGCGTATGCAAATGACCTCAACAAAGGTTCTTGTTTCCTGTTGGAAATGGAAGCTGAAAGTGAAGTGAAACTCTTAACAGAGCTATTCACTAAAGTGAGAATTGTTGGAAATTCACAGCGAGCTCAAATTGAATTTCAAATTTAAGTCAAACTGGATATGAAAAAAAAATACTTTGGTCTTAAATATAATTGTTAATTTAGTTCATGGGTCGTCAACCTGGTCCCTACCGCCCACTAGTGGGCGTTTCAGGATTCCAGGTGGGCAGTAGGAATTTCCTCGTTTTGAGACCGGGTGATGCACGTCACTCCTCCCAGCTAACACACAGACCGCGCGGGAGGAAGCAGAGGGAGTCAGAGTGGGAACTCTGACTCTCATCCACCTGAGCCACCACTGGACCCCAAGGAATGTCACCCTCTTGCACCCAAAAGGTAGGAAACAGGAGGGTGACTAAAATATTTTGTGTGTGTTTGTGTGTGTGTATGTGTCTTTGTATGTATGTCTTGTGTGTGTCTGTCTGTATGTGTGTTTATGTGTCTTTGTATGTATGTATGTCTTGTGTGTGTGTGTGTGTGTGTCTGTATATGTGTGTGTATGTATGTGCGTCTTGTCTTTGTATGTATGTGTTGTGTGTGTATGTCTTTGTATGTATATGTGTCTTATGTATGTGTCTGTCTGTATGTGTGAATGTGTCTATGTATGTATTATGTATGTGTCTTTGTATGTTTATGTCTGTATGTGTGTGTGTGTGCATGTCTGTGTATGTGTGTGTATGTGTGTGTGTATGTCTGTATGTATGTGTGCCTGTCTGTCTGTTTGTATGTATGTATCTTGTGTGTGTGTCTGCATATGTGTGTGTGTGTCTGTATGTATGTGTGCCTGTCTGTTTGTATGTATGTATGTGTCTTGTGTGTGTGTGTGTCTGTCTGTATGTATGTATGTATGTATGTGTGCCTGTCTGTGTGTCTGTATGTGTCTTTGTATGTGTGTCGTGTGTGTGTCTGTATGTGTGTGTCTTGTGTGTGTTTGTCTGTATGTGTGCCTGTCTGTGTGTCTGTATGTATGCCTGTCTGTTTGTATGTATGTGTCTTTGTATGTGTGTCTTGTGTGTGTGTCTGTATGTGGGTCTTGTGTGTGTGTGTGTGTGTCTGTATGTATGTATGTATGTGTGCCTGTCTGTTATAGTGGGCTATAGTAAGTGGGCTAACTAGCTCAGCCTTCCTACTGGGTATTGCTATAAGGAAGGTTAAAAAATAGAAAACAGGTAGGGAGGGGAATTGAGGAGGGAGAGGAGATGAGCTGACGCACAGATGAAAAATCTAATTATGCGCAAACAGAGAAGTCGTCTGAATATCACCGAAAGAGGAAACCTTTGTTTGTTCCTTACGAAAATCGAACCAGATATCAAATATTTAGTCTCGCAGCATCAACCTCAAGGATCTCATTAATCACTAGTAAAGGTAATTTCAATTTACTTTATTGTTTTCTCATTAAACTTTATAAAGTTAAAAACATTATAAACATGCATTAAGTAGAAATAAAAAGATAAATATACGTACATTTTTTTTTTTTTTTTTAAAACACCCTCCTTTCTAAAAAATATTCCGCACTTGCGCACGAAAACTGGTGGGCGGTAAGGAAATGTTTCCATCAAGAAAGATGCATTAGTGGACGGTTGGTTGAAAAAGGTTGACTACCACTGATTTAGTTGGTACTCACTCTGCACATTGTATTGTCTATGTAGTTTTTTAAAAAGTAGATCGATGTCACTTCCAGGCTAGAGTTTGTGTGAATCCATGAAAGTATGAATACTTTTGGATTTCAAAATGTAAAACTGGCTGAACAATTCTGTAAATGTATGATATTTGTTTCCATGCTCCATCTGGTGGTTGAATGTAGAATATCAATAGAATACATTTTTTTATCCAGATATAAAATACAGTTTACATTTTTTATGTTTATCATTAATACTAATAAAAAAATAACCGACCATTGTGCTTAATGCATTTTGATATTAAAGATAAAAATCCCAGAGCATAATCTGAACTAAATTGCTCTACTAAATAAACTAGGAAATTGAATATTATTTAAACTTTATATACATTTTGGGGACCTCTACTTCACTGCCAAAATGATATGATATGATAGCATCAATAACAAACTCACCAATGTATGGCTTCCTAAAGTTGATGTGTACTATTAGGATTTATAGTTTTAATACAATCTTATCATAAATGTCTTGGGTTCAAAACTTCCCTAATACTATTACCCATCCCATGCAGACATGACAACTAAATCTAATAACTCATATTTGTTTTTAATGCAAAACACTCTTATTTTCTTTATCCCTGATCTGCTGTCATTGTGATTTTCCCAGTCTGCTGGGAGTTTCCAATAGAGAATGTAACACTAACCTGTAAATGGTGAAGATGCTATGATGTCTACCTCTGGTTCACATGGAGAAATCTAATGCACATTACTTGCCCTTTGATGTGTCACCTAGATAAAGTTTTTTCCATCGGGAGATGAGTGTGGATATATCTGTGTGTTTATCTTTGCTGAATCTTTAGAGCTGCTATTTTCTATCCATGGGATTTCACTTAAACACTAGTTACTATTTGTCTTCACCATCATTTATTTATCTTACTAATGCCACTATTTTATTTATCTTTTCTTTATCCTTTTGACACTTACACTTTTCAGCCTTTTCATCTAGATATGTTTGATAGCGAGCAGTCTTGGAGCTGGACAGGAGGCCATCAGCAGTGACTAATCTTGCTGAAGTCTGTAGGGAAACCATTCGCAACAGGAGAGTAGACTCCCTGCTTTTGATAACTATTTTTCCAAGCCATATGGTTCAAAGAATAGCCGTAGATGAATTTGAGCTGGCATCATGAAATATAAACAATAAGCATTTAAAGGTGAAAAGACTAGAACAGAAATAGTGGATCACGAATGCAAGAACTTCTAATACACTGGTGTAAAAACTTCAGATAACATGATAAATTACACAAACCAATAAGTTGAGACTTCAGAATAAGGCGTATATATTTATTTATTTTTAAAATATCAGGATGGATACATTGAGATTTCTCTTGTTTTCAAGTATGTCCTGGGTCCACAAAACATTGCATTGTTACAATAGGATACAATATTACAAAAATACAATATACAAACTATATATATATATATATATATATATATATATATACACACATATATAAATGTAATACATAACAGGTAATAAATATAAATGCATATCTATGACAGATAGCTGGTATACATATGTGATAAAATTGAATACATTTCTATTTTCCATAAGCTGCATTAAAATGTGCAAGCACACCAGTGACGCTTTATATATTTGTTAAAAAATATACGAAATCTCATTCTCGTGGTGTTACAAAGAATTTCTAAATGAAGAATAGGTTTAATCAGTGCGGTTGTAATGATGAATTGTATGTAGAACTGTCACGGACCGTAGATCTTAACATTTAAATTATAATGTTTGTTGTAGAACAGTACTCTCTAAAGGAAATACACCTTCTCCCTGAGTTAGGTTTAATGACTAGAGATGTCCCGAATAGTTCGCTGGCGAATAGTTCCTTGCGAACATAGCTTGTTCGTGTTCGCCACGGTGTGGCGAACATATGCAATGTTCGGTCCGCCCCCTATTCGTCATCATTGAGTAAACTTTGACCCTGTACCTCACAGTCAGCAGACACATTCCAGCCAATCAGCAGCAGACCCTCCCTCCCAGACCCTCCCACCTCCTGGAAAGCATCCATTTTAGATTTATTCGGAAGCTGCATTCTTAGTGAGAGGAGGGACAGTGTAGCTGCTGCTGATTTAATAGGGAAATCGATAGCTAGGCTAGTGTATTCAGTGTCCACTACAGTCCTGAAGGACTCATCTGATCTCTGCTGTAAGGACAGCACCCCAAAAAGCCCTTTTTAGGGCTAGAACATCAGTCTGCGTTTTTTTTTTCTGTGTAATCTAATTGCAGTTGCCTGCCTGCCAGCGTGTGTGTCAGGCTCACAGTGTATACTGTGCCCACCAACCCAGTGCCACCACTCATATCTGGTGTCACAATAGCTTGCATTTAAAAAATAAAAAACTTTTTTGACTGTAATATAATAGCAGTCAGTTTCCTTCACAAGTGTGCGTTTCAGAGCCTGCCAGGGCACAGTGTCACACCAGTGCAACTCATATCTGGTGTAACAGTAGTGTACATAAAAAAAAAATAGAAACTTGACTGTGAAATAATAGCAGTCAGTTTCCTTCACACGTGTGCGTTTCAGGGCCTGCCAGGGCACAGTGTCACACCAGTGCAACTCATATCTGGTGTAACAGTAGTGTACATTTAAAAAAAACAACACTTTTTTGACTGTGAAATAATAGCAGTCAGTTTCCTTCACACGTGTGCGTTTCAGGGCCTGCCAGGGCACAGTGTCACACCAGTGCAACTCGTATCTGGTGTAACAGTAGTGTACATTTAAAAAAAAACTAGAAATTTGACTGTGAAATAATAGCAGTCAGTTTCCTTCACACGTGTGCGTTTCAGGACCTGCCAGGGCACAGTGTCACACCAGTGCAACTCGTATCTGGTGTAACAGTAGTGTACATTTAAAAAAAAACTAGAAATTTGACTGTGAAATAATAGCAGTCAGTTTCCTTCACACGTGTGCGTTTCAGGGCCTGCCAGGGCACAGTGTAACACCAGTGCAACTCATATCTGGTGTAACAGTAGTGTACATTTAAAAAAAACAATTTTGACTCTAATAGATTGAATAGCAGTTAGTTGTCTGCAAGCGTATGTGTGTCAGGCCTACAGCGTCTACTCTGCCAACTTCTGCCAGTGCACAGTGCCACTCATATCTGTTGTCACAGTAGCTTGCATGCATATTACCACTAATCGAAACAAAAATGACAGGCAGAGGCAGGCCACCCCGCAGAGGCCGCCGTGGTCGTGGTGCTGTGATTCTCTTTGGCCCTAGAATAATGCCCAGTGTTCAGAGGCCACGTACCCTCAACTCGAAAAGTTCTGTGGACATAGTTGACTGGCTAACACAGGACACCCAATCTTCTACAGCTTCCGCTCGGAACCTTGACGCACCATCCTCCTTCAGCTTAGCTTCGGGCACCTCTCAAGTTACCACTCGCCCGCCTGCCGCCACCACCAACACTAGCACCACAGCCGCTTCACTTGATCTGTCAGAGGAGTTATTTACACATCAGTTGGAAGAAATGAGGGATGCGCAACCATTATTGCCAGAGGATGTAGATAACAGGGATATGTCTCAGTCAGGCAGCATTACACACATGGACGTACGGTGTGATGATGATGATGTTGTACCCGCTGCTGCTTCCTTTCCTGAGTTGTCAGATACAAGTGAAGCGGTTGATGATGACGATGCGTCCGTGGATGTGACGTGGCCTGCTGCCACCTCCTCTACTCCTCCTACTCCATCCTCTTCCATAACCTCCTCGGCTGAGTCCTCTTCTGCTGCTGCGAGATCCACATCAACGGCACCCCCCCAGCTCCCCAGGTACTATTCCACATCCCGGATACGGCAGTGTCACGCCGTCTTGGGGTTGACTCACCTGAAAGGAGAGAGTCACACCAGACCAGCACTCCTTTCCTCCCTGAACGCACAGGTGGATCAGTGGCTGACTCCGCACCAACTGGAGATCGGCAAAGTGGTTTGTGACAACGGAAGAAATTTGTTGGCGGCATTGAATTTGGGCAAGTTGACACATGTGCCGTGCATGGCACATGTGTGTAATCTGATCGTACAACGCTTTGTCCATAAGTATCCAGGCTTACAGGATGTCCTGAAGCAGGCCAGGAAGGTGTGTGGCCATTTCAGGTGTTCCTACACGGCCTGGCACACTTTTCAGATATCCAGCGGCGAAACAACATGCCAGTGAGGCGCTTGATTTGCGACAGCCCGACACGTTGGAATATAACACTCCTAATGTTCGACCGCCTGCTCCAACAAGAAAAAGCCGTTAACGACTATTTGTATGACCGGGGTGCTAGGACAGCCTCTGTGGAGCTGGGAATTTTTTTGCCATGTTACTGGACGCTCATGCGCAATGCCTGTAGGCTCATGCGTCCTTTCGAGGAGGTGACAAACCTAGTCAGTCGCACCGAAGGCACCATCAGCGACATCATACCATTTCTTTTCTTCCTGGAGCGTGCCCTGCGAAGAGTGCTGGATCAGGCCGTAGATGAGCATGAAGAGGAAGAGGAAGAGTTGTGGTCGCCATCACCACCAGAAACAGCCTGATCAGCATCGCTTGCTGGACCTGCGGCAACGCTGGAAGAGGATTGCGAGGAAGAGGAGTCAGAGGAGGAATGTGGCTTTGAGGAGGAAGACCAACCACAACAGGCATCCCAGGGTGCTCGTTGTCACCTATCTGGTACCCGTGGTGTTGTACGTGGCTGGGGGGAAGAACATACCTTCAGTGAGATCACTGAGGACGAGGAACGGGACATGAGTAGCTCGGCATCCAACCTTGTGCAAATGGGGTCTTTCATGCTGTCGTGCCTGTTGAGGGACCCTCGTATAAAAAGGCTGAAAGATAACGACCTGTACTGGGTGTCCACGCTACTAGACCCCCGGTATAAGCAGAAAGTGCCAGAAATGTTACCGAATTACCGCAAGTCGGAAAGGATGCAGCAGTTCCAAAATAAATTAAAAAGTATGCTTTACACAGCGTATAAGGGTGATGTCACAGCACAACGGGAATCTAACAGGGGAAGAGGTGAAAGTAATCCTCCTCCTCCCACGACCACGCCGGCAAGGACAGGACGCTTTACAGACGTGTTGTTGATGGAGGACATGCGGAGCTTTTTAAGTCCTACGCATCGCCACAGCCCTTCGGGGTCCACCCTCAGAGAACGACTCGACTGACAGGTAGCAGACTACCTCGCCTTAACTGCAGATATCGACACTCTGAGGAGCGATGAACCCCTTGACTACTGGGTGTGCAGGCTTGACCTGTGGCCTGAGCTATCCCAATTTGCGATAGAACTTCTGGCCTGCCCCGCTTCAAGTGTCCTGTCAGAAAGGACCTTTAGTGCACCAGGAGGTATTGTCACTGAGAAGAGAAGTCGCCTAGGTCAAAAAAGTCTAGATTACCTCACCTTTATTAAGATGAATGAGGGATGGATCCCAAAGGGACTGACAGTGGGCGATACATTCGACTAAAAAAGGCCTGATGAGGGGGGCGTAACAGGGATTAAACTGATAAGAATAGTACTACTTAACAAACCACTCCTCTCTGGTGGCACATTAGATTGCATGCGCAGTGCCCCAAATTTGAAGTAGGAGGACCAACCAAGCATCTTTTTCCATCTCCCGGTTCCTAAAATCGATGCCATATACACGTCCCCTGATAGGGGACGTAACAGGGATTAAACTGATAAGAATAGTACTACTTAACACACCACTCCGATCTGGTGGCACATTAGATTACACGCGCAGTGCCCCAAATTTGAAGTAGGAGGACCAACCAAGCATCTTTTTCCATCTCCCGGTTCCTAAAATCGATGCCATATACACGTCCCCTGATAGGGGATGTAACAGGGATTAAACTGATAAGAATAGTACTACTTAACACACCTTATAATAACGCAGAGAGAGGCAACGCAGAGAGAGGAGTCTGAAGAAGAGGAGTCAGAGGAGGAAGGTGGCTTTGAGGAGGTGAAAGACCAAACACAGTAGGCGTCCCAGGGGGCTTGTTGTCACCTTTCGGGGACCCTTGGTGTTGTACGTGGCTGGGTGGAGGAAGAGACCTTCAATGACATCAGTGAGGACAAGGAACAGGACATGGCTAGCTTGGTATCCAACCTTGTGCAAATGGGGAGTTTGCGGTTGTGCAAATGGACTGTTTGCGGTTGTTTGCGGTGTGTTAAACGGGGAGTTTGGTCTGTCACTGTGAAGCGGGCGTAACCCTTACACTACCTGATCGATACAACATCATACCTGATGTTTTAAAGCACATTATTCCAAACAATTTAGGAATGTTAGGTGATTTATGCCCTTTATGGATTAAAACCAGACTCTGCATCAACTATGTAATTTTCCATGGGAGTTTTGCCATGGATCCCCCTCCGGCATGCCACAGTCCAGGTGTTAGTCCCCTTGAAACAACTTTTCCATCACTATTGTGGCCAGAAAGAGTCCCTGTGGGTTTTAAAATTCGCCTGCCTATTGAAGTCTATGGCGGTTCGCCCGGTTCGCCCGTTCGCGAACATTTGCTGAAATTCACGTTCGCCGTTCGCGAACGAAAAATTTTATGTTCGCGACATCTCTATTAATGACCTATTTTTTTAATTTAATTTTGTTCAGAATATAATTGAAGTCATATTATAACATAATTTCACATTCATTATTATTATTATTATTATTATTGCAATTTATATAGCGCCAACAGATTCCGTAGCGCTTTACAATATTATGAGAAGGGATTTAACTATAGATAGGACAATTACAAATAAACTTACAGGAACAATAGGTTGAAGAGGACCCTGCTCGATCGAGCTTACATTCTATAGGAGGTGGGTGTAAAACACATTAGGACAGGAATTTGCAATCAAATAAGGTGGACTGCCCTTTAGGAGAGGGCAAGAGACAGGTATGTGAGGTAAGGGTTAGTCTTGGAGGCCATATGCTTTCCTAAAGAGATGAGTTTTAAGGCACTTCTTAAAAGATGCAAGACTAGGGGAGAGTCTGATGGCGGTAGGCAGGCTATTCCATAGGAAGGGAGCCGCCCGCGAGAAGTCCTGCAAGCGCGAGTTGGCCGTACGAGTGCGGACAACGGACAGGAGGTGGTCACGGGCAGAACGGAGAGACCGAGAAGGGACATACCTATGGATCTGTGAGGAGATATAAGAGGGGCTAGAGTTGTTCAGTGCTTTATAGGTGTGAGTTAGTACCTTGAATTGACTCCTATAGCATACAGGAAGCCAATGTAAGGACTGGCAGAGGGGTGAGGTGTGAGAGAAACGACTAGAGAGGAAAATCAGTCTAGCAGCAGCGTTCATTACGGACTGTAGGGGTGCAGTACGGCTTTTGGGAAGACCAATCAGGAGAGGGTTACAGTAATCCATGCGGGAGATTACCAGAGCATGGACAAGCTCCTTGGTAGTATCTGGTGCAAGAAAGGGGCGGATGCGGGCTATGTTTTTAAGATGGAATCTACAGGATTTGGCAACATGCTGGATGTGAGGCTCAAAGGTGAGACCAGAGTCAAGTATGACGCCAAGACAGCGCGCTTGCAAGGATGGACTGATGTTGGTACCACAAACTTGAAGGGAGAGTGAAAGAGGAGGATCAGTATTAGGAGGAGGAAAGACAAGGAGCTCAGTTTTTGAGAGATTGAGTTTCAGAAAGCGGGAGGACATCCAGTCAGAGATGGAAGAAAGGCAAGCAGTGACACGTTGCAGGATGGCAGGGGAGAGGTCCGGGGAGGAGAGATATAGCTGGGTGTCATCAGCATACAGGTGGTAGTGGAATCCAAAAGAGGTAATAAGTTTTCCAAGAGAGGCAGTATAAAGAGAAAATAGAAGTGGACCAAGGACGGAGCCTTGGGGAACTCCAACCGAGACAGGGCGAGGGGAGGAGGTATCATTAGAAAAGGAGACACTGAATGAGCGTTGGGAGAGATAAGAGGAAAACCATGAGAGGACAGAGTCACAGAGACCAAGCGATTGAAGAGTTTGAAGAAGGAGAGCATGATCAACGGTGTCAAAGGCCGCTGAGAGGTCAAGAAGAATTAGTATGGAGTAGTGGCCTTTGGATTTAGCTGCGATTAGGTCGTTAGTGACTTTGATAAGGGCAGTCTCTGTAGAGTGGAGAGGGCGGAAGCCAGATTGAAGGGGGTCAAGGAGAGAGTTGGAATTGAGGAAATGAGACACACGGGTAAAGACAAGCCTTTCCAGAAGCTTTGAGGAAAAAGGGAGCAGGGATATGGGACGGTAATTAGAGAGGGTGGATGAGTCGAGGGATGTTTTTTTTAGTATAGGTACTACAGTGGCATGTTTAAGGTCAGCAGGGACGATGCCAGAAGAGAGTGAGCAGTTGAAGATGTGTGTTAGAGAAGGCACGAGACAAGTGGAGAGAGATCTGATAAGGTGAGATGGGACAGGATCGAGCGGGCAAGTGGTGGGGCGAGAGGAGCAAAGAAGAGCAGCCACCTCTTGGTCAGTAGCTGGGGAGAATGTCTGAAGGGTAGGAAATGCATGATCTATGTGTGATTGAGAAACAGAAAGGCAAGGAGGGGAGAATTCTTTCCTTAGCTGTTCAATCTTGTCAGTGAAGTAACATGCAAAGTTATCAGAAGTAAGGTTAGTTTTGGGGGTGGCCACAGCAGGGCGAAGAAGAGAATTAAAGGTGTCAAAGAGACGCCTGGGGTTGCGGGAACATGAACTAATGAGAGAGGAAAAATAGGACTGTTTGGCAAGGGCAAGGGCTGCACTGTATGAACACAATATGAATCTATAATGGAGAAAGTCTGATTGGGTACGAGACTTCCTCCAGGAGCGTTCAGCACAACGGGAGCATCTTTGCAGGTAGCGCGTTGATTTAGTATGCCATGGTTGGGGGCGGGTCCTCCTTGAGGTGCTTGTTTGGAGTGGCGCTGCAGTGTTCAAGGCAGATGTAAGAGTAGAGTTATATATGGAGATGGCCAGTGAAGGACAGGAGAGGGAAGGGATGGACAGCAGTTGTGAATCAATGTCAGCTGACAACTGTTGGAGATCCAGAGAATTAAGGTCCCTCCTGAGTTGAGGGGGGTTAGGCTGAGGTTGTTGGGTGAGGGGGTACGCAAGAGCAAATGATAAGAGGTGGTGATCAGAGAGTGGATATGGAGTGTTGCAGATATTAGTTACTGTACATGCATAAGTGAAGATTAGGTCAAGGGTATTGCCAGCTACATGGGTGGGAGAATTTGCCCACTGTGATAGCCCGAGGGAGGAAGTCATTGAAAGTAGTTTAGTGGCTGCAGAGGTCAAAGGTGGGTTTATAGGAATATTGAAGTCCCCGAGAATTAGGGATGGAATGTTAGAAGAGAGGAAATAGGGTAGCCAGGCAGCAAGGGGGACGGTAAATAACAGCAATGTTAGCGGAGAAGGGTTTGAAAAGGCGAATTGAGTGTATTTCAAATGACGGGAAAGAGAGGGAAGGGGGGGTGGGAAGAGGTTTAAAAGAGCAGTGAGGGGAGAGGAGAAACCCAACACCACCACCTTTACATTCAGAGTTTCTTGGGTTGTGGGTAAGTTGGAGACCACCGAAGGACAAAGATGCAGGGGTGGCAGTGTCAGAGGGGGAGAGCCAGGTTTCTGTTAAGGCTAGTAAATCTATTGAACGAGAGATAAAGAAGTCATGGACAGCAGTGGATTTAGTTATATTGCAAATACGATACGTAATATTCCCATTTCACAGTATATTTACGCTATAATTTTTTTATTATTTCTATAGTATATTTCTCTTGCTATTTGTTGCTAATATAGAAATTTTAGTCTGGGAAATATAACTGTTTTATCATGGATACAGCTTATTCTTTCTCAGGCTGGGCTAAATCTTTTATTTATTAGCTCAAGGTACACATTTAACAATACATTTAACCTTCACCTCTTGTCTGTCTGTGTCTGACAATGTTATTCTTGTTTGTCAATGTTATTTTCCTTGTTATATGTCCCCACTGCAAAGCACAACAGAAAATTTTGCCACTGTACAAATGCTGATAATAGTAATAAAAATAAGTAATAATAATATGTTTTCTTATTTCCATTACAAGACACTACATTACAAGACTATCACGATACCAGGGCCGGACTGGGAACTAAAAGCAGCCCTGGAAAAAATTCTATACCAGCCCAACAATGCGCCGCGGCAGCACAGGCGAAAATGCATCACCCCCAAACACACACACAAAAAATGCATCACCGCCAAACACACACACAAAAAATGCATCTTCGCTTGTTTTCTTGTGTTTCTTATTCCCGCTTTTGATTTTTTTTTTTACTCGTTTAGTGTATCTTGTCTCTAATTTTTCTCCTGTCTCTTACAACCCCCCTTATGTGTCTTTCAACTCCCTCGTGTATCTTTTACTTCATCCCAGCCTGTGTGTCTCTTTTTACCCTTCTCCAGCCCTCTGTATGTCTCTTCCCCATCGCTTTTTGTGTGTGTCTATGTCCCCCCCAGCAAACCTTCTGTGTGTCTCTTTGTTTTCCCCATTCCCTCTGTATGCATATTTTCCCCCCAGCCCAGCTTTGTCCCCCACAAACCTTTTGTATGTCTCTTTGTCCCCCAGCAAACCTTCTGTGTGTCTCTTTGCCTTCCCCCAGTCCCTTTGTGTGCCTCTTTCTTCCCACAGACCCTCTGTGTGCCTCTTTCACCCTCTGTCTCTTTCTCCCCCCTCCGCCTGTTTCTCTCTCTTCCTCCTCTGTCTCTTTCTCCTCCTCCGTCTCTTTCTTCCCCCTCCCCCTGCCTCTCTTTCTTCCTCCTATGTCTCTTTCCCTCCCTTCCTCCTGTGTCTCTCTCTTACCCCTCTTTCTCCCCCACTACCCCTCTGTCTCATTCTCCCCTGTGTCTCTTTACCCCCCTCCCCCTGTGTCTCTCTCCTACACCTCTTTCTAACTCTCCCTCCTCTGTCTTTCTCCCCATCCTCTGTCTCTTTCCCTCCCTTCCTCCTGTGTCTCTCTCTTTCCCCTCTTTCTCCCTCACTCCCCTTCTGTCTCTCTCTTCCCCCTCTTCCTCCCCTACTTGCCCTCTGTATCTCTCTTCTCCACCTCCCACTATTTCTCTCCTTCACCCACTGAGACTGACTTTGTCTGAAATCGGATCTGGAACGGCAGGGAAAGCAATATGATGTTGTCTCTCTCTCTCCATCATGCTCCCATGCGGTTCCCACAATTCCCTGCATGGACACATCATAGAGTAATTACTACTCTATGGTGTGGCTGTGCTGGGAATTGTGGGAACCGCATGGGAGCATGGTAGTTAGCTCCGCCCCCATCCTCATTCCTCCAATGCTTACTGACAGCTGCACGCCTGTCAGTATCCGTGAGTGTGCCGCCAGACCCAGTGACGGATCCAGAGCCTGATCTTGGGAGGGGCACTTATAGATTATTTAAAAAAAAAATAATCCTGGCACAATAACCACTACAGCTCAGTGTAGTAGTTATGGTGCCAGTAGTGCCAGGATCCCACCCCAGAGTAAGTAGTCATACCGTTTAAGAACAGTTTGACAACTTACCTGGGGTCTGCTGCGATATAGGGCATAGGAGAAGTGGTGTGTGTTAGGGGTCAAGTGTGTGTGTGAAAGGTGCAGTGTGTGTGAGCGGTGAAGTGAGTGTGAGTGCGTAAGGGCGGCAGTGTGTGTGTTAGGGGGCAGTGTGTGTGTGAGGGTGGCAGTGTGTGTATGGGGGCACTGTATGTCTGTGTGGAGCAGTGTGTGTATGGGGGGGCACTGTGGGGCAGTGTGTGTATGGGGGGGCACTGTGTATAGGGGGGTCGTGTGTGTGTGGGGCACTGTGTGTATGGGGGGGCAGCAGTGTGTGTAGGGCACTGTATGTGTCTGTGTGTGTATGGGTGTGCAGTGTGTGCAGGGCAGTATGTGTATGGGGCAGTGTGTGTACGGGGGCAGTGTTTGTGGGGCAGTGTGTGTATGGGGACAGTGTTTGTGGGGCAGTGTGTGTATGGGGACAGTGTTTGTGGGGCAGTGTGTGTATGGGGGCAGTGTTTGTGGGGCAGTGTGTGTATGGGGGCAGTGTTTGTGGGACAGTGTGTGTATGGGGGCAGTGTGTGTATGGGGTCAGTGTGTGTAGTGTGTGTATGTGGGGCAGTGTGTGTATGGGGGGGGGGAGGAGGGAAGGGAGGCTTTTTAATAAATAAATAAAAAATTATTTAATAAAATAAATATATTTATGTCCCCCCTCCCTTCTTACCTTTATTGAGGACGAGGGGGGACATTTCTGGATCCCTGGTGGTCCCAGTGGGGAATCCCCGGTGGTCCAGTGGTTACAGTGAACTCTAGCCCGCGCTCCAGGGCTAGAGTTCATTCTCGCGAGATTTGGAGCGTTGCCGTGGTAACCGCGGCAACGCTCCAAATCTCGCGAGAGGAGGACCCGGATCCTCCCGGGTCCTCTCTCCTCCCTCTCCCTCCCCTGCCGGCTGTCAGCACAGTGCCTGCGGACAGGGGAGGGAGATCTCTGATCAGAGATCTCCCTCCCGGGTCCGCAGGCACATTGCAGGGCTGGCGCTTGGGCAATGCCAGCCCTGCACTAGCCGGCAGGGGTGGATCTCGGGGGGGGCTATTGCCCCCCCCGGATCCGCCAATGGCCAGACCGGCACACTCATTACCCGGCCCGGCGGCACCATCATATACTAAGGGGCCGGCCGCAAGGTAACTATTGAACGCGGCCGGCCCCCTCAGAGTGTGCCACGGACGGGCACCCGGCAATACCTAATTGAGAATGAGAGCTCTGCAGCCCCCAGGTGCCGCGGCCCACCGGGAAATTTCCCGGTATCCCGGTGGGCCAGTCCGGCCCTGCACGATACCAACAAATTTGCTAGAGCTTAATCCTGAAAAAGTTAATGACCTTTCCTCAATAACAAAATAAGCATTAAACTAGCCTTTTCAGTTCAGAATTTTGATAATAGACTGATAATAAATTGTATGTCACATGATCAAGGGACAAAAGGGCACATTTCTACACCCATGGATCCCTGGATATATCTAATTGTCTGCATTTTTTGTTTGCTTAAGTATACTGCTTAGCACAATATTCTTTAGTGT
Organism: Pelobates fuscus; assembly: GCF_036172605.1. Lineage (NCBI taxonomy): Eukaryota > Metazoa > Chordata > Amphibia > Anura > Pelobatidae > Pelobates > Pelobates fuscus. Next base: position 329,477,040 of record NC_086320.1, on the reverse strand, counting down.
ATTTCTTTTTTTTGTATTCTTTTTTTTCCCCTCATACTTTTGAGATGCTTTATGGTTTTATACACTACTGAGTTGATATACTAACTCCATAAAAACCTGTATGCCAAATCAAATAAATTGCTCTAGAAAACTGTGGCTGGCAAACTACTACACTATTTGTTCAGCATAAGTGCTGAATTTGCATGATGCCTGTAGAGAACATACAGAAGTGGAAAACTACAGAACATCTTCACTGCTATAATGCTGTCATTTAAGTATCAAATAGCAACTAGTAAAACTAGAATCAAATGTCAGAGTGGGCTTAGAGAACCCCAATGTATGAAAAAGAAAACATCCACGTGAATTGGGGCTATCAATTATAAACTTTTCATAAGGTGACTAGGGCTCTATAGCGTTAAGAATACATATTTATGGTGTTCCTTTAACAGTTCAAATAAAAGAGAAACAGAAATAATATAATCAAAATCACATTACACATACACTGTATGACAACAAAAGTGTAAAGTTCATCATATGAAAACTTAATAGTTGCACAAAACAGATCATTTTATAGCCGCTTTTGGCCTGGCAACGTTCTTACAGAGGTTTACTTCTACAGAATATCACTGATAGACCACAATCTTTATATACTGTGTTGATTCACACATCTGCTGTGTGCAGTATTTGTCCTTCGTAAATATGGGCTTCTTCAAGAAAAGGGTTTGCATGAGAATTTAGGCCCATTGAGCTGTTTCTTGGACATATTTGTGTGAATCTATATACAGACTTTCACATAGCATGTGATGCAAACTTATAAATCAACAGGACGGTGTCTGCTCACATATTTTTTATTTGTTTCGGAATTATCCCAAGGTGCCTCATGGATAAAGGTGGCGAACCTCCAATCCAGAGTACAATGAAAACAAAGATACGGCCACTCAGTGGTTAATCCAACGCAGTCTTTATTGGATACAAACAGGCAAGATCAGACCCCAATGAGCCTTTATGATTATGGCTTGATAAAGACTCATTAAAGTCCATATATAATTAACACTGCATTGGATTAACCATTGAGTGTCTGGATCTTTGTTTTCATACTACTTCTTAATAATACCCAATAAGGATTTTCCATCATAATGCCACAAAAATATCAAACAATCTTATAATTCATATACAACATCATGGACAGTTGCAGTAAACATTACAACATTATTATTAATATGTTATTATTTATATAGTGCCAACAAATTCCACAGCGCTTTACGGTGGGTGGACGAACAAACATGTAGTTGTAACCAGACAAGTTGGACATACAGGAACAGAGGGTATGAGGGCCCTGCTCACATGAGCTTACATGCTAGAGGGAGTGGGGTAAAGTGACACTAAAGGTTAGGATAGCATTACACTAATAACAGTTGCAAGAGAGAAATCAGTCGGGAGCTATTACCGGTTTAATTGATATGCTTTTATGAAGAAGTGGGTTTTTATTGATTTTTTTGAAGGAGTGAGCCCCTGGCGAGTGTGCCCCTGACGGCCCCTGACGAAGGTGCATCTTACAGCACCGAAACGCGCGTCGGGCGTTCATCCTTTCTCTGGGTTATGGGCACCGGGCACTGCTATGTTTAGCTCTCGAACATGACATTATTTACTTTCACTATTTGATTTTTTTCCTACTTCTATGTCTGTTTAGTCAGATTTTCAGGGAGAGAGGCTTTCTAACTGTGCATTGTCAGTTTATTTTAAACTGACCTCTGTATCTATATTACCTACTCTTCCCTTTTCACTGACTGACAGAATCTCTCCTCTACAACATTTGCTACTTACCTATACTATACCCCTACCACTACTACCAATGAAGGATGTTCTTGCCTACTTTATTTAGCAGACAAGCGATTGATTATATCATTGGATATCCTTTATATATGTACCAACGTATAGGAATTAGGTTTGGGGCTTAAGATTACTAATAACAGTGAGGCTGAGAGAGGGGAGTCTTATAGTATACCACAGATAGGGTATATTGGGATTGATTTCCCTTCATATAAGCCATTTCTAATAAAGCTTTATTTTAGCATTTGGAATCATACCCCTATATATATATAAATATATATATATATATATATATATATATATATATATAAATATATATATAGGTTATCCCTACCTGTTCTATACCCTTGATGCATAGCAGTTTGTAGATATGTATATTTTTCACTAGATCTATTGGTCTGGCCGCTGTTATATATTCATATATTTATTTATCATTTTTTTGCCAGTATTAGATTATTCTCTACACCACTATTATATTTTATATCCAGGATATGCATATAGCCTCAGGGCTGTATCTGCACTGAGACTGTTAGCATCTATCTTTTTGTTTTTTTGTTTATTAAGTATATTGGGGTTAAGCCCCTTGAGACCCCTGGAGTCTCATCTCGGTACTCAAGACTAGTGGTTACACCTGGCACTACTACCTTAGAGTGTAGCGCTTGTGGTGGTACCCACTGTCTTATTTTCTCTGTTTGTCAACAGGATATATAAAAGAAAATAAATGTACAGGGTGGTTACATTAAATATAAATGATGCTGTGCAGGAGCTTGTGTGTCTTCCAGAAGGCTACCTTTGCTTATTGCAGACGATCAGCTGATGGAACACAGACTTTCTTACAGCAATATTGGGGCTTGATCGTTTTGAAATCAGGCTTGCTTATTGCAGGCGATCAGCTGATGGAGCACAGACTTTCTTACAGCAGTGTTGGGGCTTGATAGTTTTTAAATCAGCATAACATGTAAAGGTCAATCATCTTTGTCATTTATAAATCCATTGAAACAATATGGTGCCCTACATTAAAAGAGCTAAACAATGGGAGGTATGAATAAAAAGTGTCTGTTCTGAAAAGTGGTGTAAACATGGAAAAGGGGCAGAGTCACAAATACAATATGACTGCTGGTTCCACTCTTTTACTACTTTAGACCAGGTTTCAGTACCATGAAATTGTTAAATCAACCAAATTGCTTGCTGACACAGATTTGTCACTATGATCCCTCCTCAAACAATGATCAAATCCCATCTTAAAAAAAAAAAAAAAAGTCGTTGATCACTGTTTTTTTACTCTAAGTATGTTTGTATTCAGATGTTTAAGAACTGCAACAATAAATTAAATTAAATTAAATTACACTATATAATCTACCATACATACAGTGATCTAGTTTATAAATTATGCAAGTCAGTGTATTGATGGAACTCTTTCAAAGATTGAAAAAAGACAGAGTCCAGTTAATTTGCGATGCACCACTAACGATCTAGAGGTGTTAGCCTTAATATTGAACTTGAAAAATTGTGGCTATTGACAATACTTAACTTCTATTAGAAATAATTAAAACATTGCATTTCCTAAAAATGTAAAATTTGGCAACTGCCTTCCATTTACCTTATTAGCATAATATCTGTAGTATCTACTTTTATCTTAAAAATAAACTTCCTAATAAACTGCACTAAAATACCACTTAATCTCCCAGATATAATATCTCAATAACCGCTAATCTCCTATAGTTGTCATTTTTCCATCCATTTTACATTATTAGTAATCCAATTCACATGAATGATGAATGTAGTACCAAACTATCAAAGTTAGACGGTCCCCATCAGTAAAATTAGGCTAAGTGCTTATAGCTTCAATCAGTATCAAACTACAGTAAGAGGAGATAAGAAGTGAGAATTGGATATTATCTAAGCAGTCCTGTCTTGGTTAAATAAATGTCTCAGCCTACATATTTGTCAGCTGAGGACAAGCCCGAATTCCAGGTGAAACGTGCAGCAGGACTAAGTGGCTTCTTAACTTTCTCTCCCTTTAACATTATTTATTTATTTTCTTAATCTCCTGTTTACCAGCTTGCAAACATGTATTTTCATACATATTACCTTCTGAAGGTAAAAGAAGATACTAAACATGATAAGCTACTAATAATCAGGAATTAGACGTCTGTCTGTAACGTCAATAATACCTGAAGAGAGCCATAGTGACCAATATTGAAGGGTCAAAAAACAGACAATAGATAATAAGCAAATATGCAACAAACAATGGTTGATTTTTAGAAAATGTTATGGTTTAATTATTTCTAATAAAAGTTATTAGCCACAATTTTTCAAATGTTTTTATTACTTGGAGCACATTTTGATGTTCCCATATTTGTGTCTACTATGTGCTATTGGTATTTTAAGATAACAATTTTTGAATGATACCTTTGGGTAAAGGTTCATCAAGCTGACAGCGGCATTTAGAGTTCTTACCAACTAAAGAGCTCTTAATAATTTAGTAACTTTTCAGCTAACATATTGGAGGGTGTGAATCAATATATTTTTGGGGAGGTGGAAGTTAATTTTCTAGTTTTGTTTTTGTTTTTTTTAGTGATCAGTTTTTAGGATGGAGACATTTGCTTCAAGCAAAAACGTCTTCAACTAGGCTTCAAGCAAAACTTCAACTAGTTTTGATTTATTCTTAAAATGTTTTTGTTTTTTTAGCTTATACTGCTTCTTTCCAAATACTTTTTAGAGGAAGCATTTACATTTCAGGGAGATGGATGGGATTGTGGAGGGTAGGTGTATTGGAAATGGACCCCCCTTTGGCCTGTGCAGGTCAGAATAATTTCAGGACCAAGGTTCTAGTTATCTACTAGCCCTATATGGGATAAGGTGGAGGCTTCCTTTTCTTGCACAGTGCACCCTCACCGTCTAATTCAGGCTTCCCCAAACTCCGGCCCTCCAGATGTTGCTGAACTACAACTCCCATGATTCTATGAATGAAATAGATAGGCTGAGAATCATGGGAGTTGTAGTTCAGCAACATCTGGAGGGCCGGAGTTTGGGGAAGCCTGGTCTAATTATATTAACTCTAGGGCACTGAGCATCCCCCTGTCCAATTATTATTGAACTTGGGGATCTTATGTTACCCTCGCCAACCAGACAGTTTTAGAGGGAAGAATAAGGACTACTAAAGATAGAGAAAACTCCAGTTAGTACATCATGGGAAAACAAAAGCACTTGATCAGCATTATTGCAGAATTATTTCAGAATATGGAAAGTAAATGAAAAACAAAAAATGTTTAGTATACAATTAACTATGTTCTGATAATCATGCACACTTTTTTTTACAGGTTATTGTTTGTTTCTTTTTTTTTTTACTGTCTCTATTTTACTAAAAGGTTTAGCAGATGCATTTACACGGTGTCCTCCGTTCACCTAAACAAAGCTGCCGCACTCACTACAATACAAATTTTTACATCATATTGATCTGTGACCCAACACCATTCCTGAAGAAGCAAGGTCTAAGAGGTCTCTTCAGATACAATGAAACGATATAGAATGCATGTAGGAATGACATCATTTAATACAAACTATTAATAACCCACTACTCGCTTATTTTCTTTCTTATTTCCTAAATAATATTGTACTTGGCTGTTGTTCACTTGCTTCTCTATATTTGTTTTGTGTAACCAGGAAGATTTTTCCACTGTTTTTAAATATGTTTCCCCGACTTGTGCCATTGTAATGCTACCAATCTGTCATTAGGAAGGATCCCTGTAACAATAAAGATTTTTTGTAAGTTGTTATTATTACAAATAATATAGGCAGTTTGAGGTTCTTTCCTACCAAACATTGCTGCATTATAGTTTGGCCTCACTGCAATATTTCTGGTATGTGTAAATATATTAAAAGAGATTTAGACACAGTGAGCGATATAGAAATAGATATAATTGTTTTTGGTGACAGATAATTGTTAATGCATCATCACCCTGGTACATCAACCAGCCATAGTTATACCAAACTAGGAGAAGCGCACTTTATGGAATATTTAAATCATACTTTTCACTGCTTTATTAACTCCAAAAGCAGATAATCACAGCATATCAACGTTTCAATCCCAACAGCTTGAGAAAAGTCTCCTGTTGAGACTGAATAATTGGTACACTTTGATTATCTGCATTTGGAGTTAATAAAGCAGAGGAAAGTTGGATTTAAAAATTCCAGAGAGTGCGGTTTTCCTTGTTTGATATAGATATATATATATATATATGTGTGTGTGTATCTATGAAACCAGGGGCTGCACTCACCTGAATATGCATAAATGGGGTGCCGCTGTGGCCAATCTATAAAATATACAAGATCCAGCGCACTCACTAATCCACTAAACAGCAACTTCAAAGCTCACAAATTGTATTAGTTTTTTTAAAACACCTTACCTAGGCAAAAATAATGGGGGTTTAGTTACAGTATGTGATCATACAATGCATAAGCCTGCCACAACGTCAATGTACCCCATCTTTGGCATACCCTACTCTATCAGCCTAATGTCTGCTCTTATGAAATTAATCCACTTACTTGTGGAAAACATCCCATCTGTGGCTCTCAGCAGTACAAGGCTAAATAGGGCCCTGGAATGAGGCACCTGTGACGGGGAAGGGTGCAAAACCAAGGAGTTGGCCTGACTGCCAAATATATATATATATATATATATATATAAATAAAATAATGTATATTCTTATATATACATTTATATATAGCACAAACCATCACAGCCCTTTGTGTGTCCCTATACCCCCTCCAGCCTTTCATGTGTCCCTATAGCCCCCCCAGCCCTCCATGTGTCCCTATATCCCCATCCAGTCCTTCATGTGTCCCTATAACTACATCCCCATAGCCCCTCCTCAGACCCCATGTGTCCCTATAGTCTATATAAATTTGATTATAAATATATATTTATATATCATTTGTGTATAAATATATTTTTTTATTATTTATATGTTGGAGGATCTGTCTGACAACCCAGGCAGTCATTTTGAGGCCCTCCAATCCAATTTGGCAAACTGAAATGGGCAAGCCCTAAATTGTTCAATAGCCAGCATTTCAGTTCTGATTTAACATCTTCTATTAAGGGAACTACCTGGTCGTAAAAGGTACTTCACAAAGATATCTCACCTTCAGTTATTGCATGGCTCTGTAGTAGAGAGCTCCTTGCAAGTAAACATGATCTTTGATGAGGAAAGTTTTTGTCGAATCTATCTTGAATCTGAGAAAACTGACCACTTCGGAGGAGTTACTAACATGGACTTGGGTCTTTTCATCACAAACCTGAGTGATTTGAAAAATTGTACCATGAATCATGTCTGCCACTGCAGTCTCAACACGTCCCCATAGAAGATCAAGTATCGTCTAGGTAGTCGATGCACCTTCCTCATAGATATGCCAATACCAATAAGTAGGCATCCTTGAGATCCAGGTGGGTGAACCAGTCTCCTTGTTTGAGTAAGTCTCTGAGAAAATGTATACCTTCCATCTTGAAGTTATGATAGAAAACGTAAGTGTTGAGGCCTCAAGAATGTATTACCGACCTGAAATCAGCCGTCTTCCTGTTGACCAGGAAGATTTGACTCAAGAAACCTCTGACATCTGTGGCTGGTTAAATGGCATCTCTTTGATGAAGTTCCCATACTTCTGTATCGATGAGATGAGATCTTTCTTGTCTGTGGAATGAGAGGGAAGTACTCTTGGTTCGTGTATTAGTGCATTTCATGGTTGCTTAGGTTTCATAGAGGGTTTGATGGCACATTTCCATTGCCTTTTTGCCTGATGGGAAGTCTACTTTGGAGTGTGGCCACAATATATTAGTGAAATACTATCCACTGTTGACCGGAGTACAGTTTGCAATATTTAGAGATTCAGAAATTAGCAGTCATATAGCAAGGGTTCACCTTGCTTTATAAACATATGTGAGTGTATGTGAATACTATTGCTCTTTCTCACTGGGCAGCAGACAAGTATTTACACCCTGTTCCAAATTATTATGCAAATTATATTTTTCTCATTTACCTAAATAATTGATGTAAATAACAGTCAGCATAATTATCATGTTATCAACTATTAAGAGTACAATTCAAATTTTATTGAACAAACCTCCTAATGAAAGCAGTATTTCTTTAAACATAAAAAACTTACAATGCACTGTTCCAAATTATTACGCACAGTAAGTTTCAAAACACTTTATAGGTTGTAAAGAACTGAAAATTGTCATTTGTTGTGTTTGCAGCATATTTACTGAAATCAAAAGCTATTTCAATCAAACTTATAACAACATTTTAACTTTTTAAACATTTTAACATAGGGCCCCTTATTTGATAGCAGCTTCACAAGTCTTGCATCCATTGAACTTGTGAGTTTTTGGACAGTTTCTGCTTGAATTTGTTTGCAAGATGTCTGTAACGGAGCTCCGTGTACCCCGACCGAGTACCCTCTGTTGATGGATGCTCCTAGCGCTCTCAGAGGACTCCAAGCACTGCAGACGACACCACAACCACCGCAAGCTCCACAACCGCCGTAGCTTAACTGGAGCCGCGCCGTCTTCCTTCCACCCTGGAATGAACCTTCAGCATTCAGGACCGTGTGGGGAAGATCTCTCCTCCTGGAGAGCGTATCCGGAACAAGCTCTTAAAAGAGCTAAGTGATTAAGAGCTCAGGGGAATATGCAGCGCATAGCAATCCCCAGTGTGATATAGCAGTTCCCTCCAATAACGAGACAAGGCTACGTATTGAGAGTCAGAAGAGGTCTGAGGACTGGAACACCCAGCCTGCTTTTTATTAGGATAAGGTACACACAGGACACTCCCAGGGGGAGGATGAAATTAACCAATAACAGCATAGTACAGCCCACAGGTTCCCTCCCCTCAGATAAACAGTTAAACCAATTATTACATACAATAAAAATACAGTTTTCACATGCACACTGTAACTTTAAAACCATACATTCAATTTCAATAAAAGTTACATATTCAGACTCAGCATACATCAAACATAAATCCTTCCAAAAATCAGCCAAATCCCTCCAGTGGATCAAAAGTTAGCTGGAAGTCCTTTATGACCGACCGCAAGCACAATTTCCTGCCCAAAACAGTTCCATAGATTTGGGCTGTGCGGTCGGTCAATTTCATGCGAAAAAACGACTAAGTCCCATTTCGAACGGGACTTAGTCTCTGGAGCTGCAAGTTCCGTATGGGAGAAGGTAAGGGTCAGCGGTGTTCGGCAAAATGTGTAGCCGATTTCAGTTCCACAGAATCTTTAGCATACACCGCTGACCGCATTCGAGGAAACCAAGATGGCCGCCGCCACGTGCAATTGACCGGCAGTAACCTCACAGCCTGGGAGGTAAATTGCCTGCACACTTTAACTTCTGGGTGGTCTGCCTGTGTGGTACTTGGTTCAGTAAGCCCTATTTACTGAACCAAGTGGGAGAAAGCCAGGGGCAAGTTATTTTACCGGTCTGGGGACATAGTCTTAAAGGGGCATTGTTCAGCAAAGTCACAATATGTCCCCAGACGGTTCTTAAAGGGCCATACACACCCAATAAATGTTAATAAGTTTTCAGGGGCACAATCTTCCAGGGGCCATAGTCATGAGGCAGGAGGCTGGCAAACATGCTTCTCCACAATCCAGGGAAGCAGGGCAATTTCTCATTTAAAGGGCCAGTTACAAATAGCGATTTGTAACACATCTCCCCTTTGGGGGGAAGACTAACCAGGCACCTGACCTTCTGTCGGTCAGTGCCTCCGTTAGTCGATCCACCAACCCACAATAAACAGATGTCCGAGTAGCCCCCCCACAACATCAAAGTACAGGAACAGCCCACCCACAACACACAGTCACTGCACCTGGGTATTTGGCTGTGGTAATGAGGCCACATGCCGAGGGTACTTGAAGGGCAGAGGCCAACTGCACTCTGCCCAGATGCCAGCTCTTCTGCTGGGGTAGCCTGCAGGACATCAGGCTCTGGACCAGGGACAAAGGTAGGGCAGAGGCCGACTGCACTCTGCCCAGCTGCCAGCTCTTCTGCTGGGGTAGCCTGCAGGACATCAGGCTCTGGACCAGGGAAAAAGGTAGGGCAGAGGCCGACTGCACTCTGCCCAGCTGCCAGCTCTTCTGCTGGGGTAGCCTGCAGGACATCAGGCTCTGGACCAGGGGAAAAGGTAGGGCAGAGGCCGACTGCACTCTGCCCAGCTGCCAGCTCTTCGGCTGGGGTAGCCTGCGGGACATCCGGCTCTGGACCAGGGACAAAGGTAGGGCAGAGGCCGACTGCACTCTGCCCAGCTGCCAGCTCGTCTGCTGGGATGCTTGGGACATAGTCCGGCTCAGTAGCCAAGGGAACATGGACGTCAGTAGGGGTTAACATTGCCTCTGTTAACTCTGGTGCCACGCTAGGAGTTACCTGGGGAGGGGAATTTGTACTTACCCCCTCCTCTGGGTGTCCCGGTGAGGGTAGTTGGGGATCTGGAAAGGCTGTCCAGCATCCCTGTAGGTCAGGCACAGAGACCACGGTCCCATCTGCGCCATCTGGGAGATTGGTGTCTCCCCTTGTTAGGGTCAGCTGCCGCTGGGGAGAGGGGGTGCTGTGCTCCTTTCCCGGAAACACAGGCTGCCGCTGGGGAGGGAGACCGCCTGTCTCCACTCCCGTAACATTGTCCTGCTGCTGGAGAGAGGGACCAACTGTCTCCGCTCTCTGTAGGACATACTGCTGCTGGGGGGGAAGGATGACACCTTCGGCCCCCTGTAACTCACACTGCTGCTGGGGAGGAAGGACGACACCTTCAGCTCCCTGGGGTTCACACTGCCGCTGGGGGGTAAGGATGACACCTTCGGCCCCCTGGGGTTTATACTGCCGGAGCCTGGGTGTCCATACCCTCAACGCCCACAGTTGTCGCTCAAATGCCATTGCCGCACGGTTCTCAGCACTCAACTGGCGCATTACTTTGGAGACCTCCTCGTCTGTAATGTCTGGGCCATAGCAGACCAACCGCCTCTTTACCTCCTCAATGTAATCGTCGCCCTCGTAGCAACGTACCATTTGGAGGTGTTCTTCGCAGGGTTCTATCCATACCTGCTCCATGCCGCTGTAGGTAGGGACGCTGCCCAATGGCTAGCGTTGCCCTCAATTCGTAACTCCAAACGTTACCAGTGTCTCTGAGCTGCTTCTCCTCGCACTAGGACGCCATCCCACCGCTGCCACCAATGTAACGGAGCTCCGTGTACCCCGACCGAGTACCCTCCGTTGATGGATGCTCCTAGCGCTCTCAGAGGACTCCAAGCACTGCAGACGACACCACAACCACCGCAAGCTCCACAACCGCCGTAGCTTAACTGGAGCCGCGCCGTCTTCCTTCCACCCTGGAATGAACCTTCAGCATTCAGGACCGTGTGGGGAAGATCTCTCCTCCTGGAGAGCGTATCCGGAACAAGCTCTTAAAAGAGCTAAGTGATTAAGAGCTCAGGGGAATATGCAGCGCATAGCAATCCCCAGTGTGATATAGCAGTTCCCTCCAATAACGAGACAAGGCTACGTATTGAGGGTCAGAAAAGGTCTGAGGACTGGAACACCCAGCCTGCTTTTTATTAGGATAAGGTACACACAGGACACTCCCAGGGGGAGGATGAAATTAACCAATAACAGCATAGTACAGCCCACAGGTTCCCTCCCCTCAGATAAACAGTTAAACCAATTATTACATACAATAAAAATACAGTTTTCACATGCACACTGTAACTTTAAAACCATACATTCAATTTCAATAAAAGTTACATATTCAGACTCAGCATACATCAAACATAAATCCTTCCAAAAATCAGCCAAATCCCTCCAGTGGATCAAAAGTTAGCTGGAAGTCCTTTATGACCGACCGCAAGCACAATTTCCTGCCCAAAACAGTTCCATAGATTTGGGCTGTGCGGTCGGTCAATTTCATGCGAAAAAACGACTAAGTCCCATTTCGAACGGGACTTAGTCTCTGGAGCTGCAAGTTCCGTATGGGAGAAGGTAAGGGTCAGCGGTGTTCGGCAAAATGTGTAGCCGATTTCAGTTCCACAGAATCTTTAGCATACACCGCTGACCGCATTCGAGGAAACCAAGATGGCCGCCGCCACGTGCAATTGACCGGCAGTAACCTCACAGCCTGGGAGGTAAATTGCCTGCACACTTTAACTTCTGGGTGGTCTGCCTGTGTGGTACTTGGTTCAGTAAGCCCTATTTACTGAACCAAGTGGGAGAAAGCCAGGGGCAAGTTATTTTACCGGTCTGGGGACATAGTCTTAAAGGGGCATTGTTCAGCAAAGTCACAATATGTCCCCAGACGGTTCTTAAAGGGCCATACACACCCAATAAATGTTAATAAGTTTTCAGGGGCACAATCTTCCAGGGGCCATAGTCATGAGGCAGGAGGCTGGCAAACATGCTTCTCCACAATCCAGGGAAGCAGGGCAATTTCTCATTTAAAGGGCCAGTTACAAATAGCGATTTGTAACAATGTCAGAATAGCCTCCCAGAGCTGATGTTTGGATGTAAACTGCCTCCACCCTCGTAGATCTTTTGCTTGAGGATGCTCCAAAGGTTCTCAATCGGATTGAGGTCAGGGGAGGATGGAGGCCACACCATGACATTCTTTCCTTTTACCACCATAGTAACCATTGATGCAGAGGTATTATTTGCAGCATGAGATGGTGCATTGTCATGCATGAAGATGATTTTATTACGGAAAGCATAGTTCTTCCTTCTGTACCAGGGAAGAAAGTGGTCAGTCAGAAACTCCACATACTTTGCAGAGGTCATCTTTACACCTTTGGGAACCCTAAAGGGGCTGACCAGTTCTCTTTCCATGATTCATGCCCAAAACATGACTCCACCACCGCCTTGCTGACGTCACAGCCTTGTTGGAACAGAGGGGCCATCCACCAACCATCCACTACTCTATCCATCTGGACCATCCAGGGTTGCATTGCACTCATCAGTGAACAGGACTGTTTGAAAATTAGTCTTCATGTATTTTTCTGCCCAATGCAGCCATTTCTGCTTGTGAGCATTGGTTAGTGGTAAACAAAATATACACAAGGTGTATAGTTGTGTAGGCGCTTCCAACTTAAAATAGACAATAAAAGTAAGTGTGACAGAAAGGTGTAATCCCTTAACACCTAAAGGTAAAGTGATACAATTAAAATAATTCACACCCACTTAGAAAAATATACAGAGTAAAAAGGATATACCACCTATTGCAGATATAGATATGGTGGTTACATCTGTAAAACAAATGAGACATACATAGTGTTTTCCATATAGGTAAAAACAAACAATTGTATCATATGAGGATTGAACTCACAAGGATGGAGCCTCTTAGGCTCTATGTACTTCGCTCTCGGGTGCCTATTCAGGCTTTCGATAATTTTCAGTTGAAGACCCAGACTCCACGAATTCAAGAGTAAATAAGGGTTTATTAATTGATAAAATATTATATTAAAATATTAATAATATAGGACAAAAATAGGCAGATATATGTATAAAATACAGCGTGGTATGGTACTGCAATAATGGCCAAAATTAAAAGCAGCAAAGCACCACAGCATATACACAAAATAACAATACCGCCAAATGAAAGTCCCAGTAAAAAGTCCAGTAAAGTGCAAACGCGTTTCAGCCCTAGATAGGGCCTTCCTCAGTGCTAAATTCCTGGAGAACCTTCAGGGCTTAAGTAGCCCCCTTGATAAGTCCAACTGCATCCAGCTGTGCTTCAGAAATCCCGCCAGCCATATCACTTCCGGTTTTGGAAAAAAAAAAAAAAAATTTTTTTTTTTTTTTTTTTTTTTTTTTTATTTAAAAAACATGTGACTTCCGGTTGGATGCGGTCATGTGATGTATTTGTGTTCCACCATGCGTTCCACACTTGGGCATGGTGGAATTGACTACAGAAAATGTTCATATTGAAAGAGGGCATTTGCCCAAACAAATAATACAATAATATAGTAGAATAAATAAACAAATTGAGTAAGCTGTGAATAAATAAATCGGAATAGAAATATAAAATACAAAATATTTGTTAATATAGGTACATATAAAACATCATATATAAAATAGAAGAAATGTAACTCAGGGGGATGTGGAAGGGAGAGGAAACATCCTAGAAGAAAAGATATATAATATAAAAATGTAAATATAATATTTAAAAAATATTTAAAAAATATATATAAAATATTATATTATAAAAAATGTACTAACTCAAAATCTATGTTGAGACCTTTAGGGCACATAGTGTCCAAAGTGAAAATCCATTTACCCTCTAACTTACTAAGTTCTCGGACATTATCCTCTCCTCTCCAATTCATCCGCTTCTTCCCAATAACCATAAAACTTAAGAGAGAAGTGTCACCATTATGAAATTCAATAAAATGTGCTGACACACTATGTTTAGTGTATCCCCTCCGTATGTTCCCCATGTGCTCCATAATGCGAGTTTTTAGGCTTCTAGTGGTCATGCCGACATACTGGAGCCCACAGGGACACCAGAGGAGATACACCACATTAGTGGAGTGGCATGTGACAACATCACGTATTTTAAAACTAGTTCCTGTAACATTGGATTTAAACGTGCTCTGTGTATCTTTCTTAAAAGTAGTATTCTTGCACGGTAAGCACATTTTACATGGATAAAAACCTGGTCTTTGGTTAAAAACATTCTTGTCTCCCTGTTTGCAATTAATAAAGCTTTTAACCAAGTGATCTTTAATATTTTTAGCCCCTTTAAAAATAAAAGTCCTGAAAGAACAGATTCAACAAGTGAAGAACATGGATAGAGTTGAGGTATTAAAACCTAAACCAAAGAAAGATACAATAAGTAGGGATAAAGAGTATGTACCTTTAATTTTGGATTATAATATCAACTCTAAACAAATTAAACACATAGTGAATAAACACTGGCATATTTTAAAAACGGATGGGGATCTTAAAGATATCATAGGTGAGAAACCGAAGTTTATTTTTAAAGGGGCTAAAAATATTAAAGATCACTTGGTTAAAAGCTTTATTAATTGCAAACAGGGAGACAAGAATGTTTTTAACCAAAGACCAGGTTTTTATCCATGTAAAATGTGCTTACCGTGCAAGAATACTACTTTTAAGAAAGATACACAGAGCACGTTTAAATCCAATGTTACAGGAACTAGTTTTAAAATACGTGATGTTGTCACATGCCACTCCACTAATGTGGTGTATCTCCTCTGGTGTCCCTGTGGGCTCCAGTATGTCGGCATGACCACTAGAAGCCTAAAAACTCGCATTATGGAGCACATGGGGAACATACGGAGGGGATACACTAAACATAGTGTGTCAGCACATTTTATTGAATTTCATAATGGTGACACTTCTCTCTTAAGTTTTATGGTTATTGGGAAGAAGCGGATGAATTGGAGAGGAGAGGATAATGTCCGAGAACTTAGTAAGTTAGAGGGTAAATGGATTTTCACTTTGGACACTATGTGCCCTAAAGGTCTCAACATAGATTTTGAGTTAGTACATTTTTTATAATATAATATTTTATATATATTTTTTAAATATTTTTTAAATATTATATTTACATTTTTATATTATATATCTTTTCTTCTAGGATGTTTCCTCTCCCTTCCACATCCCCCTGAGTTACATTTCTTCTATTTTATATATGATGTTTTATATGTACCTATATTAACAAATATTTTGTATTTTATATTTCTATTCCGATTTATTTATTCACAGCTTACTCAATTTGTTTATTTATTCTACTATATTATTGTATTATTTGTTTGGGCAAATGCCCTCTTTCAATATGAACATTTTCTGTAGTCAATTCCACCATGCCCAAGTGTGGAACGCATGGTGGAACACAAATACATCACATGACCGCATCCAACCGGAAGTCACATGTTTTTTAAATAAAAAAAAAAAAAAAAAAAAAAAAATTTTTTTTTTTTTTTTTCCAAAACCGGAAGTGATATGGCTGGCGGGATTTCTGAAGCACAGCTGGATGCAGTTGGACTTATCAAGGGGGCTACTTAAGCCCTGAAGGTTCTCCAGGAATTTAGCACTGAGGAAGGCCCTATCTAGGGCTGAAACGCGTTTGCACTTTACTGGACTTTTTACTGGGACTTTCATTTGGCGGTATTGTTATTTTGTGTATATGCTGTGGTGCTTTGCTGCTTTTAATTTTGGCCATTATTGCAGTACCATACCACGCTGTATTTTATACATATATCTGCCTATTTTTGTCCTATATTATTAATATTTTAATATAATATTTTATCAATTAATAAACCCTTATTTACTCTTGAATTCGTGGAGTCTGGGTCTTCAACTGAAAATTATCGAAAGCCTGAATAGGCACCCGAGAGCGAAGTACATAGAGCCTAAGAGGCTCCATCCTTGTGAGTTCAATCCTCATATGATACAATTGTTTGTTTTTACCTATATGGAAAACACTATGTATGTCTCATTTGTTTTACAGATGTAACCACCATATCTATATCTGCAATAGGTGGTATATCCTTTTTACTCTGTATATTTTTCTAAGTGGGTGTGAATTGGTTAGTGGTAGCCGAATAGAAGGTTTATGCACAGTTGCAAGACTCTGGAGGACTCTACACCTTGCTGTCCGTGGGACTCCAGAGGCACCAGCGGCTTCAAATATCTGTTTGCTGCTATGTAATGGTATTTTAGCAGCTGCTCTCTTGATCTCTTAATAGTACGATGATCACGCTTAAGTTTTCGTGAAATATCTAATGTTTTCATACCTCATCCAAGGCATTGAACTATTTTACTCTTTTCAACAGCAGAGAGATCTTTTTTCTTCCCCATATTGCATTTAAATGTTGCTCTGCTTAATAATGTGGAACACCCTCCCTTAGTAGTTTTTCCTTAAATTGGGCTCACCTGGCAATCTAATTATCACAGGTGTCCGAGATTGTTTTCAGTGGTCAAAAGAGCCCTGAGACACAATGCCATGCATGAGTTAAACTGAAAAACAAAATATTTAATCTTTGTGACACTCCTGCACAGATATCAGCGAGAGTAAGTTGTATTCAAGATAGATGACAGAAGTGTAATGTAGGAGGTCTCTTGAGCTAAACATCAAATTAATTTCAATGTGTTTATGACAGCAAATGTAAAGTCATATTAATGTGTCCACAGCAGCCAGCTACGTCAGGTTAATGGCCTGGCTCAGCCTAATTAACAGCCTAATTAACAGTTCAAAGGCAGGATGACCCTTTATTCCTGTCTGCTGGAAAAATTCAGAGCTGAATTCCTGCATTCGCAATCGCACAGTCAAAATGGCCATAGAAATCTCACAAATCGCAAGACCCAAGATTGTGGCCTCATGAACCACAGGTGCTAAACAGATGCAAGAAACTGCATCCATGAAAGGAATGGATGCATGAGCAGTGGTCAGGACCAAATACTTAACCTCTCAAAGTTAACTTCATAGATAGGAAAAGGGTAGGATTGTCACCTGACCGGTATTTTACCAGCACAGCTGGTATTTGAAGCTGCCTGGACGGTGCCGGTTTTGCAAAAATAGCGGCGATACAAATGGATTTTTTTTCTGATTAAGATTGACTGCAATATCAGCACCAGCCAGTAGGAGTCAGTGTGTGTGAGGCAGGGTTAGGAAGTTACATCATCTCCCTGCCTATCCTTACTGACTCAATCCATGGGGGGAGCAGCACAGACCACAGAGAGTTACCCCACTCTTCTTCAACGCACATGACATGTGCAATTTGTTTCAGTCCGAATTAAAATGTGGCCTAATTTCGGCAATTCGGACATTATTAAACTTTCGAATGTCCAAAGTGGCGAAGTGCCGAACCGAATTGCCAAAGTGTCAAATTTCGGAAGTGCCGAAGTGCTTCGGATTTCTGAAAAGTGGCAATACAGGAGAGGGAGGGAAAATTAAGGGAATGATGACAGGAATCTAACCCTAACCCCAACCCTACCCCTACCCCTACCCCTACTAGGGGTAGGTTGAAGGGTATGGTTTGGGGCAGGGTTGCGGTTAGGGGTTATGTTAGGGGTAGGGAAAAGTGTTAGGTTAGGGGTAGGGTTGGGGTTAGGAGTAGGGGTAGGGTTAGGGGTAAGGTAAAGGGTAGGGTTAGGCTTAGGGAATTCCCGAATGGCCCAAGTCCCGAATTTCGGATTGCTAAACCGAACCAAAGTGGCAAAATGTCGAATTGCCGAAGTCCCGAATTTCGGAAGTGCCGAACCAAACCGAAGTCCCAAAATTCGGAAGTGCCGAAGTGAACCGAATTTTTGGCCCATGCACATCCCTAATGGCTTCTGATATCCAGTACTCTTTTTTTTTTACTGTTCTTGTTTAGTTTTTCTTGTTTTTTCTGGTTCTCTATTTCATGTCTGGTTTTCTTTATGCTGGGTATTCTGGCTTCATTCCCTTATTCCGTGAAATGCGCATAGTGGCCTTATCGGCATATCCAGCTTAACTTTAATACCCACACCCATTAAAACGAAGACTACAATTTAACGGTGGAAAATATTTGTCCACAGCTTTACTAACATATAAAAAAACATAAGGTCATTGCCACCTCCGAACACACATTACTTGAATGTCTTTCGCCCACCACATGTAATTAACCCAGCCAATGACCCACACATATACACATGATCCATAATACGACAGTAACTCAATAACATGACACATAACATACCAACCAAGTGGCATGCTTACCAATATATAACAAACCATAGGGGTATACCATGACACCCCTACACCCCCAGGTTCGGAACCACCGACGAGTTCAAACCTACCAAAACACTGTAACCCCCATGAGTATTTGCCACGCAACCTAACCCTGCAAGTTCTTAACTTACTCTACCCTGCTAAACCCCAATCTCGTCTCTGTGACCAAACGAGACCTCCTGCCACTATTACTTAGGGAGGGAGGAAGGGACAACTGTAGGTAAAGGAAGGCTGGTTAGAAAGGGGGCACTCTTTAAGATGGCCACCATATATACCCCCCCAAAGCCTACTAATCCCTTCCCACTTACTTCCTATGCCTGCCCCTAGCTCTGTCAAGGCTCATTCCACCTATTCTGTTATTCCATGGGCTACATTTCTGGAATTCCCAGCCTCCTGGATTCCCTTATATGTTTGTTTTATGTTTCCATACCCGTTCCTTTGCCATTTATCCATTTTGTTTCAGTGTGTTCTCTGCTAGCAGTGGTCTCTTTCCTCTGCTCATTTCCTTGCAGGTAAGTACTGTGTATATTTTATTATTGTACTTTTAGTCATGCTAGGAAGTTAGGACCCACGGTAATTGGAGTACTTTGACGCAGTGGTGGGCTGCATACATCTTGGCCATTTATATATGTCTAAATCTCCAATGTTTATTGCATATATAGTACTTAGTTATTTCACCTCTTGTTTTGCCTTGTATATCTTGTCTTGTTTTATTTTGTCTTGTATTCCCAGTTTTTAAAGTCTTGTCCTGCCCCGTCCATGTCCTTTTCTTGTTTCCCTCCTGTCTTGTGTACATGTCCTGGGTTCTGCTTTCTGTCCTGCTCCACTTCTGGGTTATTCTAGTCTTGCCTTGTTTCTAGTACTGGATACATATCTGCTGCAGAGCCTCCCTATCCAGATTTTGGGAGGTCTGCATAATATGAAAATTTGGCCTAATTTCGGCAATTCGGACATTATTAAACTTTCGAATGTCCAAAGTGGCGAAGTGCCGAACCGAATTGCCAAAGTGTCAAATTTCGGAAGTGCCGAAGTGCTTCGGATTTCTGAAAAGTGGCAATACAGGAGAGGGAGGGAAAATTAAGGGAATGATGACAGGAATCTAACCCCAACCCTACCCCTAACCCTACCCCTACTAGGGGTAGGTTGAAGGGTATGGTTTGGGGTAGGGTTGCGGTTAGGGGTTATGTTAGGGGTAGGGGAAAGTGTTAGGTTAGGGGTAGGGTTGGGGTTAGGAGTAGGGGTAGGGTTAGGGGTAAGGTAAAGGGTAGGGTTAGGCTTAGGGAATTCCCGAATGGCCCAAGTCCCGAATTTCGGATTGCTAAACCGAACCAAAGTGGCAAAATGTCGAATTGCCGAAGTCCCGAATTTCGGAAGTGCCGAACCAAACCGAAGTCCCAAAATTCGGAAGTGCCGAAGTGAACCGAATTTTTGGCCCATTTATATATGTCTAAATCTCCAATGTTTATTGCATATATAGTACTTAGTTATTTCACCTCTTGTTTTGCCTTGTATATCTTGTCTTGTTTTATTTTGTCTTGTATTCCCAGTTTTTAAAGTCTTGTCCTGCCCCGTCCATGTCCTTTTCTTGTTTCCCTTCTGTCTTGTGTACATGTCCTGGGTTCTGCTTTCTGTCCTGCTCCACTTCTGGGTTATTCTAGTCTTGCCTTGTTTCTAGTACTGGATACATATCTGCTGCAGAGCCTCCCTATCCAGATTTTGGGAGGTCTGCATAATATGAAGCACCTGGGATCCGCAGTAGCTGCATCAGGGCCCTGTTATGTGGCCGCACAAACCCTGGTGCTCAACACCAGGGGGCATGTGGTTACCCTGCGCCAGATCCTGATTGTCCTTTTCCACACTGTGACTCCTACCATCATCAGGCATACTGGGTCCCGGTCTCTGGACCGCCACCCGTGACAAGTACCTACTGATCTTTATCAGCTGAACCAAGTGTAACAGATATAGCAGGGATGGAGGAAGAATCAATATCAGATTAGGTTCCACAATAAATAATATGCCAATAATAGAAAAATGAACATTCTCTGACTTCTTTAATGAATAAAGTTCCAGCATTAAAGAAATACTTGTCGTCAGGTATCAAATATCAGTAGAAAATGATAGAATAGTAGAAAGACATACTGGCTGTAACCCAGCATCTGCCATATTATATGCTTCTCTGATTCAAGGCATGTTAGGAAGATCCCTTGAACCACCCTAAGACAATGTGACTAAGTAGGATTTGCCTGATTTATACAGTCGAGACATGGCCATTCGAGACCTGTTAGAGTACCTAATTGTTTTCACAATAGCTAGTGTAAACTAAGTCTGACTATGGCAAGGCCTTGCAGTAGTTAAGTAATTACCGGTACTTGAATTATACAGGCTAAAATTTAGGGATACTGCAATGGCCCAGGTGAGGGATAAGTACATCACTCAAGATGGAGGGAGAGCTAAAATGTGGTGACTAAATCTTACAGAGTTATTCACCAAAGTAAAAACATATGGGTATTCAAAGTGAATCTAAAATGTTAAGCCTTTAAAATAGTTAAACTAAAAACACATCTGACTTGGAGAATTTCTCCAATTTAGTTATGTTAACCTAAAATGTAAAATGTAACATGAATTCACAAATATTTTTTTTTTTTTAAATCACACTTTAGTGAATAACCCATTAGGATTAACTGAGTGGAACCATAGTAGAACCAAATATAGCAAATGAGGCAAAGTCTTGGAAACAGGGAAACACGTGTACATTAGATTCCCAAACTAAACAAATGAGAAAAGAGAATAGGAACAAGGACTGTAACTAAGGAGGAACAAAACAACAAGAATTATAACATCATACAATCCGGAGTGTTACAGGATCCTGAACTGTATGCCTTGGAAATAAAAATAAAGAAATCATGCAATAATATGCAAACAACATACGGTGTAAAATAACAATATCATTGAATAACAAAAATCAGAAATACAAATTTTGAACACGGCAAAAAAATAAAAAAAACATTAATGATTGGGGATTTTACAAAAGTGTGACACTTATTGACTGGGATTTTAAAATGCTGCATAGTAAATGTTTAATGTCTTGTAAAAGTAATGGAATATTTACACTATAATGTAAAAGTAATTTGATGTAAATTTCATGCAGACGATTATTATATATCAGAAGATATTGTATTCATTTAAATTTACATCAAACAAAATTATATTACATTGAAAACCAAAGAAGCCCACCTGCCATGTCAAGGTAAACCTCTTAGGGGAGGTAAATTGTTAGTGTAGAACTCCCCTAAGAGGTTCGCCTTTTCGTAGCAGGTGAGCTTACACTCACGTGACCACTGGAGTGATACTAAAAACGTCAGGGTATTTAAATGTGAATAGGGATTTGGGATAGTGCACAAGTAACTCTTTTCTTTGTATTTTATTGTATGTATTGGGGCTGTTGTGCACTATAGTCATTGCTGCTGCCCAGGAGCAATGGGAGTCTAGTGCAGGACTTATTTTTGTAAAATGATATCACAATTATGTAATAAAACAAACAATATTTTTTTACTTTCTTCAGAAGGAAAGTATATGTATCTAAATGAAAAATTTCAATATACAAGTAGGATTATTTTTTTTTATTATTATTATTATTTTAAAGGCTTTACTAGCATCCTGGTTGGTAAAAGCATGCTTTTTGTATTCTGCTCAGAAACCTGTAAATGTTAGAAACATCTGTTTTACTGTGAATATGTTTAAGACTAATTGTCTGTACTCTGATAGGAAAATTGTTCTGTATGGAAACAGTTTTGTCATCATATGAAAGCATGATTAAAAAAAACAAGAAAAAAAGTAAATAAATATATAAATGAAACTCACTGAAAATTAAATGACTTTTTTTAATTGTTTCCTTATTATAAATATCGAAAGACAATTTCTCTGTGCACAGAAATACTTGCTCTATTTCATTAGCGTTCTAGGGATTTCATGTGGGTGTCATTTGGCCATAGTCAAGGATACCATTTATTTTTATTTGTAACCATAGTTTTTTTTTTATTAATACTCAATATCAATGCAAAAAGATTGGTAGAGAAGAAAAAAAAAAGGAGTGGGCCCAGAACTTTAAAAGGTTAACAGTCATTTTCAATGTGTCTAGAGGGGTATCAGCTACACCTCGCTGACGAGGCTTTAAGAAGGCAGAAATGATTGTCCTGGGTTGCTGTATCTCTCATGCAGAGAGAACTTGCCGACATTTAGGTTCTGGACTGCTCTTATGGGTGGAATTAGTCTGATATGCCTTAGAACTGGTTTTCTCTGTAATGGCACAGGTGAGCAAAAACTATTTGGAAACTGAGCGGGGATTTACCGAAGGGCAAGCTACTGAGCTCCTCTAAACTTATTTTCCGTACTCAGAGTTCTCATATTCTCTATTTTTGTTACAGTCGTGCATACACGGTACATTCTATAAAAACATTACAAATTACTCTAATCAACTAAATCAAGAAGCGAAGACCTACGTTATGATTAAGCCATTTCTATGCTGTGTATGGGTGCTGTGGGTGCTGTGTTTGATGTGGGTATTGTGAGTATGATACAGGTAACTAAGTGCTGCGTGTTTTATAAACATTCATAAAAATGGAATGACCAGAAAGAAAGAACAAACGTCTGCCATAATGAGACAACACCATCTGATTGGTGCGTTGCTTGTGATGTGTATGTCATGTTTGTTCTGAGTTATGTATATAGAGTCCTGGGTGTAGTAAACTAAAGATTACAACATTCGTAATAAGCTAAATAGTCAAATACAAATAATGAATTGGTCTGATGCTCATTGGGTAACACAATTGTTGAAAAATGCACAAAGAGCATGTCCAATTATTTTAATTCTTCTTGATTTGTTAATCTATAAAAAAAGTCTGAAAAAAAATTAAAAATAGACGATCCCACTAAAAAAACATTTTACATAAAATAAACATCTTTTAAATGCTTATTTGCTCGTAGTGTTCTTTGATCCCAGGCAGCATACTATTTTTATTAGGGTTTCTCGTAAACAGGAGCTCTGACAATTTATTTTGGACTTTCTGCTAAGAAAAATTAGTTGACAATGCTGCAGCTTCACTGTCTATGTAAAAACAGGAAACTGGAAATCCCCAAGCAGCTCTAATTCATTATGAGAAAAACAGCTGGTACTATCCTTTTACACGCATATTGGAGACATGCCTGAAAGGATGCACCGTGTGACCTAAAGTATGTTCATTTTGTTGTTAACATTTCTTAATGGGTGTTCCTCAAAGAGTACATTTCCCCCATTGTGTTCATAAATTTGCAATCCCAAATCTTCACAAAGTTATAGGCAAAAAGAAAAAGCAGGTAACCCCATTTTTTATTTTTTTTTTTTGCAAAGATTTGCCTATGTCCAAAACAATTCAAAATTGTCTAGCACCCACATTCACATAAAGACACTATTGTAAAAACACAGATTATAAATTACAAGCAAAGATAGACAAACATGAACAATGGGTGTTAGGTGCGTTGGTAAAATAAGTTTGCAAACATTTGTTATAATAACCTTTTGAACACATTTGTCCAAAAAAGTTCATCTTAATTCACATATATGATTTATTATTGACAGATAGATATACAGATAGATATACAGATAGAAATACAGATAGAAATACAGATAGATAGACAGATAGATAGACAGATAGATATACAGATAGAAATACAGATAGAAATACAGATAGATAGACAGATAGAAATACAGATAGAAATACAGATAGATAGACAGATAGAAATACAGATAGAAATACAGATAGATAGACAGATAGATAGACAGATAGATAGACAGATAGATAGACAGATAGAAATACAGATAGAAATACAGATAGATAGACAGATAGATAGACAGATAGATAGACAGATAGATAGACAGATAGATAGACAGATAGATAGACAGATAGAAATACAGATAGAAATACAGATAGATAGACAGATAGATAGACAGATAGATAGATAGACAGATAGATAGATATAAAATATAAAAACAAATACACAAACCCTACAACTACAGTGTAATAAATGTGCAAATAAATAAAAAAGGTATTACCATTTTTAACAATGTAACAAGGTAGATACTTTCAGAACTCACATATGTTCTTATTAATGCAGCAATACAACAATGTAAAATCTTCAGAAGTAAAATATGAGACATATATAGAGTAGTATAATTGGTACAACTTAATATATTCCATTAAAAGTTAAACTCACAAGATTAAGATAATACGATGGCACTCCGAAGACAGATGATTCCACCAGGATATCTTCATCCCATTCATGTAAATATGTGGAAAGAAAAATAGGCCATGGTGCAATATATCATAATAACACACACACACTTTAATTATTACAAACTTACAAGAGGAACAAATTGTGCGAGCCCATCAACATAATCTGGAAGCAGGAGATCCAAATAGAGAACCAGAAAGTGCTTGAGATAGAGAACCAGAAAGTGCTTGAGTAGAATAAGGTAGACAAAAACTTCACAGGAAAATGTTAAGTGCAAAAAAGTCCTCTAAATACGTACAATACAAGTAAATAAAAACAATCAAATAAATTCAATCAAAAAGCTCTACGTGTTTCATCTGTTTAAACAGTCTTCCTTATGG
Source organism: Pelobates fuscus (assembly GCF_036172605.1). Taxonomy (NCBI): domain Eukaryota; kingdom Metazoa; phylum Chordata; class Amphibia; order Anura; family Pelobatidae; genus Pelobates; species Pelobates fuscus. Next base: position 329,451,833 of record NC_086320.1, on the reverse strand, counting down.
GCAAACAGTTCCTGGATACCAAGCTGGAGCAACATGAGTATAATCACAGTCTTCTGAGGTATAAAAGTCTCTAATATCCCATTTCCGGATCACCTTCAGCCAATCCGGATCCAAGGAAACCAGGTGCATCTTAAGAGTTTTTAATTAATTGTCGCAAGTACTATCCCAGGTGGAACGTACATGCGTGCCACCTGTGTTATTTCCTGGAATCTCTCATTAATTTTCCAGCAGTTGATGTACTCCCGGTTTAGTCGGGGAAAGCTATAACGCATATGTATTCCAGCCAGGTCATACCTCAGCGTCTTTTGATTCAGTCTCCCCAGTGGCGTACTAAGGGGAGGGCGGCAGGGGTACCACTCACTAGGGGGGTGCTCGGGGCGAACTTTTACAGGAGCGGCATTTCGCCGCCCCTGTGTCTTATATCCAGCAGCAGTAGGTCCTCTGTTCTCGCGATCCGCGAGAGCGTTGCCATGGGTTACTATGGCAACCCGCGGCAACGCTCTCGCGGATCGCGAGAACAGAGGACCCTGCTGCTGCTGCTGGATGGGAAACGAGCATGGAGAGTACTGGGCCCCTCTTCACTGCCCAGTGATGCTGTGCCACCAGACCACCAGTCGAGGAGGATGGGACGGGCAGGTAAGTGGCAGCACTTATTCCACACAGCATACACACTGCACACTGCATACACTACACACACACACTGCATACACTATACACACACACTGCATACACTATACACTGCATACACTACACACACACACACACTGCATACACTATACACTGCATACACTACACACACTGCATACACTATACACACACTGCATACACTACACACACACTGCATACACTACACACACACTGCATACACTATACACACACTGCACAATTCATACACTATACGCACTGCATGCACTACACATACAAGCTGCATACACCATACACACACTGCATACATTATACACACAAGCTGCATTCACTATACACACAAGCTGCATTCAATATACACACACTGCATACACTATACAAGCGCACACACTGCATCCACTACACAAACACACTGCATTCACTACGCAAACACACACTTATACATGTGTATCTATATGTATGTGTATCTGTGTGTTTTATGTATCTGTTTGTGTGTCTGTGTTTGTTTCGGTGTTCAGTGCCAAATACATAAAAGAAAATTGCAGTTGTTTTCTACATTTCAAAGTTGGGAGGGGAAGGGGGGTGCCAAATAAAGGATCCGCCCCGGGTGCCAAATACTCCAGGTACGCCCCTGAGTCTCCCTGATTGGTTTTAATCCAGAAGTAAATAAAGGAATGGATGTGGAACAAATGAGCGTTCCAGATACTTTAAAGGACTACATAAGATGTCACAGAGATGTCTTTGAGGACCAAGTCATAGATATTGCCCAATATCTGATGTAAAAAAAAAAAAAGAAAAAGAAAATGATTCAAAACTGTTGGAAAAACTTTCCAATTTATCTACAAAAATTCCCATAGACTTTAAAGGAAACAATTTGGAAAGTTTTTCTAACAGTATTGAATAATTTGTAAAGCTTATTAAATTGGGGCCATTGGTAGACAGTCTTACTTTAGTCATGTTTTACCGCTAGCTTACATTATTTATTCACTGATTTCTTAATTGTAGATACTGAATATGGCATCTTGGATTTGACGCGAGTGTGTTTGATTCTAATATGTCGTATTTTGTGTAGGGAAATGTACCACCTAAGCATTGTGGAATGATCAAAACTGTTCTTTTGGCTCCAAACCAGTAAGTACATTTCCATGTATTTGCACTAAATTAAATTACAGTGTGCACTCTAGTTTGTTTCTGTTCTCATTTACTTACCACCACGGTGAAAAATCCAGAGTGGAATTTGTACCAGTCCATGCTACTTACTGGGAGCCACTGGGAGCTCCGAGGTACTGTACATACTACACTTAATTGGTGTCTCTCTTGTTTATTTTTCATACCTCCTGGATCAACTTTGTGTGGATCAAGAGATACACCACATATCTTTAGGCCAGGATTATACAACCCAAGTGCACAAAAGTAGAGCTGATAACTATATACACTATAAGTGTGTAAGTGTAACTTTCTCCTATATTCAGTTTGTATTTTACATACTGTATACTCATCCATTGTACCGTCATCTCATTGCATGTTGCCTACATCTGAGAACATTTCAAGGCACTACTCGAACCTTGATTGCAAATTCCTGTCCTAATGTGTTTTACACCCCACCTCCTATAGAATGTAAGCTTGATTGAGCAGGGTCCTCTTCAACCTATTGTTCCTGTAAGTTTATTTGTAATTGTCCTATTTATAGTTAAATCCCCTCTCATAATATTGTAAAGCGCTACGGAATCTGTTGGCGCTATATAAATGGCAATAATAATAATAATAAATAATAACCTTTACACGTATGCATTTTTTTTTTCATTTTAAGATTGGATGTTTCACTGACCGGAAGATGATTATATAATGGTAAATACTAGGCGTGGTGAGTTTTGTAATTAAATAATGTAACACTCAGAATCAGGGCCGGATTAACATAGGGGCTGATGGAGCTGCAGCTCCAGGCCCATGGAATAGGCCCATTTAAAAAAAAAAAAAAAAATTCGGCAATACAAATGCAAATATTTTTCTCAGCATAAACTGAGATTACTCTGCAATACCAGCAACGGTCAGTAGGGGTCACTGTGTATGGAGAGAGGCAAGAGACAGAATACAGCTCAGGGAAGCGAAGGAGGGGGGAAAGGCAGCAGGAAGACATGGGGACACTGAGACACTAGGAGACATGCGGACACTGAGAAACTTGGACACTGGGAAACATGGGGACATTGGGACACTAGGGGACACTGTGAGACATGGGGACACTGAGACATAGGTAGACACATTAGGACATGGAGACACTAGGGACACAGTGTCTCCATGTCCCCCAGTGTCCCCATGTCTCCCAGCCAGTGTCCCTAGTGTCTCAGTGTCCCCTAGTCTCCCAGTGTCCCTTAGTCTCCCAGTGTTTATTTAACCAATCATTGTTAACAGGAGTAGTCCCAGAAGATTGGAAGTTAGCGAATGTTGTGCCCATTCACAAGAAAGGTAATAGGGAGGAGTCGGGCAACTATAGGCCAGTAAGCCTTACTTCAGTAGTGGGGAAAGTGATGGAAACCATGTTAAAGGATAGGATTGTTGAACATCTAAAAACACATGGATTTCAAGATCAGAGACAACATGGGTTTACTTCAGGGAGATCATGCCAAACTAATCTTATTGATTTTTTTGATTGGGTAACTAAAATTATAGATCAGGGTGGTGCAGTAGACATTGCTTACCTAGATTTCAGTAAGGCTTTTGACACTGTTGCACATAGAAGGCTTATCAATAAACTGCAATCTTTGAGTTTGGATTCCAATATTGTTGAATGGATAAGGCAGTGGCTGAGTGACAGGCAACAGAGGGTTGTAGTCAATGGAGTATATTCAAAGCTTGGGCTTGTCACCAGTGGGGTACCTCAGGGATCTGTACTTGGACCCATTCTCTTTAATATTTTTATTAGTGATATTGCAGAAGGTCTTGATGGTAAGGTGTGTCTTTTTGCGGATGATACTAAGATATGTAACAGGGTTGATGTTCCAGGAGGGATAAGCCAAATGGCAAATGATTTAGGTAAACTAGAAAAATGGTCAGAGTTGTGGCAACTGACATTTAATGTGGATAAGTGCAAGATAATGCATCTTGGACGTAAAAACCCAAGGGCAGAGTACAGAATATTTGATAGAGTCCTAACCTCAACATCTGAGGAAAGGGATTTAGGGGTGATTATTTCTGAGGACTTAAAGGTAGGCAGACAATGTAATAGAGCAGCAGGAAATGCTAGCAGAATGCTTGGTTGTATAGGGAGAGGTATTAGCAGTAGAAAGAGGGAAGTGCTCATGCCATTGTACAGAACACTGGTGAGACCTCACTTGGAGTACTGTACACAGTACTGGAGACCATATCTTCAGAAGGATATTGATACCTTAGAGAGAGTTCAAAGAAGGGCTACTAAACTGGTTCATGGATTGCAGGATAAAACTTACCAGGAAAGGTTAAAGGATCTTAACATGTATAGCTTGGTGGAAAGACGAGACAGGGGGGATATGATAGAAACATTTAACATTTAAATACATAAAGGGAATCAACACAGTAAAGGAGGAGACTATATTTAAAAGAAGAAAAACTACCACAACTAGAGGACATAGTCTAAAATTAGAAGGACAAAGGTTTAAAAATAATATCAGGAAGTATTACTTTACTGAGAGGGTAGTGGATGCATGGAATAGCCTTCCAGCTGAAGTGGTAGAGGTTAACACAGTAAAGGAGTTTAAGCATGCGTGGGATAGGCATAAGGCTATCCTAACTATAAGATAATGCCAGGGACTAATGAAAGTATTTAGAAAACTGGGCAGACTAGATGGGCCGAATGGTTCTTATCTGCCGTCACATTCTATGTTTCTATGTTTCTATGTGTCTGTGTCCCCATGTCTCCCAGTGTCCCCAAATTGTTGTGTCCCCACGTCTCCCAGTCTCCACATGTCTCCCATCCAGTGTCTTAGTGTCCCCATGTCTCCCAGTGTCCCCATGTCTCCCAGTGTCCCCAAATGTCTCAGTGTCCCCATGTCTATGTCCACAAGTGCACCCATGTCTCCAAGTGTCCCCAAGTGTATGTGTCCCCATGCCTCCCAGCCAGTGTCTCTAGTGTCTCAGTGGCTCCATGTCTCCCAGTATCTGTGTTCCCATGTCTCTCAGTGTACCTAGTGTCTTAGTTTCCCCAAATGTCTGTGTCCCTATGTCTCTGTGTCCCTAGTGTCTGTGACCCCATTTCTCCCAGTGTCCCCAAATGTATGTGTGCACATGTCTCCCAGTGTCCCCATGTCTCCCAGTGTCCCCAAGTGTCTCAGTGCCCCCATGTCTCCCAGTGTCCCCATGTCTCCCAGTGTCCCCAAGTGTCTCAGTGTCCCCGGGTCTCTCAGTCTTCTATTGTCTCACTGTGTCCCCATGTCTCTCAGTGTCCCCTAGTATCCTAGTGACACGGGACACACTGAGACATGGGGACACTGGGAGAAATGGGGACACAGACACTGGGAGACTAGGGGACTGGGTGACATGGGGACACTGACAATGTGATACATAGGGACACTGATGCCAGGCTGGCCTTCCAATTCTTTGGACAGACATGTCCCCTTTTTGGGCATGTTCGCCCCTTTTGGCAGTTCTGGTCACGTGACTCGCATCAGTGGCTCACTCTTTTACCCCACCCATTAATTGACTTCCTGCTTCACCGGACACTGCTGTTAGGGGGTATGGATTTACTTGAAAGATGAAAGCATAAATCAGATAAAGAGATTAGCATAGAGTATGTGTTTTCTTATAGCTGCATCCTTTGAGTTTCCCTCCAACACCAACTCCATAAGATACATGATGCTTGAGAGGTATGACTGTTTTAGTGTTTTTGGTCGATAAGATTCTGTAATTAGGCCCCATCATAATTGTCAGCACCAGGCCCACCGGGCTCTTAATCTGGCCCTGCTCAGAATCTCAGTATTTCTGCACAAAACAATGCAATGTTATCTTCAAGTTCACAAAACCAAAACTGTATGTAAAAATTGTGATTTTTTTTTGCATCTGCAAAACAAGATTGTTTAAGTCTTCTAAACATGTCTTAAACAATAATGACTGTTCAGCACTTCAAAATAAATACATATCAGAACACAATTTAATTGGAGCTGCTGTCTTCAAAAGAAAATATATTAAAGACTTCTAAAAAAAAAAATCATAATTCCAATTGTCTCTTTTAAAGAAGGACATGCCAAACAAAGTAAATTGCACAATTTAGCATTACTTCAAGAAAGAAAATCACACATTCTGTACAAAATTTCAACTTCACTTTTAATAATAAACGTATTACCTTGTAACCGCAGCTGGTTCCCCTATTTACCACCATAGTGTCCTAAAGCATAGCACTTAGCAGGGCTAACCATACAGATATCTTAGCCATAATTTTCTATAGTCAGTAAGAGATTCTCTATAAAAAATATAAATATAGACATATAAAATCCATTACAATAATTCATAGCAGAGTTTATAAGATTAAACTATATGCTTGCAATATCATTAAAATAGAATAACATATCCTCTTGAACATGTCAACATCTCTCAGTCATTGTAATATGGAGCGACAGTGCCTCTGTCTCCAAATCTCTCCTCTGTCCCTTAACATTTAAAATGTGTACATAGTTATATCTTAGATGTTCATTTTAGGATCTCCTTTAACTTGGCAAAGATACAAGGCCATAACTAAAATGTAAGTGCATACGTCATGGAAAATTGCCTGACTTTGGACATGATGGCTTCCTAAAGTCTGATGTCGTAGCATAGCCTTGAAGATGTTATTGCATTACTTGTTTTGTATTAAGGTAAGACAAATTGGCGTAAACATATTATGCTCTGAAAGTAGGTTAGAGATTATTGCTTAAAGAAACATCTATGAAAAACAATATGTTCCATTTCTAACACCTTGTCAGTTTGCAATATATCTTATAGACAAAGTACACAGTTTAGGAAATGCAACATTTCATTCTAAAACTTGTAATATTTGCATTTGCCCACGACAACCTACACAAATACAAAAATGACTCCATAAGATAGCCCCCACTCTTACAAAGGTTTGTTGGAGATGCGGATTAGAGGATGGGACTCTCTACCATATTTGGTGGGAAGGCTCTAGGCTTAACAATATAAAAATACAAATGGTTGAGTTAATAAAATCTATTTATGAAGACATCAATGAAATTATTCCCTAATTATTTTTGTTTAATATTGTAATTTAAGATGTCTTCTGACCCATATTTTTTTTGCAGCAAAAATCAATATTGCTAGAGCATGGAAATTCCCATCCCCTCCGGATTGGCAGGACATTATGAAACAAATTGAACTACAACATAATATGGAAATGAGTCCAATCTTCAATCCCCATCCCAGGAAAACGACAAACATCTGGTCTCCCTGGACTTCTATAGCTTCCCTATATACATAATCAGTGTCTAGGTCTAGGTTGCCCTTCTCACATCTCAAAGTATACCAGATTATGTGTTGTTTATTTATTTATTTATTTATTTATTTATATTATTTATTTTAATTTTTGTTATGGGGTTGGGGGAATTTATTGTTATTGTTTGTACATAAATTTACTTTTTTTATCAGTGAATTGTTTATTCCTATGTATGTATGACATCTACATGTATTAACACATGTATCTCTACATTTGGGCTAATAATACGATATAGGATATGTAATAAATAAAATAAATATTAAAAAAAAAATGTTAGAGGGCATCAAGAAGACAACCATCAACTATGAATAAATGCACGCTCTTTAAAACATAGAATACCTAAAAAAATATGTCTGAGTTTTCTGATAAAGACGTTTGTAAATTTACCATTAATACCTAATATATAGGATTGGCTATATTGTATGATACTATATTATTTATTGTTTTTCTTTTTGTTTAATGTTCCTCTGTATAGGTTTAGACTTACTGGACGCATTATAGGAGTGTCTTCATAGTTTTGAGGTTTATATATGAGGAAGTATTTAAAGCTATTTCACTAAAATGTGATTCTTACCTAGAAACAAAAACTAAAAGAAGGTGATTTTTTTAATATAAAAAACTTACATGATGCAGTGCAGCATTAATTTTAATGCTAACATGCACTATATATTTTCTTTACTTAGTCATAAAACAATATTAATTTTATTCTCATGTAAAAGCTCAACAGATAGAGAAACCTAGCATTTAAAATGTTAAACTTTTATCGCTCATCTGTTAAACATATGCTGTCATGTACTTGATTTTAAGATGTACTATAAAACAGAAAAGAAAGAATTGATCATTCCTTTGAGAGCCACGATTCTGTCTCCAGTGGATTGTCACCACAAGTGACCACAGAATGTAGGACCACAACATGTTTTTATTTGTATTGGGCTTAAGTGATCTTGGTTATTATACTCAAAGGCAAATGTTTGGAATATAAGAGAAAAAATCTTGAACATTTTACATACTTAAATTTTGTCTTTTAAACATAAAGCAATCAATATATTTATGTTCATTTTACATTCTACATACAGTAATGTTGTGTATACTAGTGGTATCCTTTGTGAATTTATTTTTTAGAATTTTAACTGAATCCTGTCGCCTAAATTTGTCCTACAGAGACCTCTTACATATTTGTTTCTAAACTTATGTAAGGGTTAGTAATTGAAGCTCAAGTTGTGACAAATTGATTCAGTAATTTTACTAATAATGAGGATAAGTCTAAGGCAAGCGAAGTACAGGGAGAATCCTAAAGGTTAGTCAGTCAATTCAGTGTCATAAAACAGGCTGCTAATGTTCATAAACAGGTATAATAGATTTAATAGTCATATAATCATATAAACAGAAGAGCAGATCATTCTTCCACACACAAGTGAGGACTCTGTTTCTACTGGGCACAGATTTTACAGAGAGGGGTCATCAAAACCATACCCCTCATCTGCCTCCCCACTTCACTCCTTGTCCCAATGTTAGCGAGGACAGAAGGGTGCCTGGTAACCATGGAGACCATGGAGGTCCTAGCATCCCCTCTAGGTGGCCTTAGAGCATTGCCAGATGCCTCAGTCCTTCCAAGGCCACACAAGGCCCATGTTGCAGCAACGTGGCTGTAGAAATGGTTCCCTCCGGCCTTAGGTAAAAATTTAATACAGGCACAGCAGAGTGCAGAGGACACTGGTTCCAGCAAACATCAGACATGCTTATTGTTCACTCCACAACTAGAAAATGCATTGATCCATGTGATGTCCTAAAACCTTCCTGATGTGACTGCAGCCCATTAATTTGGCTCATTGTAAATTGCATGAGCTATCCCTAAATTGTTCACCTTGAAAAGGCCTTCTTCCTTTTAGTTCTGATGCTCATGTCCACATTGCAGGCACTTTGGATGGTGAACAGAGACACTCTGACTGGTCAGCAGCTACAAAGACTCTTACCGAGCAAAGTGCGATACACAGTGTATTATGACACCTTTCTATCATGGCCAGAATTAGGTTTATCAGCAATTTGAGCTACAGCAGCTCTTCTGTGTGATCCCACAGATGCCTTCACTTTCTACATGCATCCATGAGCCTGATGCCGGCACACTGGTTGTCATTCCTTACCCTACTTTTGGTAGGTACTAACCAGTGATTACCGGGGGAACCCCGCAAATCTTGTCGTTTTGAAGATGCTCTGACCCATTCGTCTAACCCTCACTATTTGGTACTTGACAAATAGTCACTCAGATCTTTTTGCTTGCCCATCTTTCCTGCTTCCAACACATGAAATTCAAGAACTGACTGTTCACTTGCTGCCCAATATATCCCACCCCTTGACAGGTGCCATTGTAACTATATAATCAATGCTATTCACTTGTCAGTGGTTTTAATATTGTGGCTGATCGGTGTATATCTCATGATGATTTGCCAGCATTATGCCGCCTAGCTGGTCCGGCTGCACCCTCACTGATACTGACAGCCATGCAGTCCTCAGATAGCACATGCGAACTCAGGTAGGGGGCAGAACTGACTATCATGCTGCCTCACAGTTCCCACAATTCCCAGCACAGCCGCACATCATAGAGTAGTGATCTGAATGCAGATTTACATTGCTGCTACATGCTCTTTAAAAACCTATCACGTAACTGCTGATATTTACAATATGCCAGGTATCAAGGGTGATTCATTCCTTTCTTTATGTATTTTTATTGAGGAGATTTACTCCTATGTTAATGTTTAATGAATATCTCATTCTAAAAAGGTGTATACTTTTAAATGTGGATTTGAATAGCTGCTAGATGTGTCCCTCTAAATGTAGATTTTTATTGCTTCTACATATTTTTTTATTTTTTTTAAATGTCTGCTATATTTATCTTATTACCTGTTTTAGTATTCACAATTTGTCTAGTTACATTGTTTTAAAAGAATATGATACACAGCTGTCACAAATTGTTGATAACAAGGTGAGAGCTCCACATAGGGTGCATGTGGTGGAGGTTTCTCACCTAACGGTAATACACTATTTTAGTTCTCATTTCCTACATTCCTATTTATGTTGTAACTCTTGGAATCCTGGAAGATCTAGAAGGAGCCAGCGTGGACCGGAGGACCTTGGGATCACTAAAAGAATATTGTGTGCGTATTGGGACAATATCTTGACCTGCAGGAACTTTCTGCTAAATGACATTTCTTCCAAATAAGTTCTACAAATATTTTACTCTCCAAATTTGAGAGTTATTTCCAATTTTGTGCACTAACTCATTGTTTTAAATATTGAGTTTCTTCGTTTTTATACTTAGGGGGAATTAGAGGATAGCGGCACAGGTTACATATAAATTAAAGAGATAATATTTTACATGTTTTATATATATACTTCTTAAAGGGCAAATGCCTCAGATTAATACCTATCATATTGGAAAAGTGACACCGTTTGTATCTGTATTTTGGTTTTATTCCTTTTTATGTTTTTTTCATTGTATCTCTCTTTGATTGCCAGAAACTAAATTTTATTTTTTCACTAAATAAATACCTTCACAAAATGTGACTCATTGCCAGCCAAGACCTCTTGTGTAAGTTTGAGAACCATTTATTATTACGTGTAAGCGGAACATGTGCAGAGCTATAAAGTTCAGCTCCCAAAATCCCACATTAAATGTACTCATCTAGAAACAGTCTCCTAGATTAACGTGTCTCAGTCTTCCTTTTTCTTTTTACTTTTTTAAATTCTTTATTTATTCCAAGTCAAAGCACCACATGAATACAAACATTACAACATAGTTAGATACAAAGACCTGAAGATATATCCAAGATTGCACAAGCTAAATAGACGAGCATTTTTATATAGAATCAAACTTTAAGTGCGTGAGACTGTTGTGTGTCAACTGCAATGGCTTGTACTTCAGTGGTGCCCCGCCAGGTTTTTAGATAAAGGTAAAAGATAAAACAGTGAGAATTTGACCAACCATTGTGTGCAGGACCCTAACATCCAGCGCCCATGTTTGGCGACCCATATAGAGCTCAGGTGGGCTCGTAGCACTTGAGAGAGCTAGCACAGCTTATGGTGCCTCCAGTACAGTGTCACCAGTTTCCTGTTATTACCACCTGTGGCTCAACATATTAAAAATAATGCCCACATAATCGGTACGGTCGAGATGTAAGTGTCGGTCAGATCAGAGAAGAAAGTGATGTTAGGAATGATAGGGATAGACAAAACCTCCGAGAAGGAAAGAGGAGAGAGAGAGAGGGAGGGAGAAGGGTTAGAAGGGGAGGGGAAAGTGAAGTAGAGGAGGGAGTGGTACAGGGAGTTACTTGCCATGACTATTGTAGGTCTATGCGATCTAATCACAAAGGTGAGTCAAAAGTTAGGGCAGATCGGTTACAAAAATATGGGAGCAGGGGGAACACGCCCCCCCCCCCCCCATCCCCTAGTCGCCAACTCCGCTATCTACACATGGGCCCCAGACCTTTTCGAATTTAGATAAGTTACTCCGGACCTGTGCTGTTAATTTGTCCATTAAGAAAGTGTCTTTAATTTTTTGTATCACCAGGTCTAGTGAGGGGATCCCTCTCTGCAGCCAAACCTGTGCTAAAGCCCTCCTAGCAGCTAAGTTTACCTTAAGTATTAATTTCTGTTCAGTTCTAGTCCAGTTATCCATAGACCTGGCCACGAGGAATACCCAGGGGTCCAGGCGGACCTCTCTGTAAAAAATATCCCGCAGCAGGTCCGCAATCTGTTTCCAGTATTTTTGCGCCTCTGGGCAATCCCACCACATGTGATAATAAGTCCCTTTCTGGCCACATCCTCTCCAACATAGATCTGTGGACATTTTATTCATTCTGCAGAGCTTTACCGGTGTGGCGTACCATCAGAACATGGTTTTATAAGCCTGTTCCTGCATGGAGACACATATCGACGAGGTCGCCGTGGCTTCCTAGATCTCCTGCCATTCAATGCCTTCTCCTCGTTTAAGTCCGCCTCCCATTGGGCAATATAAGTGAGTTCCCCCCATTCAGATGTGGTCGTGCTCAGATGTGCATACAAATTCGTAATCAGGCCTTTTGGAAATTGTTCTTTCATGCACATCTGTTCGAAAAACGTGAGTGGGGTTAACGCAGTTGTTTTCACCACCGGGTTCTGAGCAAAGTCCCGAAGTTGGAGGTATCGAAAAAAGTCAGACAGACGTAAAGGGGCTTTGGTTTTCAATTCCTCGAAGGAGAGAAGCGAACCGCCCTCATATAATTGGCATAAACGCCAGTACTCTTCAGTCTTTCTTTTTCAACCGTATACCTCTAGGAGTAGTATTCTATGCCAAGCATAGTCAAAGGTAGCGTTTTTTCTATTTCGAGTATGAATTGTATGAAACTTTCATTCAATATCTTACCCTAATATACCCTTCAACAATTACATTTTCTTCTGATAACAGCCAAATACTCAAATATGAAACACGAGAATATCTCATGATGGATATGCGCCATATTGTGAGAAGAAACATTTATAGCAATAAATCTCATGCTTCCCATTAGTGCTCAGTTGTACCAGTCACATAGAGTTCAGCTATCCTAACAGTTTAAAGAAAAAATTATTTATGTTTTATGATCTCTATTAACCAACACATATTGTGTTTTCATGTTTTGTTGTCATTTCATTATATATTCATTTATTTTGTTTATTATTTTGTTGATGTGGCATGTCACAAGTTATATATTAGTTGGGTTTGTGATTTGTAAAGTATTTATCATATCAGTTCAACTTTCTTGTTTTTGTGTTTGTTTGTTTGTTTTTTTACCTTTCTGTGCCTCTTCAATATTCCTCATAATGACAAAAATGTGATATTTTATATTGGCTTGAAAATGTAATTTCTATAATGTTTTGACCGAGGAGCCGAGAGTGCTATGTAAAAAATCTTAACGTTGGTTTATCTCAGCACTCCTTATAATTTAAGATTTGTTCCATATTCAGCTAATGCACCCCATTATGCATATCCCGTTGACCTTCCGTTCCATATTTAAAAAAGGCCCTTTAATCCTTAAATACCCTCGCGAAATGAAAAAAGGCATGCTCTCAAATAACTATGATAAATGTATAAAACAATACATGAACATATGTAGAGATTTTATCATTCCCTTGAGGACAGGGAGATATTTGTTGAAGGAAAAGAAAACAATTGAATCAAGGAAGTTATCAAAACAACCTGGAAGTTACAAAATTTGCCCCGTAAATTTGAATAAACCTCCCCTCAAAGTGGAATAAAACGGTTTCTCATGTTATACATTTTAAGCAGTCATATAGTCTCACACAAATGTATAAAACCTGGTGTTTTTAAGGGAGCAGCCATGTAACAGATTGTTTAACTACTGTGATATTTATTTTTACGAATACGACGTCTAATACCATTCCATATCAACATATAAATGCCCGATGTCCCATCTAATATCTTGCACTCGGCTACTATGTGCTTGATTGTTTCTGAAGTCTCTTTGCACAGTCTGCACTTTGGGAATAAGGGAAAATAATTTCATTGCCTGGTTCTGGAGATATCATAATAAACCAGGAAGCTGAAGATTGATTTGAAAATGTCTCCAGAGCTTTTAGACACCATCATTTTGCCTTAATAAATGCTCCACTACTATGAACCTTTTTTCATTGCTTGTATTTTTAGTCAGGCTATAGTTAGTAAGGGCAGCTCTGATAGATAGATATATATAGAGTGTTTTCCGGGACACATATCATATATACATATTGATAGGCAGCACATGAAAAGGGTAATCCTGTAATATGTAGAATTCAAAAGAAGGTGTATTAGATTAAGCAATTGGCCATGAAGAATCCTGCAGAATATGCATTATACATACTGCAAGCCTTTTCATGCGTTTTTATAAATATGACAAAATTATATATGGTAGACATGGTCACCGTGGATATATACATGTGTGTACATACATCCCAGACTGCCCAATATTATACTTCTGGACATCAGGTGCTATTTGCAGATGTGTTTTTAATTCAACTACAATTTCGATAATGATAAAATGTTGAAATAATGGGCAGACATTACATATATATATATATAAAATGACAAGTGTATATTGCATAGTTCTACTAAGTGCTACTTAAAAAGTAATACTTTATAACACTGGTACAATTTTATTATATATTTTAAAGTCATGTAACAAAATATCTGACAGTAAACCCTTCAACTTTTTAGTAAATTCTCTAGAATGTGCCTAGAGCTGAGCTTACTATTGTTTAAAAACTGAAGCGTTACATTAGTAATTTAAAGGTTGAGTACTTACATTAAAGGGACACTGTAGACACCCAGACCACTTCAGCTAATTTTGCACTTAGTGCTGCAATGTTAAACATTGCAGTTCCAGAGAACTGCAATGTTTACATTGCAGCTCTAAGTCTGCCCTCTGTGACTTCTGGAATTCAAACTGACTCACGGACCTCCAGCTTCAGATTTTCCCCGTAGGAAAGCATCAGCATAGCATGCGCATTAGGTCTCCCCCGCTGACTGACGTCGGCAGGGGAGGAGCATGGGCGGAGCATGACCCAGCGCCGAGGGACATTAGCGCTGGATTCAGGTAAGTGGCTGAAGGGGTTTTAACCCCTTCAGGCCTGCGGGAGGGGGAGCACGAGGGAGGGCGGGGGGGACCTATTAACCCTATAGTGCCAGGAAAATGGTTTGTTTTCCTGGCACTATAGGATCCCTTTAATCATTTTCAACCTCCCCAGCATCTAGAATGCAAGAATGTAACTTGAAATGATTTTCTAGTGGGTCTCTGAACAAACATGATTTATTTTCACCTTTAAAATGGTTATCTGATTTCGTCCCGAATCAACAAGGCATGGTTTTTAATAACATTTATAACTTATTCATAATTTGATAAATTCTGATTTACTAGAAATCCATCTAGCAATCTTTTTTAAAAGAGCAATTTCTATAAGTAGACAATTTTACATCTGAGTTGCTCTTATAATGATTTTGCAGTTAATTCTACTATAAAATTTGACACATAATGTTTAAAACAAAATACAGAAATGCAAAGATAAATACATACATCAGATGAAATATGATTTGCATCAACAGCCGTGAGATTATTTATTTTTAGGATTTTGTTCTTTTCTTAAACAATATTGACTGCACTTCTAGAAATGCATGAAGATTAGTGAAAATGGATGGGAAGTGATAATATCATGGTTATAATATTATTTCAGATAGAATGAATAATTCTGTGGTTAAGAAATCGTATTTTTCTCAAGTGTAGGAAAATGTGCTTTTAGCATTACTGAGTGGGTGGAACATAAAATGAATAAAGAATGCATGCTGAGATATCCGTGTGTGTGGAGTTTGAGAAGGAGAAGGAGGTGGTAGGAAAGAGGGGATGACAGAAGGGGTGAGAAAAAGAAAAGATGAGAAAATAATGCTAACAAAGGAATGAAACGACAAGAGAAGTTGTAGATGTACACATGACTACGGAAGTAGGAAGCAGTAAAAATAAATAATGGGTAAGAAGCCCATGTATATATATATATATATATATATTGGTAGTTACAGTCCTTTGAGGCAAGCTTCTGCCATTAATTCAATCTTCTAGTTAGTCATATGCAGAGAGAAGGACTGGAATTCTTCGTCCCAATGTTTTTCCTGCTATATTACTAAAAAGAAAAAGGCTGCAATAGGGAGAGCAGCTCATGACCAGGCGTTTAACACCCACCTATGTACTATTGCTAACCTAAAAACCCTAGACTGAACCTGGCGTCTCTTTCTAGTTCTTCATTTGTAGATGATGAGTGGAACATACCAGATGAAGGAGCCAGATAATGTCCTGCAGCCAGTGAACTTTTAAGAAGTATCTTTTTTTAAATGTGGATAACGTATAAGGTGAGCGAGAACGCCACACACTACCAAATCTTTTACAGAAGGACAAATTTGTACCAAACATGGGCATTGCCACTATATGTAATACAGGCAGGCTCCAGAAGCACTGTTCTGTCAATAAAAATCATTTGAGGATTTCCTTTTCTATATAAGTATACACAAATAGCAGCTTTTTTAAAGGAACACTGTAGGGTCACGAATACAAATATGTATTCCTTACCCTATATTGTTAAAAACACTATTTAGATGGCTGCCCTCCCCTTGCACCCATTAAAAAGCTGTAAAACTCACCTTTATTCCAGTGCCGTGCGAGTCTGACAGCGCTGGCTCCACCCTGCCCCCTTCTGAGATCATCCTAAGGGAGATGTATTGGAATGGCTGAAATGGTCAATTCTGATTATCTCAGCCACGGCGCTGGGGAAGGGGTAGAGCCGGACACCGCACTGGCCAGTCAGCATCTCCTCATACACATGCATTGAATCAATGCACCTCTATGAGGAATGTTCAGTGTAAACGCTGAAGGTCAGTTCTGCCTGTTATTCAGCACAGACGCAGGAAGCACATAGGGACACCTCCAGTAGCAGTCACTCAGTGGCAGCTGCCTAGGGACACCTCCAGTAGCAGTCACTCAGTGGCAATCCCGAGTGACTGCTACTGGAGGTGTCCCTAGGCAGCTGTGAAAACACTGCCTTTCACTGAAATTGAGATTGTCAAAGGGCACTCTCTTCACAAAAATCCATGTTCCTTTCTCTATGTTAGTTTAAGGTGGGTGGCAAAGACCCAGAGAGGATGATGTCTTTGTTACCAAAAAATGAGGCACAGGGAAACAGTAGGAGAGAGTTTGCATTTGAATCTCAATTTGTATCAACTACTTAAAGCGGCACTGTCATGCCGAATCCCGTTTTTTTTTTTAACCCCCCTCCCGCCTCCACTACATCCAATTGACCCCCTAGTCACCCCCAAATGCCCCTAAGCCCCCCAGATTACCTATTTTTAAATCTGTATCTTCTGCCCCGATCTTTATTCAGGGCGCCGCCATCTTTGTGTGGGTAGGTGAAGTCCCTGTGGGACACGTCATCTACCCACACTACACAGACTGTGAGATTCCCGCACATGCCCAGTGAAACACCTGGACATGCGAACGGGAATTTCATCTATTCATTCATTCATCAGACAGACGAATGAATGAATAGAAAAAATCAGACGAACAAACTAACACTGTGTATCAGTGTTCGTTTGTTTGTTCGGTTTATTACAAGGAGGGAGCTACCGGCGTGCAGCTCCCTCCTTGCAATATGTAAAGACAGAAGCGGTGGGGAGGTGTGCTCCCCACCACTTCATAAGCCCCCCAGGTCCCCCCCTCACTCTATGGGGGTCAATATGACCCCCATAATAGCACAAGGGAGATTAAAATCTCCCCAATGCCCCTACTCGCTATACCGCGAGTAGGGGCATGTCCACTAAACAGTGAGCAGCCTGTGGCTGCTCACTGTAAAAACATAAATGGTAATAAGGGGGGGGGACCTACTGTCCTCCCCCCTGGCCCCCACCCCTGCGTGGTGGGTGGGGGCACTAATAAAATAATAAGGGGGGGGACCTACTGTCCTCCCCCCCGGCCCCCACCCCTGCGCGGTGGGTGGGGGCCCTAATAAAACAATAAGGGGGGGGACCTACTGTCCTCAGCCCTGGCCCCCACCCCTGCGCGGTGGGTGGGGGCACTAATAAAATAATAAGGGGGGGGACCTACTGTCCTCCCCCCCGGCCCCCACCCCTGCGCGGTGGGTGGGGGCCCTAATAAAATAATAAGGGGGGGGGACCTACTGTCCTCCCCCCTGGCCCCCACCCCTGAGCGCTGGGTGGGGGCCCTAAATAAAGATGGGGGGGGACCTACTGTCCTCCCCCCTGGCCCCCACCCCTGCGCGGTGGGTGGGGGCCCTAAATAAAGATGGGGGGGACCTACTGTCCTCCCCCCTGGCGCCCCCACCCCTGCGCGGTGGGTGGGGGCCCTAATAAAATAATAAGGGGGGGGACCTACTGTCCTCCCCCCCTGGCCCCCACCCCTGCGCGGTGGGTGGGGGCCCTAATAAAATAATAAGGGGGGGGACCTACTGTCCTCCCCCCCTGGCCCCCACCCCTGCGCGGTGGGTGGGGCCCCTATTAAAATAATAAGGGGGGGGACCTACTGTCCTCCCCCCCTGGCCCCCACCCCTGCGCTGCGGGTGGGGGCCCTAATAAAATAATAAGGGGGGGGGGGGAACCTACTGTCCTCCCCCCCCTGGCCCCCACCCCTGAGCGGTGGGTGGGGGCCCTAAATGAACCCCCCCACCATCAAGGTGACTAGGGGTCCCAAGCCCCTAGTCACCCCCCCCACCCAAAACATTCTATCCCCTACCTACCCCCCTCACCCTAAAAATAGTGAGGGGGGAATAAAATAACTAACCTGTAAAAAAAAAAAAATTAAACTTACCATTTGACGTCTTCTTTTTTCTAAATTCTTCTTTCTTCAGCCCCCAAAAAGGCCAAATAAAAATCCATCATACCCGTCGCACTTTAAAAAAAAAAAAAAAAAAAAAAACGAGCGCAAAAAAAAAATTAATCCATGTTCACCCATGGAGGGCACGCCGCGTACTGAGCTCCGCAGGGCGGGTCAAGGCTTATATAGCCTTGCCCCGCCCTGCAATTAGGCTTAGAACACACTGATTGGTTGGTTTAAGCCAATCAGAGTGCTCTGTGTCATTTTACAAGCGTGGGAAAATTCCAAAGAACTTTCCCACGCTTGTAAAATGACACAGAGCACTGTGATAGGATGGTTTTCAAGCCATCCAATCACAGTGCTCTGTGTAATTTTACAAGCTTGGGAAAGTTCTTTGGAATTTTCCCACGCTTGTAAAATGACACAGAGCACTGTGATTGGATGGCTTGAAATCCATCCTATCACAGTGCTCTGTGTCATTTTACAAGCGTGGGAAAGTTCTTTGGAATTTTCCCACGCTTGTAAAATGACACAGAGCACTGTGATTGGATGGCTTGAAAACCATCCAATCACAGTGATCTGTCATTTTACACAGCGTGGGAAAGATCTTTTGAATTTTCCCACGCTGTGTAAAATGACACAGAGCACTCTGATTGGCTTAAACCAACCAATCAGTGTGTTCTAAGCCTAATTGCAGGGCGGGGCAAGGCTATATAAGCCTTGATCCGCCCTGCGGAGCTCAGTACGCGGCGTGCCCTCCATGGGTGAACATGGATTAATTTTTTTTTGCGCTCGTTTTTTTTTTGTTTTTTTTTAAAGTGCGACGGGTATGATGGATTTTTATTTGGCTTTTTTGGGGGCTGAAGAAAGAAGAATTTAGAAAAAAGAAGACGTCAAATGGTAAGTTTAATTTTTTTTTTTTACAGGTTAGTTATTTTATTCCCCCCTCACTATTTTTAGGGTGAGGGGGGTAGGTAGGGGATAGAATGTTTTGGGTGGGGGGGGGGTGACTAGGGGCTTGGGACCCCTAGTCACCTTGATGGGGGGGGGTTCATTTAGGGCCCCCACCCACCGCTCAGGGGTGGGGGCCAGGGGGGGAGGACAGTAGGTCCCCCCCCTTATTATTTTATTAGGGCCCCCACCCACCTCGCAGGGGTGGGGGCCAGGGGGGGAGGACAGTAGGTCCCCCCCCTTATTATTTTACTAGGGCCCCCACCCACCGCGCAGGGGTGGGGGCCAGGGGGGGAGGACAGTAGGTCCCCCCCCTTATTATTTTATTAGGGCCCCCACCCACCGCGCAGGGGTGGGGGCCAGGGGGGGAGGACAGTAGGTCCCCCCCCCTTATTATTTTATTAGGGCCCCCACCCACAGCGCAGGGGTGGGGGCCAGGGGGGAGGACAGTAGGTCCCCCCCCCTTATTATTTTATTAGGGCCCCCACCCACAGCGCAGGGGTGGGGGCCAGGGGGGAGGACAGTAGGTCCCCCCCCCTTATTATTTTATTAGGGCCCCCACCCACAGTGCAGGGGTGGGGGCCAGGGGGGGAGGACAGTAGGTCCCCCCCCCCTTATTATTTTATTAGGGCCCCCACCCACAGCGCAGGGGTAAGGGCCAGGGGGGGGAGGACAGTAGGTCCCCCCCCTTATTATTTTATTAGGGCCCCCACCCACAGCGCAGGGGTGGGGGCCAGGGGGGGAGGACAGTAGGTCCCCCCCTTATTATTTTATTAGGGCCCCCACTCACAGCGCAGGGGTGGGGGCCAGGGGGGGAGGACAGTAGGTCCCCCCCCCTTATTATTTTATTAGGGCCCCCACCCACAGCGCAGGGGTGGGGGCCAGGGTGGAGGACAGTAGGTCCCCCCCATCTTTAATCCCCGCGCGGGGGGGGGGGGGTTATTAGGTTTTTTTTGTTTTTTTTTACAGTGAGCAGCCACAGGCTGCTCACTGCTTACTAGACATGCCCCTACTCGCGGTATAGCGAGTAGGGGCATATTATTTACTAATACTAAGTAATCTTTACTTAGTATTAGTACATTTGGCTTCAAGACCAATTCAGGTCTTTCAGCCTTTTAGTAGATAGCTCCCTGATACCGTGGGAATTAGGGAGTTATCTACTAAGCGGCTGCAAGATGCAGCCACAGCAATGAATAGGATCGGAGTTTCATTCATTTGAATGAAATTCCGATCCGAACAAAGTACCGAATTGCATCCTAACACCAATGGAGAAACAGTGCTCATTCTGTTAGGATGCAATTCGGCAGTTTTGCCGGCGTTCTGTCTAAGTGACAGGACTTTCGGCAATACTGACAGGAAGCATTGTGGGAACTGGGAGGAAAGCTAGGGATCATGGGAAAATTGCTCTGACCAGCGGAAATGAAGCACACTTTGCTCCTCCGCTGGTCAGAGCTGGTCAAGCGGAGGAATCCTCCATAAGACAAAGAGTCCCTACTTTGTCTTATGATTTTAAAGAAAACTAAAGAAGACAGGAAGAAAGGAATAACAGATCCCGAGAGAGGGGGAGAAGAGGAAGAGATTGAGGAAAGGTAAGTTCGGCATGACAGTGCCGCTTTAAAGAGTTAAGTAAGGCTGGATACGTATTGCATTACAACAGCATTATTATTCTTCTAAATAAATATAGAACAAATAATGAGATTTGAATCAAAGTCCACTCATTTATGTCTACTTGGGAGAGAATGTCTATTCTGAGACAAATGACCAGCATAATAGGAATTCTGAAGCCCTCTGCACTCCTTGCCATATACAATATTTTTTTCATATAAAGAAATATATGTCCCTCTAAAAATGTTCTAATTGTAAATAATTTAATAGTAGATGAAAACCCTAAAACAAATACAAAATTTGGGAAGAAGATTCATCTATATAAATTTGCCAGATTTTGTAAAACTACCACATCTTCAAATCCCTCCACAACATATTTAATATTGGAATAGATTTAACAACACATAGTTTGGAACAGTGAGATTGACTCTTAAAGATTACAATTTATCCAGGCACACATATAAATCAGCTGGTCACAAGACAATTGGTGGAGCCTCCAGACTTACCTCTTTTTTTCTGTGGTGATGCATAAAGAGAGAAGATGAGGTGGAAAACAAATCAACCCCAATGTTGCAAATAAATAAGGCCACACCAGTTTATCAAATACCTTCTCTTCATCCCGCGAGAAGATCAGAGAAGACACCTCAGAAAACGTGATGTTTTGAAAAGGCTTGCTGTGATGTGGCAAAGCCTTAAGATCTGGTCAAATATGGCTGACAGAAAATTCAGAGATGACTTCCTTCTCTCCTTCATTAACCTTTATTTATTTATACATCGTAATTACGCATACTCATTTTATGCATTCTCATTACAATATATAAAGATATATATAAAGGCCTATATATAAAGCATGGTGGCGGCTCACTGATGTTTTTTTTTTTTGGGGGGGGGGGAGGTTGGGGCTCTAAAGGCACATGGAATCTTGTGGAAATTGATGACAAGATGCATGCTCCCACTCACTCCCACCCTATTTGATTGCTATTTCATGTCCTAATGTTTCTAATACCCCACCTCCTATAGACTGTAAGCTCGTTTGAGCAGGGTCCTCTTCAACCTATTGTTCCTGTAAGTTTTCTTGTAATTGTCCTATTTTTAGTTACATCCCCCCTCTCATAATATTCTAAAGCGCTACAGAATCTGTTGGCAATAATAATAATAATGCAGCATGTTATCTGAAAATACTGGCAGTCAATTTGCTTTCTTCTGCGCGAAGGCTGCACATGGGACGCTCTTGAACTTTTCAGCATAACAACAACCCTATGCACAAGGCCAAGTTCACCCTCCAGTGATTACAGCAGAAAAAGGTGAAGGTTCTGTAGTGGCCACCTGACAGTC
The DNA here is from genome assembly GCF_036172605.1 of Pelobates fuscus. Lineage (NCBI taxonomy): Eukaryota > Metazoa > Chordata > Amphibia > Anura > Pelobatidae > Pelobates > Pelobates fuscus. Next base: position 329,429,471 of record NC_086320.1, on the reverse strand, counting down.
TCCTGACCTTAATATCATCGAGCCACTCTGGGGAGATCTCAAACGTTCTGTTCATGCAAGACAAGCCTTTTCATGACCTGGAGGCATTTTGCCAAGACGAATGGGCAGCTAAACCACCTGCAAGAATTAGGGGCCTCATAGACAACTATTACAAAAGATTGCACGCTGTCATTGATGCAAAAGGAGGTAATACTCAGTATTAAGAACTAAGGGTATGCAGACTTTTGAACAGGGGTCCTTTCATTTTTTTCTTTGTTGTTCTGTTTTATGATTGTGCCATTCTGTTATATCCTACAGTTAAATATGAATCCCATAAGAAATAAAAGAAATGTGTTTAGCTTGCTCACTCATGTTTTCTTTTAAAATGGTACATATATTACCAATTCTCCAAGGGTATGCAAACTTTTGAGCACAACTGTATTTAGCCTTTGATAAAGAGACACACGAAACATGTTAGGCTGCTAGTGCTGATCTTATTTTTGCTGTTATTTTGATTTATTTTTTGTGTATGTGTGTTTTTGCCTCTATGCATTATATTTTTAATTTTGATGAAAATAAATATGTTTTTTAAACTTTTGCAGTGCTGAATATCCAGAGATACCATTAGCAAGCATATTCCTGGACATATTTTGTTTACTGCCTCCTTCTGCTGAGCTCCGTACCTCATGGTGAGCAAATCTTGTTTACTAAATGTATATTTTGGAAGGAGTCCGAATTTTTCTAGCCTTTGACTACATTCGAGAGAAATGCATCCTCAGCATAACATCTTGTGAAGCAGAGGTTTCTACTCCACGCAGTTTTCCAAACTCGGAATTTGAAAGTAATTGCCAGCTGGTTTTCAGGTAATGAAAAAGCTGTCCTCATGGGCCATAGGGTCTCTCAACTCACTTTTTTAGACAGACAAAGTAAAGGATATAGTTGCAACAAGATCTTTTATTCATATCTTGCCTAGCGTCTTCCAGGAATTCTAAATGACAAATAATATTGTCTATACGGTCTACTGCTAGCTGTGATGAGTGTGACTACATATCCACCTTTGAGGTCTAGGAATAGAACCTTAGTTTCTTGGGAACTTTTCAAAATCTCAGAGGCTGAAATTACTAAAACTCAGCAATCTTATGGAGCAGTTCCAAGATATCTCCCTTTAAGGCCCAGCGAGGACAGCTTTCCTAATGGACTTGTGCACTATGCGAGTCTGTGGGACATAAATGATCATCTTTCAGGCAACCAGTTGGTGAGTGTCTTTAACCCTGAAAACAGAAGCAAGACTTTGCTTCTGCCTTCTGTGTTTTTTGGGCGGCTCAAGTGCACTTACATTACCAAGGAAGTGGGTTTAAGTTACACAAAATACATAGAAAGATAGATAAAAATATCCCAAATATCTTGGATCAAATGAGAACATTCCAATTCAGACTCCTGTTCCAGACTGATGGTCCCAGGTTTCCATCACACTTGTTGTCCATCCAGTTTGTTCCCCGGTGTCCAGTCTCTTATGAATGCAGCAAGAAAGTCTTTTTTTTAAAAGCACTTTTTAGAGATAACATATAGTGTATATCATTTGTCACCAAGTGTATAAGTAACAACAATGTTTACTGTTTATTGTATTTAAAGGGTATTTATTAAAGCAAGATTTAAACCTGAGTTGCCAAACTTAAAGCATAGCTGACTTAAAGGGTTTTTAAGATTGGGTATTTTGACTTTAAACTTAAAATTCACTTTGAAATCTCACTTTACTAAACAACCCTGTTAGTAATAATTATTAATGACTAGTGATGTCCTGAACGGTTCGCTGGCGAATAGTTCCATATCTGCCAAGTGACCCTATGTAGGGGGAACAGTCCCTATTCTGCTCTGTGTCAGTGTGTATCAGGGATCCTTAGGATAGGTGTCAATCCATATCTGCCAAGTTATCCTATGTAGGGGGAACAGTCCATATTCTGCTCTGTGTCAGTGTGTATCAGGGATCCTTAGGATAGGTGTCAATCCATATCTGCCAAGTGACCCTATGTAGGGGGAACAGTCCTTATTCTGATCTGTGTCAGTGTGTATCAGGGATCCTTAGGATAGGTGTCAATCCATATCTGCCAAGTGACCCTATGTAGAGGGAACAGTCCCTATTCTGCTCTGTGTCAGTGTGTATCAGGGATCCTTAGGATAGGTGTCAATCCATATCTGCCAAGTGACCCTATGTAGGAGGAACAGTCCCAATTCTGCTCTGTGTCAGTGTGTATCAGGGATCCTTAGGATAGGTGTCAATCCATATCTGCCAAGTGATCCTATGTAGGGGGAACAGTCCATGTTCTGCTCTGTGTCAGTGTGTATCAGGGATCCTTAGGGTAGGTGTCAATCCATATCTGCCAAGTTATCCTATGTAGGGGGAACAGTCCTTATTCTGATCTGTGTCAGTGTGTATCAATGATCCTTAGGATAGGTGTCAATCCATATCTGCCAAGTGACCCTATGTAGGGGGAACAGTCCCTATTCTGCTCTGTGTCAGTGTGTATCAGGGATCCTTAGGATAGGTGTCAATCCATATCTGCCAAGTTATCCTATGTAGGGGGAACAGTCCATATTCTGCTCTGTGTCAGTGTGTATCAGGGATCCTTAGGATAGGTGTCAATCCATATCTGCCAAGTGACCCTATGTAGGGGGAACAGTCCTTATTCTGATCTGTGTCAGTGTGTATCAGGGATCCTTAGGATAGGTGTCAATCCATATCTGCCAAGTGACCCTATGTAGAGGGAACAGTCCCTATTCTGCTCTGTGTCAGTGTGTATCAGGGATCCTTAGGATAGGTGTCAATCCATATCTGCCAAGTGACCCTATGTAGGAGGAACAGTCCCAATTCTGCTCTGTGTCAGTGTGTATCAGGGATCCTTAGGATAGGTGTCAATCCATATCTGCCAAGTGATCCTATGTAGGGGGAACAGTCCATGTTCTGCTCTGTGTCAGTGTGTATCAGGGATCCTTAGGGTAGGTGTCAATCCATATCTGCCAAGTTATCCTATGTAGGGGGAACAGTCCTTATTCTGATCTGTGTCAGTGTGTATCAATGATCCTTAGGATAGGTGTCAATCCATATCTGCCAAGTGACCCTATGTAGGGGGAACAGTCCCTATTCTGCTCTGTGTCAGTGTGTATCAGGGATCCTTAGGATAGGTGTCAATCCATATTTGCCAAGTGACCGTATGAAGGAGAAACAGTCCCAATTCTGCTCTGTGTCAGTGTGTATCAGGGATCCTTAGGATAGGTGTCAATCCATATCTTCCAAGTGATCCTATGTAGGGGGAACAGTCCATATTCTGCTCTGTGTCAGTGTGTATCAGGGATCCTTAGGATAGGTGTCAATCCATATCTGCCAAGTGACCCTATGTAGGGGGAACAGTCCCTATTCTGCTCTGTGTCAGTGTGTATCAGGGATCCTTAGGATAGGTGTCAATCCATATCTGCCAAGTGACCCTATGTAGGGGGAACAGTCTCTATTCTGCTCTGTGTCAGTGTGTATCAGGGATCCTTAGGATAGGTGTCAATCCATATCTGCCAAGTGACCCTATGTAGGGGGAACAGTCCCTATTCTGCTCTGTGTCAGTGTGTATCAGGGATCCTTAGGATAGGTGTCAATCCATATCTGCCAAGTGACCCTATGTTGGGGGAATAGTCCCTATTCTGCTCTGTGTCAATGTGGATCAGGGTCTCTGAGGACATGTGTCAATCCATATATCAAGGTGTCAATATGTCATATGTCAGGTGTCAATCCATATCCATTGTGATTTAGGAATGTTAGGTGATTTCTGCAATTTATGGATTAAAACCAGACTCTGCATCAACTGTGTAATTTTCCATGGGAGTTTTGCCATGGATCCCCCTCCGGCATGCCACAGTCCAGGTGTTAGTCCCCTTGAAACAACTTTTCCATCACTTTTGTGGCCAGAAAGAGTCCCTGTGGTAAAATTCGCCTGCCCATTGAAGTCAATGGCGGTTCGCCCGGTTCGCTGGTTCGCGAACGTTTGCGGAAGTTCCCGCTCGCCGTTCGCGAACCGAAAATTTTGTGTTCGCGACATCACTATTAATGACACATAAAGGTGTCACTTTGAATATGAATCCAGTATTGCTGAACTTACCACGTAACCTTTAAAGCAGTGGCTAACAGTGTTAGAAAAACAAGGGTCTAAAAAAAAAAAACCACATTGCAAACACTCAAAACGATACACTACATAAATTCTAATGATTACAAAAAATACTTAGTTACATAGTTACATAGCTGAAAAGAGACTTGCGTCCATCAAGTTCAGCTTTCCTCACATATGTTTTTTGCTGTTGATCCAAAAGAAGGCAAAAAAAAACAGTTTGACGCACTTCGAATTTTGCAACAAGCTAGGAAAAAAATTCCTTCTTGACCCCAGAATGGCAGTCAGATTTATCATTGGATCAAGCAGTTATTACCCTACATTGAAAGATTATATCCTTGAATATTCTGTTTTTGCAAGTATGCATCTAGTAGCTGTTTGAACATCTGTATGGTCTCTGATAAAACCACTTCTTCAGGCAGAGAATTCCACATCCTGATTGTTCTTACAGTAAAAAAACCTTTCCTTTGCCTTAGACAAAATCTTCTTTCTTCTAGTCTAAACGCATGACCTCGTGTCCAATGTAAAGTCCGGTTTGTGAATAGATTTCCACACAATGGTTTGTATTGGCCCCGAATATATTTGTATAATGTTATCATATCCCCTCTCAGGCGACGTTTTTCTAAACTAAATAGGTTTAAATTTGTTAACCTCTCTTCATAGCTGATATGTTCCATTCCTTTTATTAATTTTGTAGCCCGCCTCTGCACGTTTTCTAGTGCCATAATATCCTTCTTTAGAACAGGTGCCCAAAATTGCACAGCATATTCAATGTGTTGTCTTACCAGTGATTTATAAAGAGGCAAAATTAAATTCCCGTCCCGAGAATGAATGCCCTTTTTCATGCATGACAATACCCTACTGGCCTTGGCCACTGCTGATTGACATTGCACATTGTTGCATAGTTTGTTGTCTATAACAATTCCCAAGTCCTTTTCGTGTGTTGTTATCCCTAATTCGCTTCCATTAAGGGTATACGTTGCTTGTGTATTCTTTATGCCGAAGTGCATAACTTTGCATTTTTCAACATTAAATTTCATCTGCCATTTGAGTGCCCAGTCCTCCAGTCTATCTAAATCCCTCCGCAGCAAAGTAATATCTTGCTCACATTGTGTTATTTTACAAAGTTTTGTGTCATCTGCAAACACTGAAACATGACTTTCAATGCTGTCTTCAAGATCATTTATAAACATGTTAAATAGAAGGGGTCCCAGAACAGACCCCTGAGGGACACCACTTGCCACCTCTGCCAGCTTGAAAATTTACCATTAACGACAACTCGTTGTACTCTGTTTTTAAGCCAATGTTCTACCCAAGAACAAGCATTTTCATCTAGACCGATTTCCTTGAGTTTGAACACTAATCTTCTGTGTGGAACTGTATCAACTGCCTTGGCAAAATCCAAATAGATCACATCCACTGCAACACCCTGATTTATACTTCTACTTACTTCTTCGTAGAATGCAATCAAGTTAGTTTGACACGACCTGTGCTTCATAAAACCGTGCTGATTTTTGCTGATAACCATGTTCTTCTCAAGGAATTCTTGAATATTATCCCTTAATAACTTTTCAAATATTTTACCAGCCACAGAAGTTAAGTTCACAGGTCTATAATTTCCAGGCAAGGGTTTTGAACCCTTTTTGAATATAGGAACCACATCTGCCTTCCTCCAATCCTCCGGAACACTTCCTGAAAGAAAAGAATCTTGAAAGATTAAAAATAGAGGTTCACTTATTTCTACACTTAGTTCCTTAAGTACACATGGATGGATACCGTCAGGCCCTGGAGCTTTGTTTATATTAACTTTCTTTAGTTGCTGCAGCACCTTGTCTTGAGTTAACCAATTACAATTATTCTGCAAGTTTTTAGTAGCAATCATTTGCACATCTATTGCCATGGGTTCTTCCTTAATATATACAGAGGAGAAATAGTTATTTAAAATTCCTGCCTTTTCCTGGTCTTCATTGACTAACACCCCCGTTTCCGTTTTTAGTGTACCTACACTTTCATTTCTGTTTTTTTTAGAATTTATGTACTTAAAAAATACTTTGGGGTTGGTTTTGCTCTCTTTAGCTATAATTTTTTCATTTTGAAGTTTAGCAAGTCTAATTGCCTTTTTGCACGCATTATTTGCTTCCTTATATCTTGTATAAGATGCATCTGATTTGTCCGATTTAAATGCTTTAAATGCCCTTTTCTTATTTTTAATCTCTTGTTTTACTTTTCTACTAAGCCACATTGGTTTTAATTTGTTTCTTTTATATTTATTTCCCAATGGTACATACTGAGAAATGTACCTTTCCAATATGTGTTGGAAGATGATCCATTTATCCTCAGTGTTCTTTTCACTAAAGAGTTTATGCCAGTCAATATATTGTAAAGCTTCCCTTAACTTATTGAAATTGGCCTTTGTAAAATTATATGTTTTAGTATACCCCATGTGCTTTTGTTTTTTTTGCATTTATTTCAAAGGACACTATATTGTGATCACTATTTCCCAAGTGCTCACCTACTTGAATGTTGGTCAAAAGATCAACGTTGTTTGTTAAAACCAGGTCCAGACAAGCGTCCATTCTAGTTGGTGCTTGTACTAGTTGTGACATGAAGGTGTCATTTAACAAGTTTAAAAACCTAATTCCCTTAGCTGAGCTACTAGTCCCTCTGTCCCAATTTATGTCCAGGTAATTAAAATATCCAATAATTAAAGTGTTACCCAGATTTGCAGCTTTCTCAATTTGCTCAAACAGCTGTTGTTCCTCGTCAATATTAACATTAGGTGCTTTATAACATATCCCAACCAATAGTTGGTTTCCCTTCTTTTCACCCAAGCAGATATTTACCCATAAAGCTTCCACATTTTCCTCATCGCATTCCATTTGCTTAAGATTTGGCTTTAAATCATGGTTGACATACAAACATACCCCACCATCCTTCTTGTTTTTCCTATCCTTCCTAAATAACATGTACCCATTTAAGTTAACTGCCCACTCTCATCCCACCATGTTTCCGTTATGCCTATTATATCATATTGTTTAGTGTATGCTAATGCCTCTAGTTCCCCCATTTTGTTATTAAGGCTCCTTGCATTAGTAAGCATACATTTAATATCATGCATCACTTGTATATTTTGTGAATTATCAACATTACATAGCTTCTCTGTTCTGAGCTTGCCCCTCCCCCCGTCTCCACCCTCCTTATACTGTGCTAAAGCCCATCTCCTTTCTGTCCTATCTCCATTTTGTCAATTGCTATGACCCTCTGCCCTACTACTAGTTTAAAATCTCCTCCAACCTTCTAGCCATCCTATCCCCCAGCACTGCAGACCCTCTCCCGTTTAGGTGCAATCCATCACTACTATAAAGGTTGTACCCAATCGCAAAGTCGGCCCAGTGCTCTAAAATCCCAAAACCCTCCTTCCTGCACCAAGACTTCAGCCACGCATTAACCTCTCTAATCTCCCGCTGCTTTTCCACTTTAGCGCGTGGCACAGGTAATATCTCAGAGAATACCACATGGAGGTCCTTTTCTTAAGTTTGCTACCTAATTCCCTGAAATCATTCTTTAGGACCTTCCATCTTCCTCTTATTTTGTCATTGGTAGCAACATGGACCATGACCGCTGGGTCATCCCCAGCCCCTCCCAATAATCCATCCACTCTGTCAGCAACATGCCAGACCCGAGCACCCGGGGGACAGCAAACTGCCCGGTTGAGCCGATCAGAGTGGCAGATTGCCCTATCTGCTCTCCTAATGATAGAGTCCCCTACCACCACAACCTGTCTTGCCTTCCTTACATTTTGATTCCCACCCGTACTAGGGGGGCTGTTAGCTCGGCTGTTAGAAGTAACAGCTTCCTCTAATACAGCTACTCCTGAGCTGATGCTCCCAACATCTTCCCTCAAACGGGCAAATCTGCTAGGTTGCACCAAATCAGGACTAGCTAGCCATTTCCTCTTCCTTCCCTCCCTGCTTCCTCGCCCCACTGTCACCCAGCTACATGCCTGTTCCCCATCTGTCTTATCTCCTCCCTCTCCCCTACCTGTCCCCACTAAACTGCTCAGTCAGCAGCAGACTCCTCTCAAGATTGTCGATCTCCCTCAAAGTTGCGATTTGCTTCTCGAGATCTCCAATCTGAGCTTCAAATCGAGATCTCCAATCTGAGCTGACATCTGTAACATAGCATTTCCAAAGCAAATAGCATTATTTAGAAATGTATTTCTATCTTAACCTTCAACTGCTACATCTAATGGAGTAGCTATGCAAACTAATAATTCAGAAATGTCCTAAACTTTTTCTTTAGAAATGCATGCATCGTGTGTATGTCAATGTCATCTTTAAAGCAGTGCTATTGTACATCAAGGACATACACAACGTGAATATGACATTCACTTTGACAATAGCCTCACACGTTTTTAGTAAACAAATTCCACAGGCACTACCAAAAAAGAACACCAGTGACACCTAGTGGAAGATTGGCAGTTTACACTTTAATTTGTAATATAATGTTCTTGTTAGTCACAAATCAATCAGTAGGTGTGACCCAGATTTCAGAAATACACAGCGTAAGATACTGAAATATATATCACAATGCATTTCTTATTTTGGGAAACCAAAATCCAAAAAAGAAATGCAATACTTGGTTGGAAATAATGCTTAAATAAATTAATAATATTAACTGCGATAAAATATTGTTTAGCAACTGTAATTGTTTTAACATGTAAAACAACAAACCCTGTTGCTCTATATTATTGTAAGAAATATTTACATAATTACATAGTAATAATGACTACAAAAGACCATCAGTTCAGATTTTAGCACTATTCTGCTGTTTGAACTGATTTTTATTTTTGCCATGTTGATATCCTACATATTAATTGTTATATTCTCAAGTATTCTGTTCATAAAAGTTAATTTAAATTATAAAAAAAAAATTATAGAGCAACATCTGTAGGCTCAGAATTCACATCTGTAGCGGAACTGCAATCCTGAGACCAAATATCTCTGGTGAAATCCTCTCGAGCTGGAACAAATCTCTGATTAGTGAATATAGCTCATTCCCCCAGTAACTAGACGACACACAGTTTTGGGAGTACAACTGTTTTTATTGAGCCAAACTCTGCCTTTTATGCACAGACCCCAGCATTGGGGTCCTCGCCCAGGCGCCTCTGTGTCTGGAAGATAATTGAGTGAAGGATCTATAAGTTAATTATCTCTCGGATATAGAGAGCCGAACACATGCCATACATCCCCAGATAGCTCTTGTCCAAGCACCCAAGTTGTCCAAATCGCACCCAGATCCATGAGGAATTGTCCAATAACTACTGGGGTAATATTTTGACCTGCCGCACATGTTGGCAAAGCCCAAAATAGTTCCAGAGCAAAAGTTGTCTTGACCGGTCAAATATCAGGGGTTCCTGTCATCAAATAAATGGGTGCTTCCCCTGTCTCTTAGGCAGTGATTGTTCCTCACAGTCCATAGTACCTTCCCTCCAATTAGCACTCACCTCGCATGCCTGTAAGTGGGGCAAAACAGCGGGACAAATACACCAGGGATCAAGTGGTCAAGTGGCCGAATAGAGTTCCATGAAGTTCGTGGTCAAGTACCGCTGTTAGCATTCGGGAGACAAAAATGGCCATCTGCCAGGGAGTGTGCTTTTGGTACTATGTTCGTACCGAACGGGGGCTAACACAGTTAAGGGAAATCAAATGGGAATAGGGGCAACCGAACAGGGATAGGTCAGGGTCCGCCACACAGCTCCCCCTTAACCACAAGCCGGCATACACAGTCTGATCCCAACATCAGCTTCTGCTTTCCACACCCTACCCTTTGACCGAGGTATGTACATTCCTATATAGCACTTGCTGGATTTGAGCGTCAAGCCAGCTTCCCTAATGCGGTCTAACACTGCTCCTATATGGACTTTTGTGCTTCTGCCAGGTGCCCTAAAGATGGTGATATCGTCCAAGTATGCACATGCGTAGCCATGGAGGCCATTTTGTAGCTGGTCTACCATCCGAGGGAACATACCCAGAGCCTTTTTCACCAGAAATTGGTACAAGCCGAACAGGCTGACGAATGCCGACTTAGGGTTAGCATCCTTGGCTAGGGGAATCTGCCAGTACCCCTTACAGAGATCAATTGTTGTGAGGTAAGGCCCCTGGCCATACAATCTAGGAGCCCCTCTATATGGGGTATAGGATATGCGGCCGACACGGTCTTCCTCCATCTTTCAACCTCCAGTAATCTGCACAGAAGTGGGTTGTGCCGTCCTGCTTAGGTACTAGCACCACTGGGGATGCCCATGGGCTGACGGACGACTCAATGATCCCCAGTCGGAGCATCTCTTGGATCTTTTTTTGCATGTTCTCCCTGACCAATTCGGGAATTTGATAGGGAGGCTGGTCAAGAGGCCTGGGGTCTCCACGTGGTGTGTCGCTAGAGGGGTGTACTTTAGAGAAAGTGGCCCTTTTTGACTCAAGTAACTGCTGTACCTGGGTACGCTCCTGAGTACTCAACCGCTTGCCTAACTGCACCTCCTCTAGGGTGCCTGTCTGATCCCTGTTTCCTAGCAGGTGAGGTAGGGGCAGGTTCTCAAAATCTTCAGAGGCATGGGCCCAGATCGCCACCACTTACTTTGCTTTTTTGTGGTAGGGCTTCAGCATGTTGACTGGTATCAATATCCTGGTATTGGTCTGCCCGCTGTGCTGCTTCAGTGAGTGTTGATGGATTACGGTCTCATACCCATTCTTGGACTTCTGGAGCCAGTCCATTGTAGAATTGCTTCAGTAGTATGAGCTGAAGTAGTTCCGCCATGGTGTTAGCTTGGTGGGCTTGTACCCATCCTACTGTGGCTCAGTGTAGCCGGCATGCCCACTTGGCATGACAATCTTTGTCCATCTTTTTTAGGTCCTGAAATCGCCTGCGATATGCTTCCAGAGTATTGGCATACCTGGCTAGGATAACCTGCTTTACCTGGGCATAGTTCCTGATATCCTCGTAGGGGACTACCCGGTAAACCTCTGCTGCACGGCCAGATAATTTGCTGGCCAAAAGTGGTACCCAGTCCATGGGATCGATGTTGTTCAAGTTGCACTGCCACTCAAAGTCCTGGAGGAAGCTATCAATATCCTCCTCCGTTTCCGAAAAGTTCTTAAAAGCTCCATAGGAAATTTTGGGCTTAACCTCTTGACTAAGGGATGTTGCTGAGGATCCTTCGCTGGATTGTCATTCAGCCTGCTGTAGTTGGATCACCCGTTCCTCCAGGGCCATAATTTATTTCTGTACTTCTGATATCGTCCTGACCCCAATCTCTTTGGAGGGGCCCCCACCATAGAAGGCGAGTCAAAGGTGCACTTCCCTCTGGAAATCAGTTTTTTCCCCAGAGGAGAGAGAGGAAGTGCTGCTGGATTGGTCCCCCTCCATAAGCTCGATGACAAGGGTAGCTTTTGACTTGTTGCTGGATACCTTGCCAATTGCTTCCAGGATCTCCTTCAATTTAGTTGGTTTGCAAACAATCTGCTGCGAGATCCGGATCCCACCGCTGCCAAACAGTTGCAATCCTGAGACCAAATATCTCAGCTGAAATCCTCTCGAGCTGGAACAAAGCGCTGCTTAGTGAATATAGCCCATTACCATAACTGGACAAAACACAGTTCTGGGAGTACAAATGTTTTTATTGAGCCAAACTCTACCTTTTATGCACAGATGCCAGCATTGGGTCTCCATACAATACATACAATCCCTGCCGAGGTATCTCTGTGTCTGGGAGATAATTGAGTCAAGAACCAGTTACTCATGGATACAGAGAGCCTAACATAGAAAACACAAAAACACCCCAAATTATGGTAAAAACACATAATATATGTGCATTTCTATTTTCAATATTGCTTTTCAGAATTTGTTACTGTTTGTCAGTTTTTGATAAGGTTTTGATAATTATTGATCTGCTACTTTGTATGGTTATATGCAGTCTGGTTGCTTTACTAAATGCTATAGCGCTTACTATCAGTGAGCACTGATAAGAATTGCCCACATTTCGTGTTTTATTGTTTGCCCTAATTAAAGGTTGGAAGTTTTACAGAAACATATCAGAGTTTGCAGGAATCTATGATCTGCAAACTTTCTTTGTCTTAGAGATGAGCATAACCACCTAGCAAAGCTAGTGGGTATGCGGCAGCCTCCTGGAGTCAAATGCCAGAACTGAAAATCACAGCAACAGCCTTTCAGCCAATCAGGTAATCAGGAGAGCCGTGCTGAGCGCGGGAATCCTGATTACCTCAGATTTTTAAAATTGGGAAACTGCGGATGGTTAGCACATCCCATGAAGTACTAAGGATAAATATTTCCCACAGTGTACAGGAATATAATTAAACGTCTAAACACAAAATAAAACAATTCAAGTTGCCAATAGTACAGGGGAACAAGAAAAATATTTAATAAATCATGAAGACATACAAGATAGACTTGAAACTTTGTATAAAACAGCTGAGCTGAAAAACAAGGCAACAATGTATACCAAAGGAAAGTATCAAATGAACACTGGTACCATTCATCAAAAATTGCAACAAAATAAGTTCAATAAAGAGAAATGAAATGTTGAAACAAGTCCCAGCAAACGTATTCTTTATGCAGGGAGTCCATGAGAATATCAAACTGACGGGACTACTAGCATCCAGTGCTCCTACTTAGGTGGATCCTTGGTTTGTTGGTCTTGTCTTGGAGTACGGCTATAGTCTGTAAAAAACAAAACAGAGAACAGTTATCAAAAGGTTGAATAAGCACCAGATAACATTATGTTTTAGAAAAACTACCACCAGCAGGCAAAACCCTTAATTTGGAGGAGGGTGGGACGGGCGCTATTGCTAGGTGGTTATGCTCATCCCTAAGACAAAGAAAGTTTGCAGATTATAGATTCCAGCAAACTCTGATTTGTCCTCCGGGAGGCATAACCACCTAGCAAAGCTAGTGGGTAGAATAGCACACACCTGGTGGTAGTCTTAAGAAACTGAAGGCGTTCAACCATCTTGGACAACCATCTTGCAGCTTTTAAGATAGTAGGGAGAGGAAGGCCCTTTCCTGCTGCTTTAGTAGCCGAGGCTCCCCTAATTGAATGGCTTTTGAACACTGAAACGTCAATTCCAGCCGAAGACATGGCGGAAAGTATCCAGCCTCTAATTGTATTAACCTTGGCTGGACGAAAGGGATTCCTTGATGTAATGAATAATTGACTGATATCATTTCTAAATACAGCAGAAAGTTGAAGGTACGATTGTAACAAACTGACTAAACATAAGCTGGTTCGGAAGGATCTTGGAGCAAGTCCAATTCTACCGGACCAGGAGAAAAATGGGATGTTTTTTGTCTGCCTTTTAGTATAATATGGAAACCTCCCGGGGTCCTGGACAACCAAGGTTCTGAAATATGGATTTGAGGTAACTCTGCTCCTCTAGCTGCCAAGGCCAAGGACAGCAGAGAAGCAAACTTAATAGCAGTCCATCTTAAATCAATTTTAGCATTATCCAAAGACTTAAGGAAATTTAATAAGACATCTACATCCCAAGTAGATGTGTAGCGTGGGGTATATGGGCGGCAGACGGATAACCCTTTTAGTAATCTCAAATACAGGGCATCCTGAGTAAGGTTGGGGATCAGGAAGTTTATAGCAGATCCGTAGGTCTTGATTGAACTGACAGATAAACCAGAATGGAACTTAAGGGTAAGAAATTCTAACGCCAAAGGAATGGTATCAGATCCTTGAGTGTTAGACAGAAAAGAAACCTCCCATTCTTTGAATTCCTTGATCATCTTTCTATATCTTACCCTAGTTCTATGTCTTAAAGAGGAGTTAATAATATCCAAGACCTGATCCGATAAAAGGGGATGTGTTAACAGCCTACCAGGGCTGCGATCCACATCAGCTGCGGGAGCTTGAGCATAAGATCGCTGGTTCCCTGAAAGCAGTCCAGTGTCATGCAGTCCAGTGTGGTTCCCTTGACTAACTGATGGATCAAGGGATACCAGGGTCTGGAGGTCCATACAGGATAAATGAGAACTAAGCTCTGCACCCTGTCCCTGCGGATCTTCTCCAGCACTTTCGTCAGTAAAGATGGAGGGGGGAAAGCATAAGGGGCTGGAACATCCGCCCATTGGAAAGACATTGCATCCATTTTCCAAGCTCCCTTTGTCCAGGTCCGGGAGACAAACCTGGGAGTTTGTACATATGTTTGGGATGCAAACAGATCTACCTGTCTCTGGCCAAAATTGCTTTCTATCCGTTGGAAAAGAGCAACCTTTAATTGAATCGTTGCCAGGGACAAACTTTGGCGAGAGAGAAAGTCTGCAAGCTCGTTCGCCTCTCCCGGAACATATTCTGCTAATACCTGAACATTGTTTGCTAAGGCCCAAGACCAAAGATCTAAAGCCTCTAAGCAAAGACCCCTTGATCTTGTGCCCCCTCTGTGGTATATATAAGCCACCGCTGTCCTGTTGTCCGATTGGACTTTTACCGACGTCGGTGACTGGTTTAGAGGAACTAGGCCCTTGAGAGCTAATTTTATAGCTCGTAACTCCAAGATGTTTATATGGAGGTGACTCTCTTGGTCTGACCAGATTCCTCTTATGGCGTTCTAGGTTGTAAACGCACCCCAACCGTGACTTGAGGCATCTGACGTCAGAGTGACTGCCGCAGGCTGCTCTAACAGGGGACGAGGAAGTGGAATTTTTAACTCCAGAATGGACTTCAATTCTTCTCTGACCTTCTTGGGGAGAACAAATTTTGATTCCCAATGGCCGCCCTGTCTTAGTCGGTTCCCTAAAAACAGACTTCTTCTGCAAAGTAAGGGGGAATTGTTGTATGCTGGTGTTAAAGCTATTAATTTCCCGATAATCTTTGCTAGGTCTCTCAAGGACCAACTCTGGTGCTTGAGAGATGAGTTCAGATGTACCAGTAATTTGTCCCATTTGTCCTGGTGTTCAGTATGTCCTGGTGTTCAGTATGAAACCCAGAAAGAGGATGCTTTGAGTGGGAATTAGGACTGATTTCTGTAAATTTACTACAAATCCTAGGTCTTGTAAAAGGGAAACAAGGTAATCCCTTTGAGAAGCAAGGGCTTCCCCATCTGGGTGCATGAGCAGGATGTCGTCTAGATAGTATAGACACATGAAACCTTTTGAGTCTAACATGAGCTATCACTGATTTCATAATTTTGGAGAATGTGTATGGTGCGTTGGATAGGCCAAACACCATAACGGTCCACTGCCACACTTTTCCTTTCCACTGAAACCTTGCCTTGTAACGCCTTTAACCTCCTGAATGAACGAGGGACCGAATAGGTAAGAATCCTCCAAATTTGGGAACTCATGCGATTTGGGGGCTAGGTCGGACAGACCTGCTGCATGGAGCCAGCGGGATCTGCGGATGTTTGATATGTAATTAAAGGATTGGCCAATAATTAGCACTGCCAGACGCTTTTAAAAGGGCCATCTTAGATGCCAACAGAGATGAAGCGGAAGGTTTCTGAGCATTGCCTTCTTTTTCTGCCTTATCCAGCATCAGTAATAGTGGGCCCACAGCATCAGCAATTTTGAACTGTATATTGCGAAAAGTCTGGTCTGTGGGATCAGAGGATACACTGCTCCCTGTGATGGATAACAGCGCAGGGTCTACCTCTGGGGCCATTAAAGCCTGAATGTCCGGGATACCGATGTGGTTCCTGAGGAGAAGGTCATCCTCCTTAACCAAGGGGGATCTGAAGGCTAGTTTAGCAAAATCTCTAACCTCAGAATCGTGCTCCATAGCCCATCTGGAGTGAAATAATTTTGATGGGAGAGTCTTTCCTAGGAGACTTACTCTGGCCATCTGAACATTTCTTAGCTTCCCTCGCTCAATGGAAGCTGCTGAACAAATCACTTCCTCGGATTCACAGTCTATTTCTGAAAAGCCGTATCTGGAACCAGGACGGCTTTGGGAGGAAGAGTGAGCGAACGCTCTAGAAGAGGAAGGAGAGGGACTATCTAACCTCCAACGAGATTTGTCCTTTTTCTCTGGAAGGTGTTTCTGGTGCTCAAACAAGGGAAACGCTGTTCCTTTTTTGGGGTCCTGTCCCCTTAATTTTATGCTTACTCAAACAAGTATGAGAGGAAGGAGAAGCGGAGAAGTTTTCCTCAGACGAGGAACTGGTGGAAGAGACCAGCCGCCTTCCTTTATGCTTTTTATTTCAAACTGGGACCAAATCCTCCTCAGGAGATGAAGAGGATAGATCCTTGGCAAGGAAAGCTCTCTTATGGAGCTTTCTAACATTGATGGGGCTGCCTTTAAGAGAGGCATCCACTAAATCTGTGGCAGACACAGAAATAGAGTCCTCCATCAATGATGCCATTTTAAAAATCTGGGGTAATCAGTATTCCCGCGCTCAGCACTGCTCTCCTGATTACCTGATTGGCTGAAAGGCTGTTGCTGTGCAGATGCACAGCGCAAGCCTTTTCAGCTCTGGCATTTAACTCCGGGAGGCTGCCACATACCCACTAGCTTTGCTAGGTGGTTATTCCTCCCGGAGGACAAAGAATGTGACGGCAGATAAGAACCATTCGGCCCATCAAGTCTGCCCAATTTTCTAAATACTTTCATTAGTCCCTGGCCTTATCTTATAGTTAGGATAGCCTTATGCCTATCCCACGCATGCTTAAACTCCTTCACTTTGTTAACCTCTACCACGTCAGCTGGAAGGTTATTCCATGTGTCCACTACCCTCTCTGTAAAGGAACACGTCCTGAAATTACTTTGAAACCTTTGCCACTCTAATTTAAGACTGTGTCCTCTTGTTGTGGTAGTTTTTTCTCTTTTAAATATAGTCTCCTCCTTTACTGTGGATCCTTAACATCCATCTGAGGTGGCTTACCATCAGTCACTATGAAAGGTTCACTGTTCGACTACAAGGCACAGTGATCTCAGGATGCTACATTCTCTTGGCCTAATATTTCATATTATTGTTCGTATTTTGGCACATCTGCTTTTTATATATTCTTTTGCTTTCAAATATTTCGTTGCTCATTGTGGGTTGCTGCAATATCATTATTTCTTTGATTTGGTATCCAAATGTTTAGTCACTCTAAAATTCTGGGGCCAATATTAGAATTAACACTCTTCATACTCAAGATTAAATATGTGGAAAATGTAGTTGCAACTTTTGTTCTTGGCCTGTTGTAAATTGAAGAGCTTAATGCTTTGTTACCAGTAATTGAGGATCCCAGTGAAGAAGTAAGTGGTTAGTTTGTTTAAGGAACCCTGGTTGAGATACAAGTACAAAGATTGGATGAGCAATTAAAGCATTATAACTAGTGATGTACCGAACTGTTCGCTGGCGAATACTTCCTGGCGAACATAGCGTGTTCGCGTTCGCCACGGCGGGCGAACACATGCGCGGATCGATACGCCCCCTATTCGTCATCATTGACTAAACGTTGACCCTGTGCCTCACAGTCAGCAGACACATTCCAGCCAATCAGCAGCAGACCCTCCCTTCCAGACCCTCCCACCTCCTGTACAGCATCCATTTTAGATTAATTCTGAAGCTGCATTCTTAGATAGAGGAGGGAAAGTGTAGCTGCTGCTCATTTGATAGGGAAATGTATAGCTAGGCTAGTGTCTACTACAATCCTGAAGGACTCATCTGATCTCTGCTGTAAGGACAGCACCCCAAAAAGCCCTTTTTAGGGCTAGAACATCAGTCTGCTTTTTTTGTGTGTAATCTAATTGCACTTGCCTGCCTGCCTGCCAGCTTCTGTGTCAGGCTCACAGTGGATACTGTGCCCACTTGCCCAGTGCCACCACTCATATCTGGTGTCACAATAGCTTGCATTTAAAAACAAAAACATTTTTTCACTGTAGTAGATTAATTAGCAGTTAGTTGTCTGCAAGCGTCTGTGTGTCAGGCCAACAGCGTGTACTCTGCCAGTGCACCGTGCCACTCATATCTGGTGGCACAATAGCGTGCATTTAAAAACCCCAAAACTTTTTTTTCACTGCAATAGATTAATTAGCAGTTAGTTGTCTGCAAGCATCTGTGTGTCAGGCCAACAGCGTGTACTCTGCCAGTGCACAGTGCCACTCATATCTGGTGGCACAATAGAGTGCTTTTAAAAACCCAAAAACTTTTTTTCACTGTAATAGATTGAATAGCAGTTAGTTGTCTGCAAGTGTCTGTGTGTCAGGCTCACAGTGGATACTGTGCCCACTTGCCCGGTGCCACCACTCATATCTTGTGTCACAATAGCTTGCATTTAAAAACAAAAACATTTTTTCACTGTAATAGATTAATTAGCAGTTAGTTGTCTGCAAGCGTCTGTGTGTCAGGCCAACAGCGTGTACTCTGCCAGTGCACCGTGCCACTCATATCTGGTGGCACAATAGCGTGCTTTTAAAAACCCAAAAACTTTTTTTCACTGTAATAGATTGAATAGCAGTTAGTTGTCTGCAAGTGTCTGTGTGTCAGGCTCACAGTGGATACTGTGCACACTTGCCCAGCTCCACCACTCATATCTGGTGTCACAATAGCTTGCATTTAAAAACAAAAAAAATTCTCACTGTAATAAATTAATTAGCAGTTAGTTGTCTGCAAGCGTCTGTGTGTCAGGCCAACAGCGTGTACTCTGCCAGTGCACCGTGCCACTCATATCTGGTGGCACAGTAGTGTGCATTTAAAAACCCCAAAACTTTTTTTCACTGTAATAGATTGAATAGCAGTTAGTTGTCTGCAAGCGTCTGTGTGTCAGGCTCACAGTGAATACTGTGCCCACTTGCCCGGTGCCACCACTCATATCTTGTGTCACAATAGCTTGCATTTAAAAACAAAAACATTTTTTCACTGTAATAGATTAATTAGCAGTTAGTTGTCTGCAAGCGTCTGTGTGTCAGGCCAACAGCGTGTACTCTGCCAGTGCACCGTGCCACTCATATCTGGTGGCACAATAGCGTGCATTTAAAAACCCCAAAACTTTTTTTCACTGTAATAGATTGAATAGCAGTTAGTTGTCTGCAAGCGTCTGTGTGTCAGGCTCACAGTGGATACTGTGCCCACTTGCCCAGTGCCACCACTCATATCTGGTGTCACAATAGCTTGCATTGAAAAACAAAAAAAATTCTCACTGTAATAAATTAATTAGCAGTTAGTTATCTGCAGGCGTCTGTGTGTCAGGCCAACAGCGTGTACTCTGCCAGTGCACCATGCCACTCATATCTGGTGTCACAATAGTGTGCATTTAAAAACAAAAAACGTTTTTCACTGTTATAGATTGAATAGCAGTTAGTTCTCTGCAAGCGTCTGTGTGACAGGCCAACAGCGTGTACTCTGCCAGTGCACAGTGCCACTCATATCTGGTTGCACAATAGCGTGCATTTAAAAACAAAAAACTTTTTCACTGTAATAAATTAATTAGCAGTTAGTTGTCTGCAAGCGTCTGTGTGTCAGGCCAACAGCGTGTACTCTGCCAGTGCACAGTGCCACTCATATCTGGTGGCACAATAGCGCGCATTTAAAAACAAAAAACTTTTTTCACTGTAATAAATTAATTAGCAGTTAGTTGTCTGCAAGCGTCTGTGTGTCAGGCCAACAGCGTGTACTCTGCCAGTGCACAGTGCCACTCATATCTGGTTGCACAATAGCGTGCATTTAAAAACCCAAAAACTCTTTTTTCACTGTAATAGATTGAATAGCAGTTAGTTGTCTGCAAGCGTCTGTGTGACAGGCCAACAGCGTGTACTCTTCCAACCTCTGCCAGTGCACATTGTCACTCATATTTGGTGTCACAATAGTGTGCATTTAAAACCAAAAAACTGTTTTCACTGTTATAGATTGAATAGCAGTTAGTTGTCTTCAAGCGGGTGTGTCAGGCCTACAGCGTGTACTCTTCCAACCTCTGCAAGTGCACATTGCCACTCATATCTGGTGTCACAATAGCGTGCATTTAAAACCAAAAAACTTTTTTCACTGTTATAGATTGAATAGCTGTTAGTTGTCTTCAAGCGGGTGTGTCAGGCCTACAGTGTGTACTCTGCCAACCTCTGCCAGTGCACATTGCCTCTCATATCTGGTGTCACAATAGTGTGCATTTAAAACCAAAAAACTTTTTTCACTGTTATAGATTGAATAGCAGTTACTTGTCTTCAAGCGGGTGTGTCAGGTCTACAGCATGTACTCTGCCAACCTCTGACAGTGCACATTGCCACTCATAGCTGGTGTCACAATAGCATGCATTTAAAACCAAAAAACTTTTTTCACTGTTATAGATTGAATAGCAGTTAGTTGTCTTCAAGTGGGTGTGTCAGGCCTACAGTGTTTACTCTTCCAACGTCTGCAAGTGCACATTGCCACTCATATCTGGTGTCACAATAGCGTGCATTTAAAACCAAAAAACTTTTTTCACTGTTATAGATTGAATAGCAGTTAGTTGTCTTCAAGCGGGTGTGTCAGGCCTACAGCGTGTACTCTGCCAACCTCTGCCAGTGCACATTGCCACTCATATCTGGTGTCACAATAGCGTGCATTTAAAACCAAAAAACTTTTTTCACTGTTATAGATTGAATAGCAGTTAGTTGTCTTCAAGCGGGTGTGTCAGGCCTACAGCGTGTACTCTGCCAACCTCTGCCAGTGCACATTGCCACTCATATCTGGTGTCACAATAGCGTGCATTTAAAACCAAAAAACTTTTTTCACTGTTATAGATTGAATAGCAGTTAGTTGTCTTCAAGCGGGTGTGTCAGGCCTACAGCGTGTACTCTGCCAACCTCTGCCAGTGCACATTGCCACTCATATCTGGTGTCACAATAGCGTGCATTTAAAACCAAAAAACTTTTTTCACTGTTATAGATTGAATAGCAGTTAGTTGTCTTCAAGCGGGTGTGTCAGTCCTACAGCGTGTACTCTGCCAACCTCTGCCAGTGCACAGTGCCACTCATATCTGGTCTCACAGTAGCTTGCACGCATAGTACCACTAATAAAAAAAAAAAAAAGGACAGGCAGAGGCAGGCCACCCTGCAGGGGCCGTTGTGGTCGTGGTGCTGTGATTCCCATTGCCCTAGAATAATGCCCAGTTTTCAAAGGCCAAGTACCCTGAACTTGAAAAGTTCTGAGGACATAGTTGACTGGCTAACACAGGACACCCAATCTTCTACAGCTTCCGCTCGGAACCTTGACGTACCATCCTCCCCCAGCTTAGCTTCGGGCACCTCTCAAGATACCTCTCACCCACCTGCCGCCACCACCAACACTAGCACCACAGCCGCTTCACTTTATCTGGTAGAGGAGTTATTTACACATCCATTTGAAGAAATGAGTGATGCACAACCATTATTGCCAGAGGATGTAGATAACAGGGATATGTCTCAGTCAGGCAGCATTACACACATGGACGTACGGTGTGATGATGATGATGTTGTACCCGCTGCTGCTTCCTTTGCTGTGTTGTCAGATACAAGTGAAGCGGTTGATGATGACGATGCGTCCATGGATGTCACGTGGGTGCCCGCTCGGCAAGAAGAATAACAGGGCGAAAGTTCAGATGGGGAGA
Organism: Pelobates fuscus; assembly: GCF_036172605.1. Taxonomy (NCBI): domain Eukaryota; kingdom Metazoa; phylum Chordata; class Amphibia; order Anura; family Pelobatidae; genus Pelobates; species Pelobates fuscus. The sequence continues at coordinate 329,407,779 of NC_086320.1, read as the reverse complement.
CAGAGAGGAGGAGGAGACGAGTTGGAAGCGGGGGGAGGTCGTCACAAGGAGCTAGTGGCACAGTCAGACAGCATGCATCGGCACCCGAGGTCAGCCCGACAGCACGCCAATCAACGCATGCTGTGTCCACTACCAGAATGCCGTCATTGCAGAGCTCAGCAGTGTGGCATTTTTTTTGTGTGACAACAGCGATGCCATTTGCAACCTGTGCCAAAAGAAACGGAGTCGTGGGAAGTCCAACACCCACCTAGGTACAACTGCTTTGCGTAGGCACATGATCGCACATCACAAACGCCTATGGGATCAACACATGAGTACAAGCAGCACACAAACTCAAAGCCGCCATCCTCCTCCTGGTCCAGCACCTTCAGCCACGTCAACCACTGCTGTCCTCCTTGCCCCCTCTCAACCATCCACCACTCCGTCTCTCGCCTTGAGCAGTTCCCGCTCATCTGCCCACAGTCAGGTGTCTGTCAAGGACATGTTTGAGCGTAAGAAGCCAATGTCAGAAAGTCACCCCCTTGCCCAGCGTCTGACAGCTGGCTTGTCTGAACTATTAGCCCGCCAGCTTTTACCATACAAGCTGGTGGAGTCTGAGGCGTTCCAAAAATTTGTGGCTATTGGGATACCGCAGTGGAAGGTACCCGGACGAAATTTCTTTGCACAAAAGGCAATCCCCAACCTGTACTCGATTGTGCAAAAGGAAGTAATGGCACATCTGACCACTGATACCTGGTCTGCAAAGCATGGTCAGGGCAGGTATATCACTGCGCATTGGGTAAACCTGCTGACGGCTGCCAAGCATGGAATGCGTGGCTCTGCAGAGGAGTTGGTGACACCACCACGACTTGCAGGCAGGCCTGCTGCCACCTCCTCTACTCCTCCTACTCCATCCTCTTCCATAACCTCCTCGGCTGAGTCATTTCTGCTGCTGCGTCTTGCTCCACATCAACGGCGCCCCCCCAGCTCCCCAGGTACTATTCCACATCACGGATACGACCCGTCTTGGGTTTGACTTGCTTGAAAGCAGAGAGTCACACCGGACAAGCACTCCTGTCCGCCCTGAACGCACAGGTGGAAAAGTGGCTGACTCCGCAGCAACTGGATATCGGCAAAGTGGTTTGTGACAACGGAACAAATTTGTTGGCGGCATTGAAGTTGGGCAAGTTGACACATGTGCCGTGCATGGCACATGTGTGTAATCTGATCGTACAACGCTTTGTGCATAAGTACACAGGCTTACAGGACGTCCTGAAGCAGGCCAAGAAGGTGTGTGGCCATTTCAGGCGTTCCTACACGGCCATGGCGCACTTTGCAGATATCCAGCGGCGAAACAACATGCCAGTGAGGCGCTTGATTTGTGACAGCCCGACACGTTGGAATTCAACACTCCTAATGTTCGACCGCCTGCTCCAACAAGAAAAAGCTGTTAATGAATATTTGTATGACCGGGGTGCTAGGACAGCCTCTGGGGAGCTGGGAATTTTTTTGCCACGTTAATGGACGCTCATGCGCAATGCCTGTAGGCTCATGCGTCCTTTTGAGGAGGTGACAAACCTAGTCAGTCGCACCGAAGGCACCATCAGCGACATCATACCATTTGTTTTCTTCCTGGAGCGTGCCCTGCAAAGAGTGCTGGATCAGGCCGTAGATGAGCATGAAGAGGAAGAGGAAGAGTTGTGGTCACCACCAGAAACAGCCTTATCAGCATCGCTTGCTGGACCTGCGGCAATGCTGGAAGAGGATTGTGAGGAAAAGGAGTCAGAGGAGGAATGTGGCTTTGAGGAGGAGGAAGAAGACCAACCACAACAGGCATCCCAGGGTGCTCGTTGTCACCTATCTGGTACCCGTGGTGTTGTACGTGGCTGGGGGGAAGAACATACCTTCATTGAGATCACTGAGGAGGAGGAACGGGAAATGAGTAGCTCGGCATCCAACCTTGTCCAAATGGGGTCTTTCATGCTGTTCCGCCTGTTGAGGGACCCTCGTATAAAAAGGCTAAAGGAGAACGACCTGTACCGGGTGTCCACGCTATTAGACCCCCGGTATACCGGTATAAGCAGATAGTGGCTGAAATTTTACCAAATTACAACAAATAGGAAAGGATGCAGCATTTGCAAAATAAATTAAAAAGTATGCTTTACACAACGTATAAGGGTGATGTCACAGCACAACTGGAATCTAACAGGGGAAGAGGTGAAAGTAATCCTCCTCCTCCCACGACCACGCCGGCAAGGACAGGATGCTTTAAAGACGTGTTGTTGATGGAGGACATGCAGAGCTTTTTAAGTCCTGCGCATCGCCACAGCCCTTCGGGATCCACCCTCAGAGAACGACTCGACCGACAGGTAGCAGACTACCTCGCCTTAACTGCAGATATCGACACTCTGAGGAGCGATGAACCCCTTCACTACTGGGTGTGCAGGCTTGACCTGTGGCCTGAGCTATCCCAATTTGCGATAGAACTTCTGGCCTGCCCCGCCTCAAGTGTCCTGTCAGAAAGGACCTTCAGTGCAGCAGGAGGTATTGTCACTGAGAAAAGAAGTCGCCTAGGTCAAAAAAGTCTAGATTACCTCACCTTTATTAAGATGAATGAGCCTGATGAGATGAGCTGCCTTGGGCTAAAAATGGTGACCCTATGTAGGAGAAACAGTCCCTATTCTGCTCTGTGTCAGTGTGTATCAGGGTCCCTGAGGACAGGTGTCAATCCATATCTGCCAAGTGACCCTATGTAGGGGGAACAGTCCCTATTCTGCTCTGTGTCAGTGTGTATCAGGGTCTCTGAGGACAGGTGTCAATCCATATCTGCCAAGTGACCCTATGTAGGGGGAACAGTCCCTATTCTGCTCTGTGTAAGTGTGTATCAGGGTCTCTGAGGACAGGTGTCAATCCATATCTGTCAAGTGACCCTATGTAGGGGGAACAATCCCTATTCTGCTTTGTGTCAGTGTGTATCAGGGTCTCTGAGGACAGGTGTCAATCCATATCTGCCAAGTGACCCTATGTAGGGGGAACAGTCCCTATTCTGCTCTGTGTCAGTGTGTATCAGGGTCCCTGAGGACAGGTGTCAATCCATATCTGCCAAGTGACCCTATGTAGGAGGAACAGTCCCTATTCTGCTATGTGTCAGTGTGTATCAGGGTCCCTGAGGACAGGTGTCAATCCATATCTGCCAAGTGACCCTATGTAGGGGGAACAGTCCCTATTCTGCTCTGTGTCAGTGTGTATCAGGGATCATTAGGATAGTTGTCAATCCATATCTGCCAAGTGATCCTATGTAGGGGGAACAGTCCCTATTCTGCTCTGTGTCAGTGTGTATCAGGGTCCCTGAGGACAGGTGTCAATCCATATCTGCCAAGTGACCCTATGTAGGGGGAACAGTCCCTATTCTGCTCTGTATCAGTGTGTATCAGGGTCCCTGAGGACAGGTGTCAATCCATATCTGCCAAGTGACCCTATGTAGGGGGAACAGTCCCTATTCTGCTCTGTGTCAGCGTGTATCAGGGTCTCTGAGGACAGGTGTCAATCCATATGTCAAGGTGTCAATATGTCATATGTCAGGTGTCAATCCATATCCATTGTGATTTAGGAATGTTAGATGATTTATGCCCTTTATGGATGAAAACCAGACTCTGCATCAACTGTGTAATTTTCCATGGAAGTTTTGCCATGGATCGCCACAGTCCAGGTGTTAGTCCCCTTGAAACAACTTTTCCATCACTATTGTGGCCAGAAAGAGTCCCTGTGGGTTTTAAAATTCGCCTGCCCATTGAAGTCTATGGCTTTTCGTCCGCTCGCGAACGTTTGCGGAAGTTCGCGTTCGCCGTTCGCGAACCGAAAATTTTTTGTTCACGACATCACTAATTATAACCACTACAGTTCAATGTCTAGAGTGCACTGACAGCACCATGACATCTAGGAATGGTTTGATTCTTGATAAGCTGAGATTCTTCTTCTTACATTGACAATCTGGAATTAAAACTTCTGCATTATCCATTTTGTAAAACATTCACTGCGAGCAATAGGAGACAGCTAGCAGGAATGGGGGTTGGGGGAGGTTCTGTTAGCATTAGGGATCAAGGGTTACCCTCTGGTGCTATGGGTATTTTGACAAGGGGACTTTGCGTACCCTGATTTTGTTATAATTAGTCTAAGGGGCTTTTGAAGACCCTTTAGGGCAGTTAATATATTATTGTCTTCTCCTTCGGCAATGGTGGGTAATGATATAGGGTCTCCAAGGGGTAGGAGCCCAGCAGAAATGGAATTTCTCCACCATTCTTTTCCTACATACAAAGTGAGGTTAGATTTTGGATGTATACTGGACAACCCATTTGGTTATTATTTGGGCAGAGGGCTTCACATCCTTGACCTGCGGCACAGTTTTCTTGTATTAATTGCCAGGGTCTCTCAGACCCTAGATCTGTGCTTTTTCATTTTTAATTGACCTGGTGGTGTTATGGCTAAATATAGCAAATATATTCTACTATTTATATCTATAATTATCAACTTATGCTATAGTTTGTCTGCTAATATTTTGAAAATGTTGTATTTACATGGGGGAAAACTGTTCTGCTAGAAAGTCGGCCAGCAAGATGTGCTAGTTAAGATTTCATTTCTGACTTCCAAGTATATCTAGCTCATCTTATTTGCTACATTGGCAGGCCCTAGCAAATCTACCCCATTGTTTCTTTTAACAATGAATTCGTATTTATAAGATTATAACTATTACATTTACATATTAGAATTCTTATATTCTGAAATATGATTAATGCTAATTAATAGAGTTACTATTTATCTGTCTTCCAGTCCCTCTGCTGTGTTTTTACATCTCCTTTTTCATTTCCTGATCCTCATAGTGATGCCTCTCCATGCCTTTACCATGATGTCCCATCCCCAGCTTCTGTTTCTCCATCCATCTGATGTGACTTACTGCCATTCGCTATAAAAGTTAACAGGTTCACTGCAATTGGTCTATAATTAAATAATCAAAGGTAGAATTACATGATAACATGCAGATCCAAATAACACCTAAGGACCAGTAAAAAAAATGTTTTAATCAATATGCTAAACTGTTCTTTAAATATTATATTCTTATTCCTTGCATAAGCTCCTCAGGGGCTTGAGTATGATGAGAAAAAAGGTTTGCCGGCACTTGCCCCGCCCCGATCTGTCTCCTTGGTGACATCAGCAGAATTTACACATTTATTCCCCCATAAAGAACGCATTGGATTGGCTGAAATAGACAAGGAGGCGGGATGGTGGGCGAGGTTAAACACTGTTTTGGCCAATCAGCACCTCCTCATAGAGATGCATTGATTAAATGTAAAACTATGAGGAAAATTCAGCATCTCCATGCTGAGCTACTGTGCAGCACTTCCCCAGGAAGCACATTCAGTGGCCATCTGAGGAGTGGCCACTGGAGGTGTCCCTAGGGGGTAATGTAAACAATGCCTTTTCTCTGAAAAGGCAGTGTTTGCATGAAAATACCTAAAAGGAAATTATTACGCTTACCAGAACAACTACATTAAGCTGTCGTTGTTCTGGTGATCATAGTGTCCCTTTAAATGAATACTCCATGCTCTATAATCACTACAGGGAGTAACATAGCAAATGGGCATGACAGTCAAAATGGGTGGACGGAAGTAAACTGAAATATGTATCTTTGCTTTATTATCCTGTTCTCTTTGTGATTGTGTTACAGAGACAGACCAGAAGCGGATACTCCTCCCTCCATATGTCCTGTCCAATCAACGTCCCTGCCTAGCTACTAGAGGACTGCCTCTTGAGGTCAATCCACTAAAACCCATAACATCTATTTTCTATTAATCCCATAAAAAGTATTTATTGTGCATATTCTGGAATATGATTTATATAAAAATTCAAAATTTACTCAAGAAACCCTTTGAATTTGACCATAAGCTGTTTTTACTTCAAAACAACTTATATAAGATTTTTGGTCCAGATTCCTTCATTGTTACCTACCATGTGACTGCCGCTAAATACTTGTAGCCAGAAACTGGAGGACGGTTATAGCTCCCTGCTGGTCAACAGTTAGGGAGCAGTTAGTTTTCCAGATCAAGATGGGTATAGATAGATTGAATCAAGATGAATTTGAGCAACAGAGCAAACAAATATTAATAATATATATATATTTATTTTGTTTTTTGTAAATATTTGTTATTGTTTTGACAAAAGATAATATGCAGACATGTCGTTGCAAGATATTGAGACTCGCAGGTCTCATCTTTATCTCAAACAGTAAAGTTAGCAGAAATAAATGCATGGATAGACTCGCAGGTCTACAAAAGTGGAAACAATTGGGAGAATCGCAGGTCCTAAATCACACATTAAATAACTTTAGTAACTGGGATTATCAGGTGGAACTATGGATCTAATGCAGTTGGGGTATCAAGGCACATTGGCATCTAGTTAATATGTTGTGTTAGCGTATCCAGTTTGTCTATACGGTTACAAGGATTGTATACATGGTGCGTCCCTGAGCCCGTATTGTCAACATGACGGGTCTTTCCAAATATTCCCGTGCTCCAGCTTGTTCCCATTTGCGAAGGAGGGGTGGGGGATAGGGGTAGGAAGGTAAAGACTGGGGAAGTATGAAAAAAGAATGAACTAAAGAGAGAAGGGGAAAATAGAGAAATAGATTTAAAAAAGAGGGTTGGGGAAGGGGGATAAAGGGTATTCCCACAATCTCCACCACCTTCACCCAGGCCACCCTTTGATAAATGGAGTGTTTGTACATTTTTTTCAAAAGGTCAAGTTTAGTGGCGAAATTGATGGGGTTGGGGGAGCATGTGCACTTGACGTCAGAATCAGAGGGATGCTGCGCCGGTGTCGAAACCCCTTCCAAAGCAGCCGCAGAGATCCACTCCCATTTCGCCGGCCCAGCCATGCCTTGTAACTGTGTTTGTGACTATAACTGTTTTTGTGTGCTTGTAACTGCGTGTGTGTGCCTGTAACTTTGTGAGTGTGACTGTAACTGTGTTATCCTGTAACTGTATGTGTGTCTGTGTGTGACTATATGTTTCTGTAACAGTAAATATGTTTGTGACTGTGTGCCTGTGATTATGTGTGTTGTGTCTGAATCTGTGTGTGCCTGTAACTGTATGTGACTGTGTGTGCGTGTGCCAGTAAATATTTATATGGCTATGAGTGGCAATGACTGTTTGTGGTGTGTGCAGACTATGCGACTGTGTTCATATTTCTCTGTGTGTGTGTGTTTTTAACCATATTTTACATAGTATATGTGAGTGACTGTGTGCACCTGACTACTGTGTTACTGTGTCATTCTGACTGTGTGTATATAGATGTGTGACCATATGTTTGTATGTGACTATGTGCGTATTTGTGTGACTGTGTATGTTTGTTTGACTATATGTGTGTGTATGTGATTGTGCATCTAGGAATATGTATGTGTACATGCCTGTTGTCCTTGTCTGTATGTAAGTGCATGTATAATGTAATTTCTATGTGTGCATCCATGTCACTGTGTGTGTGTATGTATGTGCGGGACAAAAAAGGGTAAAAGGGTTAAGAAACAGACTGTAAGGAGAGGAGTTAAGAGATACAGAAGAAGTATCTTGGGTTAAGAGACACAAAGGAAAGTCTAAGGATTTAAGAGACACACAAGGTTGAAAGACAGATTAGGAGAAAAAAACAAGAATGATCAGGAGATACACAAAAAGGGAATGGATGCTAAAGTGACAAACAAAAGTTTAAAAATTTGGGGGATTGCCAACATAGATTTCCTCCAAGGGTGACAAGTGTCCTTGGTACGCCTCTGTCTGCATGTGTGGGTGTGCATCTGCTTTTTGTTTGTGTATGTGGACTCTGTACGTGTCTGGGCTGTATGTATTGTATGTGTATGTGCGATGTCTGTGATTTTATGTAGGTACATATGGTGGTATTGTGTGTGTGAAGGGGTCTGCGGCATTGCATGCATGTGTGTGTTTATGGGTTGCCTGTGGTTTTTTTAAATGTGTATCCACTGTTAGTGGTGTTATATGTATATATTTGAAGACTCTTGGAGGTATTGTGAGTGTACGTGAGTTGCCTGTTGCGTTATGTGTGTTTGTGGTCTGCCTGTGCTATTATTGTGCGCCGGACTGTATGAAATGTTAGGTGTGGAATGTTAGGGGAATTGTGTTAGGTTGCCTTACAAAATGGTGTGTTTTTTTTATTAAGTCTGTCTGTTGTGTTATTTATGTGTATGGACTGTCTACGATGTTCAAAGTGTGTATGTACGTTGCTTGTACTACTATATGTGTGGTGTGGGCTATTTGTGATATTGCGTGGCGGGGGGGGGGGCTTCTTATAGGGTTGTGTATGTGTTGGCTATAGATCCTGTTGTGTGGGGTGTGTCTGTGGGGGAGATGACTGCAGGGTGTTGTGGAGTTCATTATTTATTCATTAAATATAGCTTAAATAAAAACATTTTTAGAAAGTTATTATAAATACTTTTTTATACACCCCCTACCTACCTTTTGTCATGGATGGGGACATGAATCTCCATTGATCCCCCATGGTCCATTTGTGTGGATAATGCAGCTTGCACCTCTGATGGGTGAAAATCACTGGTGGCCACTCTGGGCTGCACAGACACCACACATCCAATAGGTAGCCAACTGCTGGACTAGAGGGAACATAAGTATCTGTCTGTCTATCTATCCATCTGTCTTCCCTTTCCCAATCCTTTTTTATTGTCTGTATTTTTCATTATTTTATTTACTGAAGGTTTGATCACGTTATTTATTCTCTTCAAAATTTTGTAATAACTTTTAAAACTTGAATAAACACAAATTAAACACATTAGCAAAATCATTGAGCAATTTTACAACAGTGTATATATATAAAATACAGAATCCAGCGCACTCGCTTATTAACTAAACAGAGATTTCAAATCTTAGAGATTGTAATAGTTTTATTTAAAAAACACCTCACCTAGGCAAAAAATGATGGGGGTTTAGTTACATTATATGATCATACATTGCATAAGCCTGCCAACTACGTCAAAGTACCCCATATTCAGAAGGTCCTATCCTAATAGCAGCCTAATGCTTGCTCTTATGAGATTAATCCACTTACTTGGGAAATACTTCCTTACTGGGACTCTCTGCAAGTCAAGGCTAAATAGGGTCCTGGAATGAGGCACCTGTGACAGGGAGGGGTGCAAAACCAAGGAGTTGGCCTGGGACTCCCAAATATATAAAAGAAACCAAGAGGGCTGCACTCACCTAAACATGCATACATTATAGGGTGCTGCTGGGGCCAAAATATACAAAATACAGAATCCAGCGCACTCGCTTATTAACTAAACAGAGATTTCAAATCTTAGAGATTGTAATAGTTTTATTTAAAAACACCTCACCTAGGCAAAAAATGATGGCCTTGACTTGCAGAGAGTCCCAGTAAGGAAGTATTTCCCAAGTAAGTGGATTAATCTCATAAGAGCAAGCATTAGGCTGCTATTAGGATAGGACCTGCCGAATATGGGGTACTTTGACGTAGTTGGCAGGCTTATGCAATGTATGATCATATAATGTAACTAAACCCCCATCATTTTTTGCCTAGGTGAGGTGTTTTTAAATAAAACTATTACAATCTCTAAGATTTGAAATCTCTGTTTAGTTAATAAGCGAGTGCGCTGGATTCTGTATTTTGTATATTTTGGCCCCAGCAGCACCCTATAATGTATGCATGTTTAGGTGAGTGCAGCCCTCTTGGTTTCTTTTTTATATATATATAGTTAAAAAGTTAAACCAGGCAGAAGTAATAGGCAGGAGTAATATAGCTGACATGTCACAAACCTGCCACTAGGTGGTGCTTTACCTCTATTTCATTTCTGCTGCAAACGGCTTTTGAAGAATTGTGATCATTGCAATGATTTACATTCTGTCCAAACTAGTAAAAACATTCTGATGTTTAAAGATATATAATTTTCCAGGTTGCTGACACATTTTGCAGGATCAAAAATGAAGGGTCTTAAAAGGAACAATTGGAGGAAAGACTGTTTGGTGCCAAAGTCTAGAAAGTAGTATAAAGCTATCATTTAACTCCTATTACAATAGGATGTCTTTGATCTAGCACTAGAACAGCCGCTCCCAAATCAATTACAGACAATTTGTTTCCTTCCTCTGCTTTCTTTTACGCCACCTATAGTAATAGAGATAAATCCGACGGACCTTTTTGTTATGCATCCTTTTATTATCCCTACTTATTTTATGAGCAAACACTTTCTAAGCACCATAATGATAAAATCATTGTATTAGAGTTAGACCAAAGACGATGTCTGGTTAACACATGGAACTATGAATAAATACTGGTGGGCATCTTTAAAAATGCATAACTGTTTTGTTTTCTGTGAGGATAGTCCCAGATGGGCCACCATGCAGAAGTGATCTGCGTTGTCTTTTTCATTTTAATTTAATAGTGTGCACTATGTAATTTGAGTCTCCACGGGGTGTAAATTGTTATAAACTGTTTATTGTTATTGTTACAATAATATTACTCAGGCCATACAGGATTCTTTGTATTACACGCTCTAAAAAGTTGCACAGGCTTACCAAAGGGTTAAACCAAAGTACTTTGCTTTACATAATGCAGGGTAGGTATAGCAATAAAGGTAGTTCTCACACCGAGCTCACGTCTCAGAGGTATTCAACACACCAGTTTGAATGTTTGCTTTCAAAAGTAAGTTGAAGTAACTTGCAATACGTTTGTCTAGTGCAGGGGTAGGCAACCTTCGGCTCTACAGATGTTGTGGACTACATCTCCCTTGATGCTTTGCCAGCAATATGGCTGTAAAAGCATTATGGGAGATGTAGTCCAAAACATCTGTAGAGCCGAAGGTTGCCTACCCCTGGTAGTGGTAGGAACTGTAAAAGCTTTTGCTTGGATAAAACCTCACTAAAGCTGTGTGCTCCCCCTGAGACCAAAGACTAAATAGACCCATAACTTACCCTCTTCTCCTAATCAAGCATTTAATAGAAATGAAAACGTCAGGGTTTTTATTGCCCAATATTAAAGGGACACTCTCACACGTGCTGAAGATGTGGAGCGCTTGCAAAGGTTGCATACAATATATCTTTTTCAAGCTGTTTTAGATATAGCCCCAATGCAAAAAAATTATAATTAAATGCATGCATGTTTTCATTGGGGTACATCTACTAAACAGTGTGGCGGAGGTTTTCTTTTGTTTTGTTTTTTCATTTGGAGTGTCTCATTTAAACCTGCTGTCTCATGTGAGGCCTTCCTTGCTGTATGTAATTGGAGTTTAACCAGGGTAGGAGTAATAGAGACTTATGCATGGTGGAAACATTTGGTTCGGCCAATGAAGAAATGTATTTTGATGCAGAATTTCCTCCATGTAACGACTTGGGAAAATGATTTAGACGAGCCAAAAGGGTGCAAAAAATCAGTGTACTGCAAAATATATTCATAATATTTATAAATATTTATATTTATTAGCCTTCCTAATACCTGGTTTATTTGTTTATCATTCAGTATTTGTTGATTGATTTGATTGGTTGGCTGTTCTGTAACCTTCAATCATTTTGCTTTTGGCACCAAGTGCAGAATGACAAATCCCGAAACAAACGAATCGCTCATCCATTGTCCTTTACAGTTGTATCGTGATTCATCATATGGCAATAAAGTCCAAAAAATGTAAAAAGTATAAAATGGCGCAAGTAATATTAAAGTGCAAGTAATAACACCCAAAAATAGTGTCAAATAAATCCGCATGCAGCAACCTAAAAAACAAAATCCTGATAAATAACCCAAAAGAGTAAAACAAATAATTAGGTGGGCAAAAATTCTTTAAAAACACAGTGTGAATAATTAAATGTGACTGGTGACAATAAAATCATTCAAATTAGTAAAAGTAACCAAATAGTTAAATCAATATTTGACAAGTGAAAGAACTTTGTTACTTGTGTATAATAATAAATACACTGTGATGTAGTGAAATAAAATAAATACAAAATACTTGCTCTCCCCCTTAATTGATGATCTCAATGATCTAAAATATATAAACACAGAAACAAAACCTAGTGCAAAATTGTAGTAACTGAATGATGTATATAAAAACTCTGTTAGAGTACCACTCCAAACTATAGGCCCTAGGGAGGATCAGACCCTTGTGTTCGTTGGATCCATTGTATTGGGGACTCACCACCAGCTGAAGGAATGAATTCAATACTTTATTCTTCGTATGACATAAAAATCAAATAAAAACAAATGGGAGTAAAAGCTTACAGTACTGAAGTGGATGATTTTATTCTTACCAGTCATATTTAATAAGTCACACTGTGTTTTTAAGAATTTTTGCTCACCTAATTATTTGTTTTACTGATATGGCAATATAGCGTTACAAAATTCAGACAAACTGCTGTTCAGCCAAAATTCGAACAGTTCCCAATATGTTTGAAATCAAATGTACAAGTCTACAATATAAGCACTCTCTTTTTTATTAGTGACATGAAAAAGAATAGTTATATATGACAGTGAACTTTAGCCTTCTCAAGCCAAAATACTGCAACAAATTCCTAAAAATAGCAAACGTGATATGCCGAATCCCCTTATCTCTACACATTTTATGAAGATATTGCCTCCACCAACTTTTAAAATTGAAACTAACCTGTAAAAATATATATATTTTTAAATTATATACTGTGACGGACCATCTGCCACCCCGACTGTGTGCCTCCGCCAATCGATGCTTCCTAGTAACCCTGAGTACTTCCAAGCACTCCACCAGACACCATAGCCACAGCAGACCGTTGCCGCCGCAGCTTGGCTGGGGTCTCGCCGACCCCCAACCACCCTGGACCCAAGTCAGGGATCCAGCTTCCAGTGGGTAAAACTCTCCTCCTCCACAGAGTATAGCAGGATAGATCTTACAAGAGTGAGAGAGCTGGTATGGCTGTTCCCTACAAGCAAGAGACGAGGCTCTGGTTTGAGGGTGAAGTAGAACTGTTTAATGGCAGCCACTACTGGCCTTATATGCAAGTTCCCATGCAAGGGGTTTTCCATAACATATTCCAGGGACTTTTCCCACTGGACCTGGGAGGGAACTGTGACAAAGGATACACTGTAATTACATTGGCTCATAGGTCCAGGACACTCCCACACAAAACAGGCTAATCCCTCCCTTGTGCCTGAGAGATAATTGAGTCAAGAACTGTACTAAACTCAATTATATTCAGGCACAGAAAACATACAATTTAACAACTCCCCGTAAGTACCTCCAAAACACATGGAGACCCCACAAAAGTAACATCCCCTGTTACCCCCGATCTGGGGGACCAACATATCCAAAAATCACCCAGATTGGTTCAGGGGTTCGGGGTTTCCATGGAAGTCATAATTTTGACCGACCGTATACATGGTCCTATGCCCAAAACAGTTCCAGGGAATTAAGGCTAACGGTAGGTCTCTCTTTCTGGAGTACAAAAGTACATAAATCACATATGTTTTTAAAGGGCCCAAAGTCTTTTGGCAGAAGGCTGGCAAGCAGCCCCCTCCAAGAACACGCAGCAGAGGCATTTCTGCCACATATACTATTTAGCATTGCCAGCTGAAACCTTTTAATCCTTATTTCCTGAAAGGTTTCAATACAATTACTGTGGGGAGGGGGATAAATAAATAACATTTGAACATGCTCAAAACTAATCCAATCCAGTGAACAGATCTCTACGTTGTTTGTTGGGTTCATCAGTAATCTCCACCAAAGTGAGTTCACATGCAAAGTATCAGATACCCTTGGGCCATTAATAATCCAATTTATAAGTCTCTGATTTGTAATATTGATTTGTAAAACTGATTTGTAAAATTCAGAGTTATGTCTATGTTGAAATTCACTGGAGACTAAATTTATGACTGTACCATTAAAAAATGTGACTCAATTGAAGTTCACTAATATTTAATTTCCCAATTTAGGACACACATTACTGCAAAAGCTATAGATTTTTTATACATTCAATTTTTTTACTGTAAGTATGAATTTATTTATGTTTTGTGGACCCAGGACATACTTGAAAATGAGAGAAATCTCAATATATCCATCCTGGTAAAATATTTTATAAATAAATAAATTTAGCACTGTTAATGCATTGCATCAATTATGCATTAAATAGGATGGTTGAGTGGAGCTTTCACGATTATTTTAAATTAAGACACTAAAGAAAATGTTTGGTTGGCTTTTTTTATAACTGATTGACAGTGTTTTACAAAGTGCTGTCTGTAGGGATGTGCATGGGCAAACAATTTGGTTCGGTACGAAAATTCGGGTAAGTAAACAAATGTGTCTGCTTCGGCAATTTGGACCAATGGCATTCGGTTCAGCACTTCTGAACTTCGTAAGCATCAGAATTTCCGCATTGCATGAAACAAATTGCACATGTCTAGTAAGTGGTGGCAGTCCGAGCACTGGGATCCCTATAAATGTGTAAGTGGTTGTGGTGGCAATCCTGGTACTGGGAGCCCTACAGATGTGTAAGTGGTTGTTTTGGCAGTCCTGGCACTGGGAGGCAGGAGCCCTATAGATGTGTAAGTGGTTGTTTTGGCAGTCCTGGCACTGGGAGGCAAGAGCCCTATAGATGTGTAAGTGGTTGGGGTGGCAGTCCAGGCACTGGAAGCCCTATAGATGTATAAGTAGTTGTGCTGGCAGTCCAGGCACTGGGAGGCGGGAGGTCTGTAGATGTGTAAGTGGTTGTGGTGGCAGTCTGGGCACTGGGATGCAGGAGCCCTATAGATGTGGTTGTGGTGGCAGTCCAGCCACTGGAAGCCCTATAGATGTATAAGTGGTTGTGATGGGAATCATGGCACTGGGAGCCCTTCATATGTATAAGTGGTTGTGGTGGCAATCCTGGCACTGGGAGTCCTACAGATGTGTAAGTGGTTGTGATTGCAGTCCTGGCACTGGGAGCCCTAAAGATGTGTAAGTGGTTGTGGTGGCAGTGCCAGGACTTCAACCACAACCACTTACACATCTATAGGGCTCCAAGTGCCCGGACTGACACCATAACAACTTACACATCAGTAGGGCTCCCAATGCCAGGATTGCCACCACAACCAATTACACATCTATAGGGCTCCCAGTGCCTGGATTGCCACCACAACCAATTACACATCTATAGGGCTCCCAGTGTCCGGATTGCCACCACAACCACTTACACATCTATAGGGCTCCCAGTGCCAGGAATTAACTTATTGGTCAAGATTCCTGTCATCATTCACCTAATTTTCCCTCCCTCTCTCTTGTTTTGCCACTTTTCAGAAATCTGAAGCACTTCAGAACTTTGGCTATTCGGAACTACGGCAATTCGGTTCGGCACTTCCCAACTACCGAATTTCGGCACTTCGGACATTCGTAAGCATCCGAATGTCTGAATGTACACTTGGAACGAAACGAATTGCACATGTCTATCTGTCTGATTCAGATGTCTACTGCAATGATGGTCTTGAGGGAAGGGAAGATTCCAGTGACTCCTCCAATCCCCTGGGTTGCATCTAAGCGGTGAAAAAATTGACCAGAGCACGTTAATGAAATAAGGTCAAATTTCTCAACAGACTAGAAGGGTAACCACAGGTAATCGCAGGGAATAAATACACCAATCAGGTTTTAAATAATGCAAAAATTAATTTAATCTATAAAACCAGGATGGACAGAGGGGAGCAAAGAATGTAGACGCCTAACGCGTTTCGTGCCCTGTGGCACTTCCTTAGAGATCTGAGATCAGCAGAAACATCTGCTTTTTGTTTGTTTGATTAGTTTATAAAGAATGCTTTTGCTAATTGTTTTTCTGTTCCATGCAAAAAAATTATAAATTTCATATTGTATCGCATTAAGAAGATGATGGATTGAGAGACCGCATATTCAAGATGTGGTAAATGGATGTCTTCGTGGAGGAGATACAACAATTAAAAATGGAGATGTGGCAGAAGTGGCATGTTAACACGGGATTTTACTAATCCTAGAGTTTGAAGGGTTTAGAATAAAATTTAGAATGGGTGTAGGTACAGGAACCAGGATGTTGTAAAAGATTGGCGACCATACAACATCAGCCTAACACCCATTATTCAATGACCATAGATACATTATAGTTCATATGTTTGGGCTTGGTGACGCGCTAGGTGCTTTAACTCTAACAGCATTGAACAAGGTGGAATATTTGATTCGAGAGTGATAGACCATTCATAATAATTTTGAATTTAATAAATTCTATACTAACGACTTTATTTTACTTATTCATTCTCCTGTATTGATTTTTATCAATGTTATGTTGTTTTTATGGTTGGGGTTCAGGTTTGGTATCTTTTTTTTTTGTTTTTGATATTTTGAGTTCTTTAACCTTTTTAACCATTCACACCTACCAGTCAAATTGTGGCTGACTAGAGATTGCGCTAACACCTTGTTGATTATCTTCCCATTAAACGCATAGACTGCTTTGTCGACTTATGCATACTATTCATATCTTGAACCTAACCTTGTTCGCCAATACATCGCCAGATCTGTGATCAACTATTTGAGGGCAGATCTCTATCAGGAAATGTGGTTTAAATAAACTGGAAGTTTATCCCAGATGTTAATAAACAAGACACAACTGGAACAATTAAAGAGTGCAAGGAGACAATTAGAAACCAATTAAACATAAAAGCAAATTAATTTAAGCATAACATATTCAATTCCTTCTGCTAACAGCTTTATTAATCTCTGCAGCTATGATGTGATAAGATCTCTGCAATTACCATATTGGTTTTCTATCAGAATGCTTTTAAGATGCCTTGAGAACTTCACAATAAGAAACCGATTTGTATGTGAAGTCACATTTAAAGTTCAGAAATGGTTGGTTTATTCTTGATCATAGAGCAGCTCGATACTTGTAAGTTTGAGGAAATATATATCTATCTTTAAAGCATTGTGTAAATACGTACAAGCCATTTTAAAAACCATTAATTTATATTGTTTACTTAGTAAAATTATTCCTATTATTTCATGAGATGAATCGTATGTGAGCAATACATGAACCGACCAGGCTGCATGTGACCTATTTTATAAACAAACAAAATATGCAAACATGCATTCAAATAAAAAAAAAAAAATACTGAGATTTAAAGTTCTGTAATTTTCCACAAATGTCCCTGCTGTGCAGCCTCTGCAGTGAGCTCTCACTAAACAGGAAATAACCTAGTTGAGGCAATAAAAACGAGAACACAATCTATTGGTGGCATGTACTGCTGATAATATTTTTTTTTTAAGAATAAGTGAGTTAAAACGGTGTTATATCTATAACTTCAATGATTAATAATACAGCCATCCCTTACTGATAAGGTTATGTGCTGTAGGTAAGCAGATAAACAACTAAGCATGTCAATCATTTTGTCATTTGTTTTATAAGTATAGAAACCTGAGTTGCCCTTGCAGTGGCACTGACATTAAAATTGGCCATTGACTTCTGGACACCCTGATTATTGTCCTGTCTTCTATGGCTGACATTGGTTGACAGCTGATTGGGGTAGTCAGTGGACCTCTTCTTCCCCAGTCCACTGTATTTACCCATCTAGGCCTGTCTCTCTGTGATCACATCGGTTATAGTGTGGTGACAGATGTCCTTAACACGTCACAGGTTACATTACAAAGGTCCAGACATTTAATTATGGGTCCCTGACCCAGAGAGCTTAAAGAACGTATTTAAAGCTACACTTTTGCTGCATATAGATTGGGGGTGCTGTGTCTGACTTTTACTAAATCATCACATTTAATCCGATATAAAATAATTTTTACAAAATCATAACATCATAAAAAGTCATTATAAGCACAATAAACATGTTGGAACAGTTAAAGTCATTTTCATTAATATGAATAGCTGTGAGTTATTAACCCCATAGTAACTTGAGACTCAATGCAAAACTTAATATGTCCAGTTCTACAATTTCCGGTTATTGTTTTAGCAACAAGAAATGCATGAGGATTATGTACAACATAAAACAACTGCATTGTAACACCTGTAATACAATCAAGCAAACTTGATCAGCAGGCAAATCACTCTACAACACAGTTACAATACAGTTACTGGACACTATAGGTACCCACACCACTTTATATTATTTAAGTGGTCTGGGAGCACTGTCTCTGTCCCTTTAACCTTGCAAATTAAAACATTGCAGTTTCACTGCAGTTTCAGAGAAAATGCAATGTTTATATTGCAGGGTTATTACAATTATTATTATGTTATTATTTATATAGCGCCAACAAATTCCGCAGGGCTTTACAGTCTGCTGTCTATCAGATTGCCACTAGAGGCGCGTTGTGCTGTTTCACAGAGTTTAACTCCGTTAAAACGATGCTGGGCTTCCTCATGCTGTGCTTGAGGACATCCAGCATCTTTAAATCCCCCCACAAGAAAAGTATTGGATGCAATGCTTTTTTATAGGAAAGACCTAACGCGCGTGTGGCGCTGACTTCAGAGGACACAGAGACGGAGCCATCGCCAAGTGCCCTCGGAGTTGGAATATGGTGAGTGCATTAAAGGGTTTTTGCAATGGGAAGTGGGGGGGCTGCAAGGGGGGTAAAGACTGGGACAGATAGACACTCAGTTTTAAGAATACACCTTTGTGTTCCTAACAGTCAACATGATTATATTACTAAAACAGTTTCTGAAATTGTCAGGATAGAGTACAACCCTAGCTAGCCTAACAAAGGCAGAGTATAAAATACAAATAAGTATATTACTGGTCCATAGATGTGGCCAGGCTTAACCTGGTAACAAAAGAGGTGGAACAGTCTAGAAAGGCTGGACGTGAGAGTTAGTAAACACAGTTTGGTCAGAAATCTAGAGACACAGATCATAGGAATAACAAGACAGTCAGTGAGAACAGAGGGCAGAACAATCAAGGACAAACCAGGCCAGATACCAGAATAATCAATTAGAATATAAAGCTCTCAAAAGATTGTCAAATTATCACTAGCTATGAAATCACAGAAAGTAGATTTTATCTCAGACAGGACGCTAGTATTATGCATATTCTTTCTTTGCTAAACTCCAGCAGCAAAGAAAAAAACAATAAAGTTTACATGAAATAAAAAACATTCAAACATATAACAGGATAGAACATTCAGTGACCAATCAGTTTACATCATAATCTATATAGTTAATGCCCCCCAAACTCCTTCCAACCTTCTTCGTTGCACGAAAGAAGATAAGTATATGTTAATACATGTAGATATTTATCTGTTCAAAACACTACCTACTGCGCTACCAACATCCCAACATCTATTAAATGCCTACATTTGGAAAAGGAAACCTCCTCGCATAGCAGCTACTAAAATCGGGCCCCAGTTGTGCAGGGTGGATTGGGAGTGTCCTATGTGAAGTCATATTTCATTATCTCTATAAACATATATTTTCATCATTGATTCCTAATAACTTTGACTAGGCTATTAATACACAATGGGGACTGCTATGCACTTGTGCCAGAGTAGGGGTTAAACTACTTTCAGTGGCCTATAGGTCACTATCTTCCAACTCGAGCCCTACCAAACATATGTATAGGATCAAAGGCTAAAAGAACCTTAAGACAAATTTGACGGCAGATGAATGGAAGAGGGCCCATATGAACATGAAGGTAGTTTGATGGAGGAGGGAACCACAGGGGGTAAAATAATGTAGAGGTAAATGATGAAGCAAAGAAATCTAAGGAGTTTAGGGGAGCGGCACATGGGTGCGAGGGGAGCCGGTACATAAATTCTAAAATATTTTTCTCATAGGGCATGTCAGATTTATGGCATTTTTTCACGAAAGTACCAGAGCAATTTTTAAAAATGTGTTCACTGTAATGTCTCTCTTTTGAATTTAGTGAACTCACACAACTCTCCCCCAAAGTACATTTAGTTGAGTTCCCCACTTTTCATTCACACAGATGTGCTAGTAACTGTTCCTTGTGTGCTATTTAAACCTGTGTCTTCATCCTTACACATATCTTCTTGAGACCGACACTACTCTCATGGAATACTCTATATCATCTGCCCATACAGGCCTTCCTTCAGCCTCCAGTCAATTCAAAAGTTCTTAAACCCACATGTTTTTGAAAGGTCATCAATTTCTTTCTTTCAATTTCTCTACCGTTCCGCCCATCGTTTGGCACATTTCCCTGGTATCACTTGCTCACCTTTCCACTCAACACCTTTCCCACAAACATTTTTTTTACATATGCTAAATTAAAACCATACCTGGCAATCTCCCTTCACTTCTCCATATGTTGCTTGAGGCCGCGTTAGTTTTTATATCCTATTTCCTTTCAGTTGTAGTTTCATTTTGAACTTGGACTTACTGTTTTCTTCTGAGTATCTTAGCTTGTCTTATTACTTGCTATGCTTTCATACCTCTAAGAGTATGTAATGCGTACTAGGCCTTCCCCATAGAAAAGTATCTGGAAGACAGCCACAAGAGGCACTCTTAGTCCTGCAATGTAGACAGTGCAGTTTCTCTGAAAATGTAATGTTTTTCATTCCATGGTTAAGGGAACAGGGATACTGCACCCAGACCACTTCAATGAGATGAAGTGGTCTGGGTGCCTATAGTTATTGTTGCACTGGTACAATCTGGTACAATATATGTGTAACAAATGTTTCCTTCCCCTTGGTATGGATGCCCTTCTGTTGTTGCTTGTGTCACAGACCCAGTTACAGCTATCACTTGCTCTTAAGGGACAGAATGTCTGTGGAGGGGTTCGATGGCTTGCATTCTCTTCAGAGAGACTGTCAGACAGCCAAGGCCAGGGGATCACTGTGATGTGGCTGCTCCATTGACATTGCTTTGTGCTGCACCTAATGTTGATACATTGATAGGAGCAGCAGCTCTGTTCACTTCCAAGATATACAGGGTTATGCGCTAAAGTGAGAATTGTTGGGAATTGAATTGTGAAGGAGAAAATTGCTGAACTGGAAAAATTCACCCACTAAGTTATGCTTCCAGTTTGGCTACTTTGGCTTTAAATTTGAAATTCACTTTAACCCCTTAAGGACACATGACATGTGTGACATGTCATGATTCCTTTTTATTCCAGAAGTTTGGTCCTTAAGGGATACTATGGTCACCAGAACAAGTACAGTTTAATGTAGTTGTTCTGGTGAGTATAATAGCTCCTTTCAGGCATTTTCATCTAAACACTGCCTTTTCAGAGAAAAGGCAGTGTTTACATTGCCCCTAGGGACACCTCCAAGTGGCCACTCCTTAGATGGCCACTGGCGGGGCTTCCTGGCTCAGGGCTGCACAGTAAGCAGCCCTGCCGTTCAGCGTCCCCACGATCTGCATGGTGACGCTGAATTTTCCTCAGAGATGCATTGATTCATTTGGCCTTACCCCCGTGCTGATTTTAGCCAATCCAATGCTTTCCCATTTTGATGATGTAACAAAGGGGGCAGAGCCAGCGCCGGCGGACCCGTGCGGCGCTATAAATAAGGTGAGTTTTAAACTTTTATAGGAGAGCTAAGGGGGGGCAAGCCACCTAAATGGGTTTAACACTATAAGGTCAGGAATACATGTTTGTGTTCTTGACCCTATAGTGATCCTTTAAATTATCAACAATTCTCACTTGTGTCTATTAATTTGTATCTCTGCATGCAATAATCAGGCAGACTACTCTGAATTTATTATCTGCATTTCCGGGACTCTGTCATCCTTTCGGAGAGTAATTATGGACTGTGTTTTATATCAGTTGCCCAAATTGTTATATTCTGTTTGTTGTTTTAGGCTTTTTTAGAATGAGCTGAATGGTGAGTTATTACAAGCTAGTCCTTCAGTAAAAAAATGCGAAGTGAGTTCTCTCTGTGCTGTGAGGGGGGCACTTTGCAACTAAGCCTTTTGATTAGTTAAATCTTGGTGCCCAGATTCGCATTAGCAGAGGGATGATACCTGCCATGAAGGAGTAAGCAGATTTACCTGGATATAGGGCAAGTACCTACACTGAAGAAGAACTGTGGGTGTCCCAGATGATCTCTGATGGCAGAAGAGAAGGGATAATGTAGCAGTGCCATTCCCGAATCACTGGCTAGGGACCAGCATTCGTGTTTCTGTGATAACAGTGGTCCATGTAGAGCAGCTATTAAAAGGAATGGGTATTAGGATTATGCTGGAGATGATGATTGAATGGGACAACACAGCACAAAAGACAGACAACCTGTGTACACATGCAAAAGAAGAGGGAGCTACTGGTATATCATTGATCAAGGATTTTTTTTTTCAGACGGGGAAGAGTCTATGTCCACCACTGAATGTCTCACTCCCATGTTTTCTCGGAGTGAGGTTTCCTGAGCAGGTACAGGCAGTGTTCATGAAGAGCTTATTGCACGAGAGGAAATTCAAAGCTATGGCCTATATTATCTGCACTGGTACATAAGCTATTAGTGTTATTCATTTTAGATTGATATAGGTGCAGAGACCTTCACTATTTTATGTACAACATGTCAAGGATGTTATTGATCATCTGATCATCAATTGAAATATTCTCAATTTCAGCTTCTGTTGTGTATGTGTTTTTAATTTACATTGCCAACTACATTCTTGCACCAGTCACAATGATATCACATGCCTTTGCAGACTGACTGGCAGTGCCATACGTTTGAAGCAGCCTTAACCAATGGCATCTCATTAGCAGTGTACCGTGATACCATGACATTACCTTCTGATCCATATGGGAAATATTGTAGGCCGTCTCCTTGGCTGGCTGAGGGTCATATATGGCAAAATATGGATGATGGATTTTCAGAGGTTGTCTATCCTTGTATTACTTGTTATGATTATGTATTTAGAATACAAGGTATTTTCTTTATAAGCAGCTTGGTTCGTGTGATATCATATACACATTTCACTTTCTATGATTTTTTTTCATTTGCTTTCTCAGAGACTTTTAAAAATCCATGCTGTAGGTCTGTTTATGAGCTAGTTATGTTATGTTATATAGTCTGTGTTGGTTTAAAGGAATTTTATTGCACAATGTTCCCAAACCACTGTACCAACCTTGCCCCTGGGCTGCAAGTTATCACCTTTCTTCTTCCCACAGCACTTAAAAAAAGCCCCTAAAACATGTTTAACATAGTTTAATCAAGATTGATTAAGATAAAGGCACTAAAGCTACTAATTTAAGTGTTTATCTTAGGGTTGCCATTAATAAATAGGGATACAGAGAGAGCAGAGCTTAATGGTTGATATGCTAGATATAACACTTATATTATTTTTATTAGCACTGAAATAGTGCCAACATATTATGCAGTGCTTAGCAATTATAGAAAGGGAATATTTAGAGGTGGAGAACACCTTTGCTTAAATGAGCTTACGATCTATGAGGATTTGAAGTAGTTGGATATACAGTATTAGGTGTATCCAAAGACACTTACTGGTGAAGTGGTCTTACTGGGCTTTGAACCTATGGTTAGACCTCTATCTATCTGAAGTTTAATACGAAATTATCACCTTATGCCGATAAGAAAAGGATATGCCTAGGACAGATCGTGATACCACTAAAATAACACATAAGGAAATAAATAGACATTTTATTAGTGTTAAGGTTAATGCATACTTTTTTAGTTTTAAGGTTTTTGCATACTTATTCACCATCTGTGTAAACATACATTTAAAAAAAGACACAAACATACATCTCTTTCTTAATAAAACAGACTCTATATTTCTTTTTCTTGCATTTATTTATATAAAAAAAAAATCATGTTTGAGCACATGGGAACTATGTGTTTTTGATACTTTCATACAGTCATAATCTGCCCAAGGAGTGCTGGGTTTCGAACTTTAATCAGTGCAGTGATGATGGATGATCCTTCACATACAGATTCTTGAAGTCGAGATGCATCCTGTTTAAAAATAAAGAGATATAAATGTCAAAATAATTTTTTTTGCAAACCCTAGATTTTCAGAAATAATCACACTTCCACAGCTTAACCAATGTGCAGTAAATATTGCAGTAGAAAAAAGTAATTTGCAATTTCATTCCAATATTTTCATTTTGAGCACCTTAAAAAAATAATTGACTTGCATTAATGAGTCCCCATTGATCTGAATGATTACTCAGTTGGAACAAAACTTACAGTATAGAAGCCAACAGTGGCTATTATTTCCTGACGCATTATTATTTCTGTCCTAATTTTAAGTGTTAGCTATGCACATTATACTCCATATTTTTTTTTTATGAAAGTACTAAATCAGGAGAGTATGAGTCTAACTGCTAATGATACACATTATACACTCCCAAGCTTCAAAAAACTAAGGCAGACAGAGCAAGTAAATGTTCAAGGAGGATCACCACTCTGAAGAAATCTGCTCATATTTGACTTATCTCCACCGCTCTTAGTGTTTGCGTGCCTTTATTCCAAAGCCATGAACATAAACACTTCTCTTACATGCTTTATGTTTTGTTTTTTCATTGAAGATGACAGTAATTTCCCCGGAATCAATATATGGGCTCCCACCAAACCCACTCCCCAGAATTTTTTTTAAATTCAGATTTTATTACAGTTTTCAAAATATACAATATACAAGGAGATAGACAAACAGTAAACACACTTGGTCATTCCGAAAAAGTGACTGTATAATTCTGTTCACTATCTGGAGTCAGATTGAAATAACTAAATGTATTGATTTGTTTTGAAGGTTTTCCACATTGCCAGAGCCAGAGCCGTGTATATGCGCTGAGCCGGTGAGAACGGTCCAATCAAATGTGTCAGTCAAGTTGAAATCCAGAACAAATTCAGGCTCATTTGGAACCTGTTTTGCTAAATCGGGATATTACTAAATAGTGTGAATAATGATTTACTGTCTAAATGGCCTTGTCTGGTATGGTGTCATTCGGACCTAAGTGACTAGATCCCTGAGTGTACTGCTTCACAGGTTAATAATGCACCAACAGTAACTGAGGTCAGAGGTTTCTATAAAGTGATAACCATCTAAAAAAGAAAAACACTTGTATATTATTTCAAAACCATTAACTCAGGAGAGGGGGCTATTTATAAAGTGAGGTACATATCACTATGGAAACCAGTAGAATAAGCAGTAATCTTCATAAATTACAATGACTGTTCTACTATCAGAACTTTTGTTCACTTTTCATTAACTGTTCATTTCATTACAAATCTTCCTGCAATAAGCTTTTGGCAAATGCTAAATTTCTTTCCTGTTTCTGTGCCACGTACTTGTGCTGCTAGTTCTGTGGCACGTGGTAAAACCTAGATAATAATATCCTGTCATTTAAGTGAAACGTATCAAGTCACATCCTCGCTTCCTGGTCTGCAGGGCCAGGAAGTTACTTTGCTGTAATAATACGCAAATCAGACAGCAATGACTATTTTACATCGTCCCAGCAATTATAGATCTCTTTTGGCCGCATTAGAGACATTGTATTTTTCTTGTCTTCATATAAAATGTTTATAACTTCATTCTACAGGTGCTCTGGAGCTTAGCTCACTATTGAACGTCATTGATGGTTTAACTGCACTTTCTTTTGCTGATAAGTAGATTTCAAACATTTAAAAAAAAACAGTAAAACCGTTAATTCATTACAAACGCTGAAGGATTTCTGACTATATATTGCCTATACTAAAGGGTACGCATTGAAAATAATTATTCTCTATGGCAATTCTATTAAAACAATATTCTGGGCATAGGAGCAGGGCCGGCCTTAGGGGTGTGCGAGCTGTGCGGCCGCACAGGGCGCCATGGAGCAGGGGGCGCCGTGCGGCCGCACAGCCGATTTAAAAAAAAAAAAAAAAAAATTTTTTTTTTTTTTTTTAAATTTGCAGCGGGGGCGGAGCTTACCGTGCGGCGGGGGCGGAGCTAAAAGCGCCGGAAAACGGCTGCAGGGGAAGCAGGAAGGAGTCCCTGCTTCCCCACCAAACAGTCACCAGGAGCTGCACTGCGTCAACAATGAACTCCACAGGTAACTGAGTGATTGTCAGGTGAGTGTGACTCTCTGCCTGTGTGTATTACTGTCTGTGTGTGTATGACTGTCTGCCTGTGTGTGTCTGTCTGTGTGTGTGTGTGTGTGACTGTCTGCCTCTGTGTGTATTACTGTCTGTGTGTGTGTGTTTATGACTGTCTGCCTGTGTATGACTGTCTGCCTGTGTGTGTCTGTGTGTGTGTGTATGTATGACTGCCTGCCTGTGTGTGTGTGTGTGTGTGTGTGTGTATATATGACTGTCTGCCACTGTGTCTGTGTGTATTACTGTCTGCCTCTGTGTGTGTGTCTGTGTGTATGACTGTCTGCCTCTGTGTGTGTGTCTGTGTGTATGACTGTCTGCCTCTGTGTGTATGACTATCTGCCTGTGTGTGTCTGTGTGTGTGTGTATATGACTGTCTGCCACTGTGTGTCTGTGTGTATTACTGTCTGCCACTGTGTGTCTGTGTGTATTACTGTCTGCCTCTGTGTGTTTGTCTGTGTGTATTACTGTCTGCCTCTGTGTGTGTGACTGTGTATGACTGCCTCTGTGTGTATGACTGCCTCTGTGTGTATGACTGTCTGCCTCTGTGTGTCTGTGTGTATGACTGTCTGCCTGTGTGTGTCTGTGTGTATAACTGTCTGCGTGTGTGTGTGTGTGTGTGTATGACTGTCTGCCTCTGTGTGTATGACTGTGTGTGTGTCTGTGTGTATTACTGTCTGCCTCTGTGTGTGTCTGTGTGTATTACTGTCTGTGTGTGTCTGTGTGTATGACTGACTGTCTGCCTGTGTGTGTCTGTGTGTATGACTGTCTGCGTGTGTGTGTGTGTATGACTGTCTGCCTCTGTGTGTATGACTGTGTGTGTGTCTGTGTGTATTACTGTCTGCCTCTGTGTGTGTCTGTGTGTATTACTGTCTGTGTGTATGACTGACTGTGTGTGTGTATGACTGCCTGCTTGTGTGTGTGTGGATGTCTTCCTGTGTGTGTATGGCCGTCTGACTCTGTGTGTGTGTGTGTCACATACAACCAATACACGCATATCACACACTGTTAATATACCCATTACAAATATCACACATAGCATACATATCACACACAGTCATCACACGTACTATTACATACACAGACAACACAAACATAACAGCATACATGGATGACGGGGGGGGGGGGGGGGCGCTGTGAAGATTTTTCGCACAGGGCGTCTAAATGCCTAAGGCCGGCCCTGCATAGGAGTAATATTACCCAAAACTGAACACATATGCTCCAAATAAACAGAAAGACAGTTGTTGGTTTGTATTTGTCTGTGTGCGCACACAGACATGCTCACACACATTCACACATTTGGAGTAAAGGTTAATGGTTAAGAGTACAAAATTAAGTTTATTAGTGATGACAGTTAATGGAAAAAATAAAAGACATTTTAAATCATAATTCAATTGTTCACAGGGCTCTGTTTTAAGTCAAATGAGGAAAAAACCTGTGGTTTATGCTAATATTGTGAATGCCAACACGCAGTCTTCATAGAAGTTTCCAAGCGGAACTCATAATTTTATATTTCCTAGATTCCATATTGTTGTATGACTGGATGCCAAAAACAGATTATAAGCAGCTTCTTACAATAAATAGTTTACCCATTTACTCATATGGCTGTGTTAAAAGTTTATACACAAATAGAACACTGCAGCAGAGGTCTGAAAAACAGACTGCCATTGTGATTTTATATTCAGCCGTCAACAATTATCCTGCATTACTGACCACCCACGATACAAGCACAAGTGATTTAGCAGAAAGACATGCAGCCGTATAATCATATGAGGCATACGGATTATGCAAGCTAACTTTTCACCATTTGCAAAGACCTTTACTAAAATAAACTGACCTTGAATGTAGAATCGTGTCAGATGTAAAAAGAAAAAGAAAGAAAAAGATCTCTTGATGCTCATAAGATTTGCATTGCACACCTACGCTAAGCACACACAGCAATGGCCTAAATCAATTATGGGCACGCAGAAAAATAAGTCATTTAATTGAATTAGGATTTTTGTCTGTGTAAGCAGCTCCATGTAAGGAAGGCATTAACATGGAGAAAACTTGTTCTAATCAGATACTTAAGCATTAAACAAATGCTTAATGTACTGGAATAAACTAATACAAATCAGGTGGCTGCTGAGACATTTAAGAAACAGCAGATGAAAAAATTAAACATTCCTTTCATAGGCTTGATTGCTACAGGAATAAAATGGTCATATTTTAATTTAAAGGGGTAGTCTAAGTAACATATCACAGTCAGTTCTGTGTAGTGAGTATGCTTCATAGCCTATAGGTGCCATTCCCCCTTTCCTTGTCAAACCATTTTGGAGCTGTTTGGCAAAAGCCGAGCTTTCTCCAAAATCAAGAAACTGTACTGTGACGGAGCGCCATCACTGAGTGCCATATCCTCGTGTTCCCACTGCTTATTCGTGTGTTTCGCCTTGTGTTTCGTACTGTACTCTGTTTTCCGTTTGGGAGCGTTCATACGAACGGAATCCATTCGTCTTCCGAACAGGGACCAACCCGGCCCCCCTTTAGAATGTTCACACCAATCAATTAGAACGTTAGCACCTATAACATATGTGCGAAACCGTAAGGGAAGTAATTAATGAGGGCTCCCCTGGGTGGCCGCCATTTCGTATAGAGAAACGCCAACCAGGGGGAGCATTGGTATCCCAAAAGGAGACACATTCCTTGCGGGGTCTTCGCACCGGAACTCCACGAACGGGTTCCTGAGGTTGGTTTGGACACTTTTGGGGTACAGGCTGTTCGGGCGGGGGATCGCTCTACCTATTCCTAAAGGAGCTTAAGCACTATCCGGACTAGTGGCTGCCCAAAGAACGTTCTCCCTGGTGCTACCTGTGTGGAGATATCCATCAGAGAGAGAGAGAGAGAGACGCAAGTCCAGCAGAGCATCCCTGGAACTGTGAGTTGGCCTGGCCACCTGGAAGTCTGTGCCGGCCAATGGGAGGAGGGAAACCATTCAAACTGGTTCTGCGCCCTTTCTACTGATTGGCTGGCGAAACACCTTCCCTCCCTGAGCACCGATTGGTGCAAATTGGTTTGCGACATTTCTCCTGATTGGCGGGCGGAATGGTTCCCCTTCCTGAGCACCAATTGGTGTAAATTGGTTTGCACCCTTTTTCCACATTGGCTGTTGCTTGGTTTAGGCACAAAGTTTGAATTCCCATGACTAAACTGACACGGTTGGCGGTCCAGTCCCTGTATGCCTGATGATGGTAGAAGTTACTGTGTGGAAAAGGACTATCAGGGTCTGGTGCAGGGTAACCACACGCCCCCTGGTGTTGAGCACCAGGGTTTGTGCGGCCACATACCATGGCCCTGATGCAGCTTCTGCGGGTCCTGGGAGCTTGATATTATGCAGATATGCAGGTACTAGAAACAAGGCAAGACTAAAATAGGCACCCATCAAGATAACAAGACTAGAAGAGCCCAGAACCAGAGCAGGACAGAAAGCAGATACCAGAACATGTACACAAGACATGAGGGAAACATTACCAGGACATGGACAGGGCAGGACTGTACACGAACTGGGAATACAAGACAAAATAAAACAAGACAAGAAATACAAGGTAATACAAGAGGAGAAATAACTAAGTACTATATATGCAATAAACATTGGAGATGTAGACATACATAAATGGCCAAGATATATGAGGCCCACCACTGCGCCAGAGTACGTCAATTACGGTGGGACCTAACTTCCTAGATATGACTAAAAGTACAACAATAAAACACACAGTACTTACCTACAAGGAAAGGAGCAGAGGAATGAGACCACTGCTAGCAAGAACAAACTGAAACAAAAAGGATAAATGGCAAAGAAACGGGCGTGGCAACAAAAAACAAAAATATAAAGGAATCCAGGAGACTGGGAAATCCAGGAACATAATAAAGGAATGAACCCAGAAAACCCAGCATGAAGAAAACCAGACATAGCATAGAAAACTAGAAAAAACAAGAAAAACTAAACAAGAATTGTAAAAAGAGTTCTGGATATCAGAAGCCATGACCAGAAATATCCACAGACTGTAACAGAACATGACATAACGCAACTCCGTGGAACTAATTGCGGGAATGTACAGAGCCTCGAGCCCAGACTTTATACAATGATTTCTCGGGCTCTGTACATCCGATGGCCACAATATTTGCAAGGATACTAGTTGTGACCCAGGGCTATCCAGGTATTTTTATATGTGTACCCCTTTCCCGTCCAGGGCGCGGAGCCCCCTAAGTTTCCCCCATGTATGTAATGTGTCCTATTGTCTGTAAATGTTGCACTGTTGGTATCTCCCAGATCAGGAGACGGTGATGTATCGCCTTTATTTTTGTGGATTTGTTGCTCACGGTGGATGAGGCAATTTCAATAAATAGTTGAGGTGACTTGCTCGGACCTTTGCCAAGATCTTAATGTTAATGTTGAAAAGCAATATTGAAGGGCCCCAAGTATAAGACATATTCACCTGTATCACATCAGGATGAAGAGGCCTTCCTCAAATGATATGGTAAGAGTTTAGTAAGGTAAAAGAGAAGAAAAGGCTTTTCTGGAATATAATAAAGGAAGTTATTTGATATAAATGCAAAAGTCTTTTTTGAAATGTTTAAAGGAAGATCTTAGCAAAGTAGAGCAGAATAAACCACCTATCTAAGGCGTTTTGTTCACAGGTGTGACTTAATCATAGAGAAATAACAGACCACATAGCTAATCCTGAGTAAAGACTATACCCTTAATGTAATTGTGGGTTAATATATCTTTAAATGATGCATATCTATTTTGTTTGCTTATATTGTTTGGTGACTTAAACAATAATTAAATGAAAGTAACACTGTTGATTAAAATATACCATTATGTCAGCATCGTTTCTCAAGCTTGACTCCAACAGTTTAGTCTGCAGTTTAGATAGAACTTTTGTGTGCTTGGGCATCTAAATTTTACTCCAGTTGAACAATGAAAGTGCTTGGATTGACTGAACACTTTCCAGCTTTATTTCACATGGATGTATGTAAAAAAGGAACATTGCTATTCAAAGATTGAATAAAACCTTAAAATTACCTTTATTATGTATGATTTATTTATACACACACACACACGGTTTAAAATTCCACTGTCCGCTAGCCATTGGTGAGTAAAAAATCAGCTGTGGTAAGTAGAAACTGGAGTCATATGCTTTTTATCCTATCTCCTAATTATCTTGTCTGAAACAAACAGAAAACCCTTTGGTGACATCTTGTACCTACCTCTTTAAGGTAATACAAAAGTGAGTAGGTTAAAATAATGTATCTGGAAAACCAGAAGCAGACACATAATACATAACTAGATTGCTCATTATGTGTGTCCCCCCCCCCCCCCCCCCCTTTTTATGACCTGGAATTACAACAATATCGATCATATTGTTCTTAATGGTAATGCCATCATTAGACAGGTGCAGAGTATTGCAATTTCTTTCTCTGCTGATCCTGACTTTCAATTAAAAGGATTCTATGCAACTGTCGTAAATTACTCGGCACTCGTGGAAGCACAAATGATTCCCAGCTTTTGAGCATGTTTCATAACGCACTTTGGATTTTGGTGACTTGGAAAAAAAAGAGTTGTCAGGATAGGGGTCATAAATGAAGACTTCCCCGAAAGATCTGGGACTGTACGAAACCATGTAAGGGAAAGCATTTGCATCACTTTAGTGTTGATTTTTTGGGTTCTAATGAAATGCAGAAACCAATCTCTTTTCAATCTTCTAAAACAGAAATGTTTGCCTAGATGCATCATATCCAGTATTCACAATGCATCAGCATGGCATTTGTGATAAAAATCAAAGAAGATTATTCACTGAGCAAAAGGCAGACTAAACAATTCCAAAATAATTCCCAAAAAAACATAACAGTGGTATACCTACTTTGTATTGCAAATATATTCGTATTTCTTTTAAATTGGTAATAAAAACCAAATGTCAGATCCAGAATTGCATTACTGAAGTCATCTGCTCCAATAACTGACGACGGTATACATACTAAACAAAGTAGAGCAGAAAATATCTATGACGGTGTTTGCATTGCTTATATACAGAAGGATCCTAAAAGATATACTCTTGGGAATAAGCAATTTACCCAACTTTCCTGTAATTTACCAAACTTTGCTTCCACATGTTTCACAGTTTTATTCAAAAAAGTTCTGAATGTTTCTTAGAAGAAATGTATGTATATATATATATGCAAAAGCCAACTCAGATGTAAATAGTATTATTACACACACGTCAGGCAATGGTCAGCCTGGCGTGGATGCACGTCAGGCTGCCTGCCAATCATGAAGGATGGCCAACCAAGGGCATACTGTGCAGAGCTTGGCATTGATGGGTTTAACGATGCGCTAGTTCTATGCTTTCTAAGGACTGTCCTATAGCACTCACTTGTCTACTCCTCTCCTAACGTGTTTACCGGCAGACAGAAGCTCCTGTTATACAGTCTGGGACAGAGAAAAAGTGTATGTAGTGAGTGTAGAAAAAAGGGAACATTCCACAGTATTAGAGAGACTGTAGCAGAAAGAGCATTTGTAGAGTGCGCAAAGTCAGCTTTAGCTTTTTTTTTTTATCAATGGGCCTATTCCATCAGCCCCTATGTTAATCTGGACCTGCCTAACACCTCTGTGTGTGTCTCTCGGTCCCGGACCCCTGTGTGTGTCTCTTTTTTTCCTTCCCAAGCCCCTCTGTGTGCCTCTTCCCCAGAAGCTTTGTGGGTCTATTTTTCACCCAGCCCTTTTGTGTGCCTCTCTTCTCTCCCAGCACCTCTGTCTCTGTGCCTATCCTCTGTCTCAGCCCTCTGTGCCTCTTCCAACCCAATCAGCCATCTGTGTGCCTCCCTCCCCCCTGCTCAGAGCTTCAATGGTTACATTTGTCAATTCCCATAGACAAGTGATGGCTATAGAAAAAGGATTCTTCTTGCTCATCATTTGGGTTGTGCTTAGCCATTTACCCATGTGTCCACACTTGTTTAGTATTCACTCTAATGGACTTGAATGGAGCAAGTTCAAAGAGCCCAGCACCTTTCATACAAAAGTAGGTCTCGGGAGGGCCCCCTATCCTCTCTCTGTTCAGTTGCCACAACTCTGACCATTTTTCTAGTTTACCTAAATAATTTGCCATTTGGCTTATCCCTCCTGGAACTTCAACCCTGTTACATATCTTAGTATCATCAGCAAAAAGACATACCTTACTATCAAGACCTTCTGCAATATCACAAATACAAATATTAAAGAGAATGGGTCCAAGTACAGATCCCTGAGGTACCCCACTGGTGACAAGCCCAAGCATCGAATATACTCCATTGACTACAACCCTCTGTTGCCTGTCACTCAGCCACTCACTGCCTTACCCATTCAACAATATTGGAATCCAAACTTAAAGTTAATGCTTTTCATTATCATTTTCATGAAAGTTTTAATGGAAACATTGCTGTTCTGCAGAAGGGCAATTGCAAGGTTTATATACCACTGGTGGCCGTCTGAGTGTCAGAATACAGTTGACAAAGTTCTGGTGTAAAACTCTGCTATTTCAATCAGATGGTCTTATAGAGACCATCACTGGCACAGCACAATGTTTTCCCTTGCATGCGCATTAGTCTCTAAATGCTTTCCTATCGGAATGTATTGCATTGGAAATTGATGATCTCAGCCAAAAAGACAGGAATGTAGCATGGAGACTGGCACTGTGAGGGAGAAAAGGTAAGTGAACTAACTTTTTTACTCCCTATAGGTAGGGACCGAGGACCTAAATGGCTACCAGGGCACTATAGTGTTAGGAGTACACATTTGTATGCCTAATGCTATAATGTTTGTTTAATTGGCAGTTAAGGGATATTCTTATCATGATTTGATATCTGATTAAGCAAGATGCAATATATTAACAAGTGTAAACTAATAAATGCCTATTCCTGATCTACATTAAGGTTAAAAAAGCAGGAGCTACTGAATATTTTCCATATTTACTTTTCCAAACTAAATTGATATATTTAAATAACATGGTTGAGCATTGACTGCAATTTCCAGCACAATTTGTTTTATATTTCATAGACCACCCAACAAGTATCACACAATCAGTTTCATGTGTAAGTTTTCAATGAACAATTTTTTTTTTATGTTTTTGAATAAATAAAGCTTGAATCCAGCATAAGGTAATTTTGTATTCATCAATGTTAACACAATGATCCATTTATTAGCAATCTGATGGTTAAACAGTATCCCAGAGGACCTTAAAAACACAAGACAAGAGAAACAAAATGTAAAGAACAAGGCTCACGTTTCTCCACTCCGTGAATCAATTAGAAAGATGTCGAATTCTTTGTGGTTAGGTAAGATTTTAATATGTGAACTATACACTTCATTACTGCCAATTATGTAAAGCATTATTTGCAAGACTTCCTCTCAATTTCTTTTTTTTTTTCGGAATTTAATTTCCTCAGGTGGTAGCAATTATAAAATGTTAAGACCACCAAAAATGTATTCCATACAAAACCCAAGTGTGGATATAAGGCAGTTTGCAAGAAACAGTGCGTGAAAATCAATTAAGAGAAATGTTACTGTAAGCAGAAATAAATAGCAGTCCGGATGGTTTATTTTGTCATTGACTGGGTAGTATGTAAGAAGATCTGGTTTTATATGTTTAAGTCCACATCACAAATTATTGCAATCTGTCTATACAACCTAGATTGAATTTGATGTTTTTATTCAATAGGAATGTCAAATGGAATAATAAACTTATGGATTAAGACATTTTAATGCATTCGTTTTTATTATTATTATTATATGTGCTATGAGTGGGATTTTGGTTAATTCAGAATTCTCATAAAATGGTAACATTGACTGCTCAAAGTTTAAGCGAACAGAGAATAATTCAAAAAGCATCATGGAGTTCCAAGACATATAATCAAGGTATTCATCATTTAAATATTTGGTAGGAATACATAGAACAGCTTGGCATAAAAGGGATTACATGATGAGAATCAACATAAATCAATGTAAAAAGCTACATGGTTCTAATATCAGCCCTTACAATACATTTCTAAATAAATAAAGCAGGGATTTTACATACAGCCTAGCAAACGAAAATGACAAAGTAGTCATATGTTATAAGTAAATAGAATTACCTCCGGGCAAGACAACCTTGAGAGTCTGTCTATTCACCTTGAAAATGGAGTAAAAGCCCTGCATGCTTACCATTAGCAAACCACACCTTATCCATGCTGTATCCTGGAGGCACATACATCATCATATGTAAATCAAACATCAACATTTTTAAGGATGCTATTTATTAGACTTAAGAAAACAGATAGCTTTAATGACCAACTTTTTCCAGAGTTGTGCTAACAAAACTGAAATTGATGTGGCAATTATTTAGACACTACAGAGGTAGAACATGAGAGCAGATACAAAATGGTCAATATACGAAGATATTTTGTAAATCTGTAGAGAGCAAAGCCATATGTTCTTTAACCCCTTCCCGACCGCGGACGTATCAGGTACGTCTGGCAGAAAACAGTCCATAATGACCTTGGACGTACCTGGTACGTCTGCACCTACTTTGAGCTCTGGAAGCTCTGATAGTATAGCAGTGATGCTCTGCATGTGATGAGTGCCTTGAGGGGTCCTGGCACTCAGTGCATATATAATAATATATATAAAAAAATAAATATAAAATAAATAAAATGATCAATATTAACTCCCCTCCCCCCTTTTTTCTAAAGGCAGTGAATCATGGGGCTTCTGGGGGCGTCCCTAGCATGCCGCATCATAAGGGGCAGGCTGGGGTCATACAATCACAGCTTGCCCCATTAGCAATTTCATGCCAAGTGTGTTCCCCATTTCTTGATTAGTGTGGATCTGCCTCCCTCTCTTCACTTGTGTTTTAGTGAGAGAGGGAGAGAGATCTGTGGTTTAGCTAGAGAGATTTAGGTATTTATAGGTAGGGATTTGTAAAATCTTGAGACCCAAAGGCTCTTTTCAGAGCCATTAACCCCTGTCTTGCCAGTGATCACTATAATCACTGGCTCTTGCACAGCAGCACTTTTCTGCTGTTTGTGCCTTTTTTTTTAGGGGTTCATTTTTTTGTGATCTTTTTTTCTTTTTTGAGACCCAAAAGCTCTTTTTAGAATGATTAACCCCTGTCCTGCCAGTGATCACTATACAGCACAGCATCACTTATTTTGCTGTCTGTTCATTTTTTCAGGGGTTATTTTTATTTTTTTGTGACAGGCCACTAAGTAAAGTGATCGTGATCATGTCACATGGGTCATGGAAGCCAACCCGCGCTGAGCAGTCATATGTCACCCTTGCGCTAGAGTCTGACGCGTCTATGTCAGACTCTGACCCTGATTTTGACCCTGCCAGGTGCTCAGATACATCATCACTAGATACAGTGTCTACTGCTAGTGATGTATCTGGTGATGTTGTATCTGTGCCTGCTAGTCCCCCTGCCAGAAGGAGACGTGCTGCTCCAGCTGGCAGAACTGCTGAGGAGTGGGTAGTGCCTCATCGCCAGAGGCCAGACATCCCATCCTTTACTGCAAATCCTGGCATTAATTTGGATGTCACAGGATTTAGCCCTCAGCAGTTTATGGAGGTGTTTCTGGGCGATGATGTATTGGGGAACATTGTCGCCCAAACTAATTTATATGCCCATCAATTCCGAGCTACAAATCCGGACTCTTTTTTGGCAAAGCAGCAATGGGCCCCCATCGATGTGCCAGAATTTAAAAGATTTTGGGCATTGACTATGCTGATGGGCATCATAAAGAAGCCCTCCATCCGCTCCTACTGGAGCAGTAGCCCCATCTGCTCTACCCCCATTTACTCCCAATGTATGTCACGGAAGAGGTATGAAATGATTCTGCATTTCATGCACTTCAGCGACAACAGCTTGTGTCCCCCTAGGGAGCATCCCCAGTTTGACAGGCTGTATAAAATCCACCCCCTGATTACCCACTTTGCTGCAAGGTTTGCAGAGGCTTATACGCCTGGAAGGAATATATGCGTGGATGAATCCCTGATGAAGTATAAGGGAAGGCTCGGATTCAAGCAGTATGTTCCTTCCAAGCGCTCTAGGTATGGTGTAAAGATGTATAAGCTCTGTGATAGCGAGACTGGGTATACTCAGGCCTTCCGGGTGTACGAGGGAAAGGATAGCCACCTTGACCCTCCAGGTTGCCCAGAACATATGGGAACCAGTGGCAAGATTGTCTGGGACCTGATATTCCCCCTGATGAACAAAGGGTACCACTTGTATATTGACAATTTTTATACAAGTGTCCCTTTGTTCAAGCTACTGTACTGTTTTGATACAGTAGCTTGCGGCACAATTAAAAAGAACAGCACAGGTTTCCCAGGACAACTTGCACGCACCCGGCTACGAAGGGGGGAGACCTCAGCTCTGCGCCAAGAGGAGCCGTTGGCAGTTAAGTACAGAGACAAGAAGGATGTGTACCTTCTTACCACCATCCACACTGAGGGGACTGTGGAGGTCCCTATACGTGGCAGAGCTGAGAGAACGAGGAAGCCAGTGTGCATCAAGGCCTATAACCGTCATATGGGTGGGGTTGATCTGGCAGATCAGCTGCTGCAGCCCTACCTAATTATACGAAAGAAAAGGGCCTGGTACAAAATGACCCACAACGCTTTCTTGTTGTTCAAAAAAGCAAACCCCGGGACGCAACTGAGATTTTTACAGTTTCAGCTCCAGATCATTTCGGGGATTTTGTACCGTGATGCACCTGCTTCCCGGGCGGTGATGGGAGAGAGCAGAGTTGGGGCTACACATTTTATTTTTAAAATTCCCCCTACTGTGGCAAAGCAGAATCCCCAAAAAAGATGCAGGGTCTGTTCTAAGAGGGGGCAGAGAAAAGATAGTGTATATTACTGTTCTGATTGCCCTGGACAGCCTGGACTCTACATTGGCGACTGCTTCAAACGATACCACACGCTGGTCCATTTTTAATTTATTTTTTAACATTTGCCGTTCAGTTTTTTTTTTTTGGTGTCTTTTTTTTTTTTTTTTTTTGGGGGGGGTGGGGGGGGGGAGATTTGTTACATTTACCCCGTGCATGGGGGGCATGGGTGTCCTTAGGAGGCCTCGCAGAAAACAACCCGGGGTGTTTTCTTGCAATAACCAACAACGGGCTCTCCTAAATCACAGTCAAAAAGCGCTGTGCGTGTGTAAAATTGAGGATTGAACAGTTACCTCCACACACGTTCTTCAACTTTTTTTAATTTTTTGTATGGCTAAAAAAAAGTTGCAACAAAGCACTCCAAATGCAATACCTCGGGGTTTTACGTTTCAAGTATGTACCCTTTTGTGGCGATATATAAAACTGGGGTATGTGATAAGCCCCAAGCTAAAGATAGGCCTATCAAAATAAATACTCTAAATTTCAGCTCAAATTGTAAGTCATACAATTGTAACCGTACCTTCCCAAAATCCTGGCAAACCTATGCATGGGGCATGGGTGTCCTAAGGAGGCCTTGCAGAAAACAACCCGGGGTGTTTTCTTGCAATAACCAACAATGGGCTCTCCTAAATCACAGTCAAAAAGCGGTGTGCGTGTGTAAAATTGAGGATTGAACAGTTACCTCCACACACGTTCTCCAACTACTGTGGGGTGTAAACGTTTCAAATATATGCACGCTCATGGCAAGAAAATACATTGGGATATCTGATAAGGCCCCCAAAAGGAAGATAGGCAAACAAGATATGTAAATTTGAAAAACACATATCAGACATTTTGCTTTGCACCCCCCAGTGAACCCGACAAACGTATGCATGGGTGTTATCGCTGTACTCGGGAGATGATGCCGAGTACATATTGGGGTGTCCTTTGGCAGTAACACCTAACAGGAGCTTAGAATCTATGCCCAAAGTAGAATGCGTGAGTAAAAAATAACACCACTAAAACGTTTGACAGAGACTGGTGGTAGAATTAGTGCATGTAAAGTGTTGAAATGCCACCATGTGAAATGCCCTAGGGTGTGTACTTTTCAAAAACATACAGTTTGACGGAGGTGAATTACATTGGCCGGCTTCAGACATGTTCCACCTGGGACATGGGTGCATGATGGCCAGCTGTTTTTTTTTTTTTTTCATCATATTTTACTTTTTTTATTCTAGTAAATTATATGATATGATGAAAATAATGGTATCTTTAGAATGAACATTTAATAGCGAGAAAAATGGTACATAATATGTATGGGTACAGTAAATGTGTAAGAGGCAAATTACATCTAAACACAACCACTGCAGAAATGTAAAAAGAGCCCTGGTCCTTAACGGTAATAAAATAGAAAAATGGCCTGGTCACTAAGGGGTTACGAGGGGCAAGATCTTTGTTGTAGAACGGAGAACACAATAATGGGTTGGTTGCATTCTTTTATTTATGGTCATGAGTTTTCATTGCTGGCTTATGCTGTTTCGAAAAACAGAATTGTGGAAAGGTTCAGATTTCATATGCAAAAACATGGAAAACTCCCTAGGAACCGATAGCTATGGTAAACAGTTACATGGACCAGGGCAGATCCTAGGATCACAGACGCCTGGGTGCTGAATTTTTCTTTTGCCTCCCCAGTGTGTGTGTTCATCTTACTAACTTCTCCACTTTGTAAATGTCCAGACGTGCATGTTTCTATGGCAACGACTGCACCTCTCCCATTTTTTAATCAGAACCACGCTCACTGACAGTCACACACTCTCACTGAGAGAGACACATTGACAGACACACGCTGGTAGACACACACTCAGTGACTGACACAATCTCACTGATTTGACACACACTAACTGACAGACACACTCACTGACAGTCACACTGACGCAGACCCTCAAGGACAGACATACACTCTCATTGACAGACACACAACCTCAGTGATTTGAAGCACACTCATTGACAGACACACACTCACTGACAGACACATATTTTTTTTTATTTTTTCAAGAAATAAAACATCCCAGTTTACGATTTTTGAAGGTTCATGTGTCTTTTTTCAGTTTGCACGTATCACATGTATACTTTACATGAATAAAGAGCGATGCAGGAAACATTTCCCAAAAAAATAAGTTAAACGATAAACTATTTAAAAATAAAAATAAACAATCTGTGTTAAAAATATAAAAAATATCTAATTATTTTACAATGTATTTCTCATTTATGTCAGACTAAAGTAGACTAAATGCATAGCTGTTCAGATGTTGCTCAATAAGTGTGAACATATTTCTCATCCATTTGTAATTAAAGGACCATTATAAGCACCCAGACCAGATCAGCTTAATGAAGTGGTCTGGGTGCCTGGTCCATCTAGGATCAACCCTTTTTTTATAAACATAGCAGTTTCAGAGAAACTGCTATGTTTATACTGAGGGTTAATCCAGCCTCTAGTGGCTGTCTCATTGACAGCCGCTAGAGGCGCTTGCGTGCTTCTCACTGTGAAAATCACAGTGAGAAGATGCCAGCGTCCATAGGAAAGCATTGATAATGCTTTCCTATGAGACCGGCTGAATGCGTGCGCGGCTCCTGCTGCGCATGCGCATTCAGCCGATGACATCGTGAGGAAAAAGGAGAGGAGGAGGAAAGCTCCCCGCCCGGCACTGGAGAAAGGTAAGTGTTTAACCCATTCCTCTCTCCAGAGCCTGGCGGGAGGGGGACCCTGAGGGTGGGGGCACCCACAGGGCACTATAGTGCAAGGAAAACGAGTATGTCCTTGCAATGACAGGCACACAATCTCACTGATTTGAAGCACACTCACTGACAGACACATACATTTACTGACAGACATACACACTGACAAACACACACTCCCTGACAGACACACTCACACATTCTTGCACACTCACATATTAAGTTTATTTTTTGAGGCACATCCATCCTCCCTATCTTTGAGCGAACTGGTGTGGGTCCTCTCCCTGTGGTCGAGTGTGGGGCTGTGCTGTAATCTTGTAGTTCCTCACTCCTCCTGTGTGTTGTTTAGTATACTGGGTCCAGAATGATGTCATATTCCGTCTCCCTGCTTCACAGATGGTTCGCGAAGGAGGAACTGCAAAATCAGTGCTCCCTCCTCACCGCCGGCTGCCTGCCTGCCTGCCTCTCCTCCCTCCTCTGGCATATGTCGGCAGAGTAGGCCCCTTCCATCAAGGTAAGCAGATGCCTACTCTGCCTTACTGAATAAAATAATGCTTCGGAAGTGTTGTCAAGTTGTCAAGTCAGCCACCTCCTGGGCCCCCCTGTGACAGGGCTCCATTCGGCGCCCCCCTCTTTTAGGCGCCTGGGCGCAGTGCACCAGTGCCTTCAGTAGCTGTTAAACTTATGTCTGCTTGAGGCATTTCCTCATTGAAGACTTTCAGTTATTAAAAGTCTTTATGTTAAAATTCATAGAGGGGTGCATATCTACCTTGTTGAATGAGCAGGTAGAGGGGATGCTGCTGCCAGGGAGGAGCAGAAGAGGGATAAGGGGGATCATCAACATGTGTCCATCCAGTGTGAGTATTGCTGAGGTGATTCCTGGTGTCAGAGGAGAAGGGGTGGAAGACTAGACAGATCTGGATGTCAAGCTGCAGACCAGTCACTTCTTTTCCCGTTAGCAAATAAATAAAGAGTAAACATCTACATGTCTGTGTAGTCTTGTGGAGTTCCTAAGATTATGAAAATAAGAAAAAAATGCAGATGCAATGTTTCTAATGAAATGTACCAGATATTTAGGATTATTTTATAGATGGCTTGTGCTCATGGAACGGTTTTCTCTGCAAAGTAACTATGTTTTATTAAAGAAGGGATATGCTGGTGGTGCCTTTCTGATTGCTATTTAGTGGTGTCATCACTTCAGACTGCTTATATGAAAACAGCTAACTAAAATAAATGTCATTGGCTATCATCTGCATTATATGCGTGTTTAGAGTTTTATTTCATTTTTTTTCTATATTATGTTACTATGCTTACTAGTATATTAGAATCGTAGATTGGAATTCTGTCAAAGTTTGCAGGCATAATTACTACACTGCATAGTGAAGGCTTTGGGATCCTTGATCTAATATTTAACAACTGGTAGCTCCACATGTGCGAGCCTCAGTCCCACTTATTGATGTTACTATTCACGGCACCAGCCTTTGCCAGAAGCAAGCAATAAAACCCTAAAAGTAATGTAAAAAAAAATTAAAAAAATCGGTATGTGAGTATTTGGCATTGTACATGGCCACATTAATCTGAAAATTATACAAAACTAAAAAAGAAACCTAGCTTCAACATAATGCACCATGTTTGTGCATAAAAACCCTTGTTAAACAAAATAAGCAAAACAAACACAAAGAGGCGATATGGAGGGAACACACTGACAAGAGGCAGCATATATTCCTACGAAAAACCCCTAGCAAGGAGCACATGGGAAATATAAACAATGATTAAATAAAATGTTTACTTAAATATGCTTTATCCTGACCATACCTTAATCTAAACCGTTTGAGTTCACCTTAACTATTATTAGAGTCTGCGAGAAAAAACATGTAAACTCTATTAAGGCAGCATTCCTCTACTTACTGGATTAACTGAAAATAAGTTTTAGATGTAGATTGCATGCAGAAAAAAATGTTCCCTTACATTAATGACATACTAAATATTGATGCTAATGGCCAATTCTGCAGCTTCCCATCAACATTTCATATATATACTGTATGATTAAGATTAATGCAGGCACACACATTGATATCTTTCAAATCAGTGCTTTTTTTGTGATAAATGTCAGGTAACAATAGCTCACCTAATGGCTTGTCAGGTGCCTATAATCACTTATATGCCCCAGGGTATTCGGTTAATGCCAATAAAAGTGAAGACATTTTGCAAACTCCAGCCCTCCAGATACAAAATAGAACAGATTTTAGAGATATCCCTGACGCAATATGTTTTCACTACCCACCTATTTATCATTGACCTGGTCATTTCTACTGATCCACCTGTGCTGATTTAGGTTATCAGTCAACCCACCACTGTTGTGTGCCTCAAGGGTAAGAATCTGAAGAACACCGAAAGTGAGTATACTGCATTTTTTACTACATTCATCACAACAGACTTCACTAAACAAAGAACTGTTGGAATATCTCGCATGGCTGTTACAAAAATTGGTGTACCTAACCACTTCCAGGCAAAAAACTAAATAAAGATCTGACAGAGGACATAAAAAAAAAAAATACACAGTAATGCTAACGTTACCAGCGTGCAAACCAGTAACATTAAAGGAAGAAAAGAATAGAAAATCAGCTCAAACACTAGTCAGTAACTGATACTCAAAATAAAACATAAAACCTCAGGTATGTTAGAATGATAGTTACCATTTGCCTGTGTTAATGCATTCTTTAAGATAAATCACACTGACTGGAAGTGGAGAGAGGAGAGAGGATAAGAAAAAACATGTGGATGTGTTATAGATGGGTTTAGAGGATAGCATCATATTAAAATGTACAAATACACACAATCACATACATACATATATATATACATGGGCGTAGGAACCCAAAAAAATCTAGGGAATTTGCAGTCGCTATATAAATGATTAAATAATAACATTAAAGGGTCACTACTAGGATGGGGTTTTACTTACCCGGATACAGCGCCGGGATCCTCCTGATTAGAACCACCCCTACCCTTCCCATGAATATTAGAACCACCCCTACCCCTTCCATGCACAAAAGAACCCCACCTACCCCTTCCACGCATATTAACCCCCTACCCCTTCCATGCATATTAGTACCCCCCTAACCCCTTCCATGCATATTAGTACCCCCTATCCCCTTCCATGCATATTAGAACCCACCCTACCTCTTCCATTCATATTAGTACTCCCCTAACCCCTTCCAATCATTTTTCTACCTCCCCCCTCCTCCCATCCATATTAGTAGCCCCCCCCTAAACCCTTCCAATTATTTTTCTATCTACCCCTCTCCCCCTATCCTTATTAGTAGCCCCCCTAACCCTTTCCAATTATTTTTCTGCCATGTTAACTAACGCCAGTGCTGGAGTGCCGCCGTGTTTACATTAAAAGGCCTGCAGGGACAGGCTATAGACACCAGAACCACTACATTAAGCGGCAGTGGTTCTTGGGACTATAGTGTTTATGTGTCTAATGTGAGGTAAATTAGAGATTAGTGCCACAAATAATATGCTAGATTGCCTACTTACAACCAGATGAGGATGATGATGGGCTCTAGCTGCAGTCTGGCTCCACTGGTCTGGTGTAGAACAGGCTCTCTGGAGGCTGTTTGTAACTGTGGTCACAAAAATCAATGTTCTGTGAGAACGGGAAGCAGCTCCATTTTTTGGAGGCCCTTTACACAGCTCAAGGTCTGGGTCCCAGGGTCCACCTTCATGTTCCACCAATAAGT
This sequence comes from Pelobates fuscus, assembly GCF_036172605.1. Lineage (NCBI taxonomy): Eukaryota > Metazoa > Chordata > Amphibia > Anura > Pelobatidae > Pelobates > Pelobates fuscus. The sequence goes on along the minus strand of NC_086320.1, from coordinate 329,363,388 downwards.
TTGTTCACAGGGGGTGGAGTGTGTAGGGGATGTCCTGATATGTGTGAAAGGAATGCATTGTGTGAATCTGTGTTTGTATGTGTAAGGGCTACAAGGTGTGTTTCTGTGTATGTACGGGATGCAGTGTGTGCGTCTGTAAGGGGTGCATTGAGTGTGTGTAAGGAATGCATTGTGTGTTTCTGTGTGTGTGTGATGGATGTCAATCTCTCTCCCTCCCTTGTCACTCTCTTTCTCCCTCCCTTGTCACTCTCTTTCTCCCCCTCCCTCCCTCCCTCCCTCCCTTGTCACTCTCTTTCTCCCCCTCCCTCCCTTGTCACTCTCTTTCTCCCCCTCCCTCCCTCCCTCCCTTGTCACTCTCTTTCTCCCCCTCCTTCCCTCGTCACTCTCTTTCTCCCCCTCCCTCCCTCCCTCCCTTGTCACTCTCTTTCTCCCCCTCCCTCCCTCCCTTGTCACTCTCTGTCTCCCCCTCCCTCCCTCCCTCCCTTGTCACTCTCTTTCTCCCCCTCCCTCCCTCCCTCCCTTGTCACTCTCTTTCTCCCCCTCCCTCCCTCCCTCCCTTGTCACTCTCTTTCTCCCCCTCCCTCCCTCCCTTGTCACTCTCTTTCTCCCCCTCCCTCCCTCCCTTGTCACTCTCTTTCTCCCCCTCCCTCCCTCCCTTGTCACTCTCTTTCTCCCCCTCCCTCCCTCCCTTGTCACTCTCTTTCTCCCCCTCCCTCCCTCCCTTGTCACTCTCTTTCTCCCCCTCCCTCCCTCCCTCCCTTGTCACTCTCTTTCTCCCCCTCCCTCCCTCCCTCCCTTGTCACTCTCTTTCTCCCCCTCCCTCCCTCCCTCCCTTGTCACTCTCTTTCTCCCCCTCCCTCCCTCCCTCCCTTGTCACTCTCTTTCTCCCCTCCCTCCCTCCCTTGTCACTCTCTTTCTTCCCCTCCCTCCCTCCCTCCCTCCCTTGTCACTCTCTTTCTTCCCCTCCCTCCCTCCCTCCCTTGTCACTCTCTTTCTCCCCCTCCCTCCCTCCCTCCCTCCCTTGTCACTCTCTTTCTCCCCCTCCCTCCCTCCCTTGTCACTCTCTTTCTCCCCCTCCCTCCCTCCCTTGTCACTCTCTTTCTCCCCCTCCCTCCCTCCCTCCCTTGTCACTCTCTTTCTCCCCCTCCCTCCCTCCCTCCCTTGTCACTCTCTTTCTCCCCCTCCCTCCCTTGTCACTCTCTTTCTCCCCCTCCCTCCCTCCCTTGTCACTCTCTTTCTCCCCCTCCCTCCCTCCCTTGTCACTCTCTTTCTCCCCCTCCCTCCCTCCCTTGTCACTCTCTTTCTCCCCCTCCCTCCCTCCCTTGTCACTCTCTTTCTCCCCCTCCCTCCCTCCCTTGTCACTCTCTTTCTCCCCCTCCCTCCCTCCCTTGTCACTCTCTTTCTCCCCCTCCCTCTCTCCCTTGTCACTCTCTTTCTCCCCCTCCCTCCCTCCCTTGTCACTCTCTTTCTCCCCATCCCTCCCTCCCTCCCTCCCTTGTCACTCTCTTTCTCCCCATCCCTCCCTCCCTCCCTTGTCACTCTCTTTCTCCCCCTCCCTCCCTCCCTCCCTCCCTTGTCACTCACTTTCTCCCCCTCCCTCCCTCCCTCCCTTGTCACTCTCTTTCTCCCCCTCCCTCCCTCCCTCCCTTGTCACTCTCTTTCTCCCCCTCCCTCCCTCCCTCCCTTGTCACTCTCTTTCTCCCCCTCCCTCCCTCCCTCCCTTGTCACTCTCTTTCTCCCCCTCCCTCCCTCCCTCCCTTGTCACTCTCTTTCTCCCCCTCCCTCCCTCCCTTGTCACTCTCTTTCTCCCCCTCCATCCCTCCCTCCCTTGTCACTCTCTATCTCCCCCTCCCTCCCTCCCTTGTCACTCTCTTTCTCCCCCTCCCTCCCTCCCTTGTCACTCTCTTTCTCCCCCTCCCTCCCTCCCTCCCTTGTCACTCTCTTTCTCCCCCTCCCTCCCTCCCTCCCTCCCTTGTCACTCTCTTTCTCCCCCTCCCTCTCTTGTCACTCTCTTTCTCCCCCTCCCTCTCTTGTCACTCTCTTTCTCCCCCTCCCTCTCTTGTCACTCTCTTTCTCCCCCTCCCTCTCTTGTCACTCTCTTTCTCCCCCTCCCTCTCTTGTCACTCTCTTTCTCCCCTCCCTCTCTTGTCACTCTCTTTCTCCCCTCCCTCTCTTGTCACTCTCTTTCTCCCCTCCCTCTCTTGTCACTCTCTTTCTCCCCCTCCCTCTCTTGTCACTCTCTTTCTCCCCCTCCCTCTCTTGTCACTCTCTTTCTCCCCCTCCCTCTCTTGTCACTCTCTTTCTCCCCCTCCCTCTCTTGTCACTCTCTTTCTCCCCCTCCCTCTCTTGTCACTCTCTTTCTCCCCCTCCCTCTCTTGTCACTCTCTTTCTCCCCTCCCTCTCTTGTCACTCTCTTTCTCACCCTCCCTCTCTTGTCACTCTCTTTCTCACCCTCCCTCTCTTGTCACTCTCTTTCTCACCCTCCCTCTCTTGTCACTCTCTTTCTCACCCTCCCTCTCTTGTCACTCTCTTTCTCACCCTCCCTCTCTTGTCACTCTCTTTCTCACCCTCCCTCTCTTGTCACTCTCTTTCTCACCCTCCCTCTCTTGTCACTCTCTTTCTCACCCTCCCTCTCTTGTCACTCTCTTTCTCACCCTCCCTCTCTTGTCACTCTCTTTCTCACCCTCCCTCTCTTGTCACTCTCTTTCTCACCCTCCCTCTCTTGTCACTCTCTTTCTCACCCTCCCTCTCTTGTCACTCTCTTTCTCACACTCCCTCTCTTGTCACTCTCTTTCTCACCCTCCCTCTCTTGTCACTCTCTTTTTTCTCCCCCTCCCTCCCTTGTCACTCTCTTTTTTCTCCCCCTCCCTCCCTTGTCATTCTCTTCCTCCCCCCTCCCCTACCTGTGTTGTAGCGTGGCCGAGCCCTGTATGGTCTGCGGGTACAGGGAGATTTTGTTTCTTTTACCCGGCCGGACTAACAGAAAGTGCACACTCAGTTAGTCCGGCCGGGTACAGGAGACAGATGCTCCCTGTACCCGCGGACCATACAGGGCTCGGCCACGCTACATTGAGGGAGTGACAGGAGGGAGCGCTGAGCACTTCCCTCCTGTCAGCCCCTCTCCTCATGCTGCGCCCGGGCGGTGCGCCCTCATGGACGCACCAGCCTCGGCAAAGCTGCAGCCGTCTGAGGCTCTCTGCAGAGCGGCTGCAGCATCAGGGGGGCCGGCGGAGCTGGGGAGGATTTCCCCATAACCTGTCCCCCCCGCATGATTTGCTGGGGGGAATGCGTCCTCCCCATCCCCCCCGGTTCCTATGCTCATGTATATATATATATATATATCAGCTTAAAGCGCTCTATATATATTTAGACAAGCTTCCACACACAAGAGGTAGATCAGCCACATGAGCATACACAAATGATTGAACATACTCATAGAAGTTACCATGCAGTCCCTCATGTCTAGTTTTGGAGAAGCAGGAGAGCTGTGCCAGGAACAGGGTACAGCTCACCTACTTTCACAAGAAGTATGGTGCCACCATATTTATTTAGATTTCGGCAGTAATAATGATACCTAACAGTTACATAAGTAATTAAAAAAAAAAAAAAGGCCACCCAATCTCCTGCCAATCTTACCATCTTAGGTCAAGGACTAGGCAGCCTATGTGTAAATATGTCTCCCATTGCAATGACTGCAAGAGAACATCTAAACACAAGATGAGACACGTCAGCCAGAAAATTAAATTAGTAGGAGATGGACTATCAGCCTGATATAACCATGAATGCCTCGGAAGGAGATGATGATGATGATCTACCTTGTCTAATCAAGTGTGGAGATTCCAATACTACATCTAGTAGAACTAGTAAATTCAATTCAAAACATAATTCCTACAAGCTTTCCATTCCAAACAGCCTTTTTATTTTTATATTTATTTACCCTTCTTTATCTGCTTCTATATATTGTAATGTATAATAACAATAATGATCAGAATTGATATAGCGCCTTTCTTCCAGTCGAAGCGCTTTTCAGCGAACGCTCTCGGAATTAACCAAATCGGCAGCTGAATAGTAATAGATGTTATTATCACCCAATTGATGGTACTCATTTTATCGACCTCTGAAGGATAAAGGGCTGAGTTGCGGGGATTTGAACCTGTGACTTTGCATTTTTCTTTTTTTTTTGGACATGCTTTGTAGTATTATTAAATAGAAAAGTACCGTAGTTAGGGTTACATTGTACCTCTGCTGTTTGTTGCTGTTTAAGGCACTTACATATTTATTGGAATTTTAAATTAATATTAAGGGATTTAGCAATAGAAGGTGTAGTAAATGTTTAAATAACCAGAGTGTGCATGTTTAATACAGATATGTTGAGTTTTACATACCGATATGATGTGAATGCAGAATGTATAGATTATAGTCATGAGGTTAGAACTTACATAAATCAGTCATTAAATCTTTATAGCAATGTATCCTTTACTTTTTGTCTACCCCACAGACAGTTATAGACAGTGGGCAGTAGGATGCCGAGACTTGTTCCATCCACGAAAATCCTATCACTGACATAGTGTCTCTTCCCTTCCTCTCAGGTAAATGCTAGCAGGAGGTAAATAGGTACAGAAAGGTGTCAATCGACAATTACAGAAGGGAGGCAGATACAGAAAGGATTGATCCAGTATCAGAAAATATGAAGTTCTTTTATCTTTCAAACTAGTCTCAATGCTCTGCGCAAACCAAGTTAAGACGGCCTTGGCCTTTATGGTACAAATGAATACTTCTCATGAAGAGTTTAAACACAGTTTCTGCTTTTTGGTTTTCTTTGTAGGGCCATGCATAGAAATGAAAAATATTTACAATGTAAGTAATCTAGATTCACTTTACTAGGCAATGAATCGCAAAGCCCATTATTGGAATGTATTACAAAAACGCTTGCACTGCCAAGATTAGCTGTCACACTACTTAACAAATATATAGGAAATGCAGTATAAACGCTACAGAGGGCAATGAATCATTGAAATTGTAACTGTGGCATCTTAGTACCAAAGTTAAATGTTTCATTCCTAATTACATGCAATTTCTTCATCCAAACAAGTTTGCAAATTTTCTTTAAAAAAAAAAATCATCAAATATTTGGCTTCTGTAACACTAGCTAGACCCCCTATACAGCTTTCATATACAGTAATCCATTGTCCCAATAAACTGCACGAGGCAACTCCTGCCACAAAATACCTCCTAAAATACAAAATACATCCTACCAGCATACTGTAATTTGGAAAATAATGTTTCGACTTGCTGGTTTTAAAATAAATTAAATCAATGTGGAGCAAGATAATCATCATGCAAGAAATTATTTGAAATTATCTACTGCCTTCACGATAGCATTATCGTAATTATCGTAAGTTAGCAAAAAAAAAAAAAAAGCGATAGAATTATAGGTTTGTACTAGTGGTCACGGTTTTCAAAGTGTATGGCATGCCAGTAAGACCAATGTCATAAATGTTTATATTTCTAATTTAAACATATGTTTTTCTTTTTTCTTTATTACACAGGTTGGCAAGAATTTGTTTATCTTTCTTAAAAGTTTAAAATTCCGATCCCCTGATCAACACGTACTCTGAATAATACAAACTTAACGCCAGAGAAATCTGTGAATACTTATTACAAAATGTAGGACTACATGTGGAAATTCTGAAAGAAATGTCAATATACAGTACGGGATTCCAAATATCAGCAATGCCACGCAGGATAGCAATACTCAGCAGTGGGCACATTTAAGAAAGAGGTATAAACATTGAGCTCTAACAATACGATGGTCATGTCACTTGTATATTTTCACGTACATGACTGACGGACGGATAAACCATAGTAATATTATGTTAAAGCGTGTTTATGTTGTCCTTGAGACTTTTCTTCTTGCTATGCTGATCTCATACATACATAAATAGGGCTAAAAAGGGAGAAAAACAATATTTCTCAGAAAAAAGAGCTATAATCAAAAATGACATGCTAAGAATTTTTCGTGAAATGAGCAAAAATCACGTTATCCTTCAAAAACGTGTCACCGCCTTCTTTAAGTAAACAAAGTGTTAAACATATTACTCAAGCTATAAAAATGTTTTACAGACAAGTCTATAACCAACTTTCATGTCTGATTATGTTGTGCATTACCTTAGCAATATATGATTTGTATCGAGGCACGTGGTTTGTTCATTAAGCACTGAATGGGCTTCTGTACTTCAAAACTCTTTAGTTTAAAATCGAAATTTAGAATTGCATATATATTGCTCGCTAATTCAGGAAAAGATTCAGAAATTTTAGAAATCTCCTATTTTCCAGGAAAAACTAATTTACTCACATGATTGCCAATGGTGTAGAAAGCCCACAGCAGGTGGACAGGAAATTATCCTTCTGCATGTTCCAATCTTTTCAGCATTATTATTTATTTTTGTTTAACAATTGTTAAATATCTTTTTAATTTCTCTTCCCCGGAAGAATTTATTAGGGGAAAAATAACAGCTTACCGTTTTTTTAAGGAATATTAGGATGAACTATTGGGTGCAACCGAATCAAGAGAGTGTCACAAAATCTGCGTTTTTGTCAGCTAAAATCTAGATCTGAGTTAAAAGGATATTTTTTGTTGAACACGCAATTGTCAGGGGAGATCTAACTCTGGAAAAAACCTAAACTGCAAGTTTACGCAAGTCAAAGGGTACAAAAGCAAGGCAAATGTAGAGAAAGTATTAAAACCGCAAGATAACCGAAACTGAGCAATACTTTCTTAAAAGAAAATTGCCACTTCCAATAAATTTAACATTATGTTTATTTATTTAGCAAATATGTTTTTGCGAGGTCTAGAAAATATATTTTTTCATGTACAAACTACTCTTCTATCCTGGAACTATGTGTCCCTTTTTGGCCATCCTCTTCATTTGCATTGTATGCCCTGGCTGTGCTTGGACTAGACTAGATTGTGATGCCACTTGCTAAATCTTTAATATATAATTTACAAGAAAAGAGAGCATCACATGAAAAAGTTAATACATGTTTTAGATGTGTTTACATTTTCCATTCAAAGGTGTATTTTAACAGTTTTGCTTTAACGTACTCATGCAGACAGCTGTCATTGAGGCTAGTTTTTAGTGCAGGAAACACAGAGGCACCTGGTTTTCGTTAAATAACCTGGCTGTGCCTTTTTAGAAGATTCCAGTAATGTCACAGTGAAATATAATTATGTGAATATATTAAAATGAATACCTATGCATTCATTTAAATGCAGTTATTACAAATGTGACTGTTCTATTGTAATTTTCAAGATTTCTATAATATTGTTTATATTTAGGGCTGGGCTGGTTTCATTTGGCAAAGGCAATAAAATTGCCCAATTTGAGATTAAATTAGCAAATTTAACTCCTTTTGTTCATTTTATACTAGTAACATTATATTAATACTGGAAGAACTAGAATATAATAATAATAATAATAATACAGTTATGTGAGGTAGCAACCCACAATGATCTCAATACTACTGACCCGGGGCCCAATAGCCCTCCTGGCTATGGCCAGCCCTTCCCTGTTTATAATATTTAAAAGTTAGAAGTTTCACCCTAAGGAGACCATTTACTAAGCTGTAAGCAGCACATCTTGGGCAAACACTGACCTTTGTAAATACTGTCTTTAGTTATCAAAATTATATTGTGGCATAGAGTAACTTTGTTTTAAAACTTAACCGAAATATTATGCATTTATTTTTTATTTTTTTTAAATTATATGCCTCAGCAAGCATTCCAGTAATCAAGCTATGGAATTTGCTTCAAGAGCAAGAATTAAAAACATTCATTAAATTACAGCTGAATTGGTTCCTAAGAAAGCACATGCGAGTTAAGCATTTGTATATAGCCACAGGTTACGTTAGAGTTTTCTATCAATAAATAAGTTGATTATTCTTCATTTTTTACCATTGGAGTCATTAGAACAACAGGGTTTTGCTGTGATAAGCCTTCTAATATTTCATGTTGAGGGGTGGTTTTGTGTTTGCATTCCTTTGCTCTGGGGTACTTTACTCCAACAAATATAATTAATTTCACTAATGTTATAGCGTCTGATGCCAAAGGCTTAAACAATCAAACTGATGTCTTCTTCCAGTCAATCTGTTCAGCCTGTTCTCACAAATACACCTTGGTATATTTGCTATAGATGAAGTTCAAAAGATGGTTCATGCCATGCCAAGTTCATGCCAAGCTTAGTATATGCTGAATGCCAAAGGGGAGTTTTTCAAACTGTTTTTTTGAACTTTATATATATATATATATATATATATATATATATATATATATATTTGTGGTCAGAACTTAAATCATTTATGGAAATAGAGGAAAGGGAGAAAGTTGGTAGTGGTGTGCCGAAACAAATGTACGGGTAGGCCTGCAATAAAGTGGGCAAAAATATATTGCGGGAAAACACACTTTATTGCATACTCACACTGTTAAACGTTTAAAAATTTTCCTAAGTTCTTTCTCAGGCTGCAGGATATATGTGCTGTAGAGGATTTCCATCTGCCCATTCTTTTAATGACATGGACTGGTGTGTCTGTACTGGAGGCTGCGGAGGCTGCCCCAATTCTGAAGGAGTGACTAGTAAACAAGCAGTATTTTAACGGGACACCAGAGGTTATCTGTTGGAAAGAGAGGGATTGTAGTAGGATAGTTAGTGTGGTTAGTCTTAGATGTATGTAAAGACATAACGTAATGGTCGCCGTGTTTGATCATGTTCGATAATTTTAAACATGTGCTGATATCGGATTGACGGATCACAGTGAACTCTCGGGGTCTAAGGAAGCCGTAGAAGGCGATGTAAATGGCTACTTTGATGATAGCGTTAGTCTAGACGTTAAAGGTGTTTGTGTCCGATAGGTCTGATATGTTCCTGAATATGGTCCATCTATGGGTAATCTATTGGTAGTAGGAGGTTGATCTATTTTGTTGTTGCCTTTAAGAATGGTTTTGATGGGGTTTGTAGAAAGAAAGGTTATTGGGAAAGGTAGTGAGGACATGGTGCTGTATACCTGTAAGATCTAATGTGTTATGTGCTAATTTGAGGTGTAAGTGACAAAACAGGCAAAAGCCACCATGGTTTTGATAGAGTAATTATCCAAAACGTGAAACTCCCCACCAAATTTGTGGAAAACAATCAATGCCCTATGCTGTCTTAGTGTTGGCTGACAGAGCGTTGCGTTAGAGTGACTGTGCGTGGGTCAATAATCCCGTTACTCCATGATTAGCACCGGAAATGTTGGTATTCTGTATAGGAGCTCATGTAGGATGCATGAGAATTGTGTTCACATGCCAAAAAAAATTATAATTTGGCGGCCAGCCAAGTTAATTTCCGTACCAATTGCATTATGGTAAAGGAGGAAGAGTGCCATTTATTGATGATCTCGCAAGCGGACAAATTATCTCAGAGACACTTGACTGCCTTACTGGCCCACAGGTGACCCCAAGTATGGGCAGCTGCTACAATGGGGTAGATCTCAAAAAGGGCTGAAGTATCCCTGAAGGCCGGTAAATGTTTCTAGAGGGCAAAAATCCCTAAATCAGTGGTTACCAAAAATTGCAGCGAACCCCGGGTGGGGTGCTTCATCAGTTCAAATTACAGGGGAGTGTTCAGTCAGTGGGGGAACGAACATGGAGATGCTGTTCCACTCTGCCAGGAAGTGCCTCCACATGCATAAATCGGCTATGGCTGGGGGATTGAGGACTATGGTGCCATCGTCAGACACGCCAGGCAGGAGGCAGAGTAGCCTGGAGATAAAGGATCTCCCCTGTGGAATGATATGCATTGCAAAATTGAGGTATCCCAGTAAAGACTGGAGATCCTTCCGTGTAATAGAACCTTTTTGGAGGAAGTGGTCCAGTTCTTGTCTAATTTGCATCAATTTCACATTGGGGAGTCATGCCTGCATAGACACAGAGTATAGTGAAATACCCAGGAATACCAACTGTGTTGTGGGGCATATTTTTTGTCAGGGGACAATGGATCACCTAGTTTTGAAAACAGCTCTGTGGTGCTAAGGATGCTATGTGGTGTGAGGAAACCAGCCTCGACTAGTAAGAAATCGTGCAAATAGTGTATGACCGTGGGGCATTTGACCGTATTCAGGAGCAGTCAGCATAGAGTTTCTGCAAAGATGTCGAACAGTTTCGGACTGCTCCTGGAGCGAATGTGAGTTTGGTGGCGAACTAATAATTATGCTGCCATTTGACGCCATGGATATGCTAGAGTGATGGATAGGCAGTAATTTGAATGTGTTTGTAATATCCGTCTTAGTGAGCCAGCCTTGTTCACTGGCCAGTAAAATGGCTTGTATGGCTTAATGGAGAGAAAATTCTTCAGTCGGTATTAGTGAATTTAAACAAGGGTTGCGAGAAGAATGAGACGCGGACAAATCGATGATCAAACGTTTTTTATTAAATGTGCTGTTGGTAACCACTCCAATAGGGTCTGTTCGCCATGTGGAAAAAGGAGGGAGCAGAAAACCTGACGTGGTCTCTGTCAGGGTACCTGTGGTCTCTAATGCTCCTGCAGTATTTCAAGATTTGATTAATGAGGTACTTAGGGAGTTTCAGCATGAGTGTGTTATTGTTTACCTGGACGACATACTAATACACTCTAAGGAGATTGAGACTCACAATAGACAGGTCAGAAAGGTGTTACACAAACTTCTGCAACATGGTCTATACTGCAAATTGGAGAAGTGCAGTTTTGATCAGTCTCAGGTAGACTTTCTTGGGTACGTGATTTCTGGGGAAGGTTTTAAAATGGATCCTGGTAAACTCCAATCTATTTTAGACTGGCCTTTGCCCAAAGGACTCAAGGCTATCCAAAAGTTTATTGGTTTTTCCAACTACTATAGGCGCTTCATTAAGGGTTACTCCTCTATCATTGCGCCTATTACCAATATGACCAAACAAGGGGCTGATACTAAGTTCTGGTCTGAGGAAGCTCTTGGTGCTTTTAAGACTCTCAAGGAACTTTTTGCCTCAGCTCCCATTCTAGTTCATCCTGATACGACTCTGCCTTTCTTGCTCGAGGTCGATGCTTCTGAGACAGGAGTTGGGGCTGTTCTGTCTCAAAGGTTAGGGGTGGATAAACCGTTACACCCTTGTGGTTTCTTCTCTAAAAAAATTTCTGGGCCTGAGAGCAGATATGACATCGGGGAGAGGGAACTGTTAGCGGTCATTAAGGCTTTAAAGGAGTGGAGACATTTACTGGAAGGGACACTACACCCTGTTACTATTCTAACGGATCATAAGAACTTGTCTTATATTGGGGAGGCGAAGCGCTTGTCCGCCAGGCAGGCTCGCTGGGCCTTGTTCCTCACTCACTTTAATTATGTACTTACGTATAGACCTGGTTCTAAGAACTCTAAAGCCGATGCATTGTCTCGTCAATATGAACCATCCACTATAACTGAACCACTGCTGTCCTCCATAGTTCCTAAGGGGAATATCATCGCGAACACGAATCTCAGGATTCACTCTCCATTGCTTTCTGAGATCATGAAGTTTCAGCATTTGGCACCCAAACAGACCCTTGGGGATCGACACTTCGTTCCTGCCGCTCTCCAACTGGAGGTGCTACGCTGTCTCCATAACAGCAAGGTGGCTGGGCATCCTGGCATCCGCAAGACTTATGCGCTGGTCTCTAAAGATTTTTGGTGGCCTGACTTACGCAAGGATATTAAAGAATTCATCGGGGCATGTGAAGTTTGTACCAAGACCAAGCTACCCCATTCGCTTCCTTGCGGATTTCTGCACCCTTTAGAGGTTCCTGAAAAGCCTTGGTCCTGCCTGGCAATGGACTTCATTGTTGATTTGCCTATCTCTAAAAAGCAGACTGTCATCCTCACTGTGGTAGACAGATTTACTAAAATGGCTCACTTCATTCCCTTACCTAAACTCCCATCTTCGCCCGAATTAGCGGAGATATTCGCCAGGGAGATTTTCCGTTTGCATGGGATACCTTCCCAGATTGTCTCTGACAGAGGCTCCCAATTTGTTTCCCGTTTTTGGAGATCATTCTGCTCCCAACTAGGCATCAAATTGAATTTCTCCTCTGCCTATCATCCTCAGTCCAATGGAGCTGCTGAACGCACTAACCAAAAAGTTGAACAATATTTACGTTGTTTCGTTTCAGAACACCAGGACGATTGGGTCGGTTTGATTCCTTGGGCGGAGTTTGCACATAACAATCTCATTTGTGATTCTACGCATTCTAGCCCTTTTTTCTTGAATTATGGCTTTCATCCTTCCTTCGGAGTCTTCTTCTCAAGGGATACCGTCGGTGGATGTTCATGTTGCCAATTTAAGAAAGTTGTGGGATCAAACTCGACAAATCCTTCTGCACAATTCTACGCTGGTTAAAAAACACGCTGACAAACGTAGAAGGGCAGCACCGGTGTTTGTTCCAGGCGATAGAGTATGGTTAAGTACTAGAAACATTCGGTTAAAAGTGCCGTCCATGAAGTTTGCTCCTTGATATATTGGACCTTACAGGGTACTGTCTCAAATTAACCCAGTTGCGTATCGTTTAGCATTGCCTAATGCCTTACGCATTCCTAATTCATTTCATGTTTCCTTGCTAAAACCATTAATATGTAACAGGTTCTCCTCCACGATCGCCCCTCCCCGCTCAGTGCAGGTGGAGGGTCAGGAGGAGTATGAGGTCAATTCCATCGTTGATTCTCGAATCTCCCGGGGGAAACTGCAATATCTGGTCGATTGGAAGGGTTATGGTCCTGAGGAGAGAAGTTGGGTACCTCAGGAGGAGGTGCATGCTCCCCGTCTCCGCAGGGCGTTTCACTCTCGATTCCCTTCTCGCCCTGGTGTATTCCGCCCGGTGGGCGTATCTGAGAGGGGGGGTACTGTCAGGGTACCTGTGGTCTCTACCTCCGAAAGAGGTAGAGACTTAGCTGTTCCTCCATCCAGACGGCCTGATGGCTCCCTTCCCCACGGTCTATCCGGTCATGCAAGGCCGGCCGCGATGGAGTGACTGCCTTTTACAGCATCTAGGCAGGAAGTTGTCATCAGGACACTCCTCCGGAACGACCTGTCACTCAATTGCTGCAGGACCAATCAGGACGCCTCGGAGGCGTGGTTGTCAGGGTACCTGTGGTCTCTACCTTCGAAAGAGGTAGAGACTTAGCTGTTCCTCCATCCAGACGGCCTGATGGCTCCCTTCCCCACGGTCTATCCGGTCATGCAAGGCCGGCCGCGAGGGAGTGACTGCCTTTTACAGCATCTAGGCAGGAAGTTGTCATCAGGACACTCCTCCGGAACGACCTGTCACTCAATTGCTGCAGGACCAATCAGGAAGCCTCGGAGGCGTGGTTACTGCTCTGAACAGGGTATTTAACAGAGCTTCTTTCATTAGCTCATTGCCCTGTCGTGGTTCTAGCTTGTTCTAGTCACTCAGTGCTTGTGTATTCTATTATCCCTTTTGGTTTTGACCCGGCTTGTTTACCTTACTCTGCTTATCTCTGTTACCCTTGATTCGGCTTGTCTCTCGCTTACCTGTCTTCTGTTACCCTCGACCTCGGCTTGTCTTTGACCATTCTATACTGTACTACTTACGTTAGTCCGGCCATTCTAAGGTCCGGTATACGTATCTGGCTACTGTTTGTACTCTGCGTGTTGGATCCCTGTCCCGATCCTGACAATGGTTACTGCTCTGAACAGGGTATTTAACAGAGCTTCTTTCATTAGCTCATTGCCCTGTCGTGGTTCTAGCTTGTTCTAGTCACTCAGTGCTTGTGTATTCTATTATCCCTTTTGGTTTTGACGCGGCTTGTTTACCTTACTCTGCTTATCTCTGTTACCCTTGATTCGGCTTGTCTCTCGCTTACCTGTCTTCTGTTACCCTCGACCTCGGCTTGTCTTTGACCATTCTATACTGTACTACTTACATTAGTCCGGCCATTCTAAGGTCCGGTATACGTATCTGGCTACTGTTTGTACTCTGCGTGTTGGATCCCTGTCCCGATCCTGACAGTCTCTTTCCGTAGCAACTCGTCAACAGCAAATGGGTTGTTTGTAGCCGTGAGTAAGTTAGGGCATTCTAGTGTGACAGAAGGGAGTGCTACTAGCCCTGTGCGAAACCCATTGGAAAATACAGAAATATAAAATTGCACCAGGTGGTAGGAAGGGTGGGTGCGCAAGTGGTAGGCTAACGTGTCGATGTTGATCTCTGTCAGTCATTTCCATGGATTTTGTATGTGTCCTGAAGCAGATGGAGCAAATGTGCAACAACCTGCAAGTGTTGTAATTACAGGTTCCTGCACACCTGTGCCTTGCACAAGAATACAACGGGTCTGCCTAGCTTATCTTTTTGTCCCCTATCCTGACTGATGGAGGGGGTGGTGGAGGGGGTGGTGGAGGGGTAGGAAGTGGAAGGGTGGGATGTAGAGGGGTCTGCTTCGCAGGGACACAAGTTGAAGGAGTGTGAGGTAGAGGAACAAACCGCACAAGATTGGGGTTTCAAGCCGGTGAAATGCCTGCAAAACAGCTCTGTGTCCAACTGAGTGTTGGACTGGGCCAGAGCTGCTGCTGCTTTAGGTGATACCGACTTCTGGTAATCGTAGAAAGCAAAACCCCATACTTGTGCCCTAGATCCACCACCTTGTGTAAATAGAGGTTGAATTCCTCTCACCTATGAGGGTATACAGAGCAGATGACATCTCTGTATAGTCCAAAGCTGATAACGAATTCGGGATGGAGAGTTTTTTATTAAGACTGAGCGGCGGGTGGGGGCCCTAAAGAAGAAAAAGGCGGGGACCTATTGTCCTCCCCCCCGGCGCCCACCACTGAGCGGCGGGTGGGGGCCCTAAAGTAAACTAATGGGGGGGACCTATTGTCCTCCCCCCGGCCCCCACCCATGAGTGGCGGGTGGGGGCCATGTTTCCCCCCCCCCGGCCCCCACGCCTGAGCAGCGGATGGGGGCCCTAAATACCAATAAGGGGGTTGGGGGACCTATTGTCCTCCCCCTGGCCCCCACCACTGAGCCGTGGGTGGGGGCCCTAAATATCAATAAGGGGGGGACCTACTGTCCTGCCCCCTGGCTCCCCACAATAAGGCTCCCCCTTATTCTAATTTAGGGCCCCCACCCGCCACTCAGGGGTGGGGGCCGGGGGGAGGACAATAGAACCCCCGCTTATTTTACTTTAGGGCCCCCACCTGCCGCTTGACTGCTCACTGTTTACTAGACATGTCCCTACTCGTGGTATAGCGAGTAGGGGCAGAATTTACTAATACTAAGTCATTTTAACTTAGTATTAGTAAATTTGGCTGAATAACCAGTTTAGGTATTTCAGCCTTTTAGTAGATAGCTCCCTAATACCGTGGGAATTAGGGAGTTATCTACTTATTCATTCCTGTCATTCCATTGACAGGCTAAGTAACTTACATTTTATATGAATGTGTGTTACTTGATTGTTGTAAGTGTTGCAAATGCTTACAGCTGAATCCTGGCTATGTTTGTATACAGTGTAACATTCTTCATTCTTCCACTGGGTAGGTATATTAGTACTTCGGCAATACTGTGCTTCGGAACTTCGGAACTTGGGCAATTTCAGAACTTCGGGGCTTGAGCAATTCAGCTATTCGGACATTAGGATGTATCCGAATGTATGAATAGCCCGGAATCCGTCCGAATTGACATTCGGAACGAAACGAATTGCACATGTCTACATACGAATGTATCTGTGACTTGAACCGTGCGTTGGAATTAAAACAATGCAAAGTGCTGATAAGTTAACACATATTTAAACGTGCAGATGGAGATAGTGAGGGTAAAATCATGAAGAGCAGCTAGGTCTAAGGAATTAAATTCCATTGATACATGCAGGGAAAAACAAGCAGACGTGCCTACAAGAATTAAGTGATATTTAGCACGCTAAACCGAACAGTTAAACTGTATCAAGCCTCATGCATTAAACAAACATGCAAACCGTGAATTTATGAGAATGACCAACCGAACAGCTGAAAGAGAAAGAGAAAGTGTCCGCGTCTAAGGAGTCTAAGAATTAAACAAATGAGCATATGATTCAACCGACGTACGAATGGAAAAGTACACAAACTTGAATCAAACGAATGAACAGAGTAAGTGAATTAACGGGCTTAATGGGAATAAGCGAAATACATGAACGTGAGTAAGAATCACAGGAATAACTATACGAAGCTAAACGAAAGGTAATAAACGAGTGGTACAAGTGTATGCGCACAATGGGAGCCAATCCCCGCATTATGTAGGCCCGAACGTGGGAACACCGCGCAAGGATGTTCCCATGAGTACATACTTAAGCATGCCGGGTCTCGTAACCGGAAGCCTGCGTCTTGTGATACTGGAACCGGGTCGGAGACAGAGAAGGCCAGAACTTTGCAGTGCAATTTGACGGGAAAGACCAGAACGGAAGTGCTGGTTGTCGTGGCAACCTCTCACTCAAACAGGAAACGGAATAGGAAAGCGGGGGGGGGGGGGGGGAGGGGGGTAGAGTTTAACTCCTCCCACAACTTCAGGCCTATGGCCTTTTACATATACATGTGTGTGTATATATATATATGTATATATATACCGTATTTTTCGCTCCATAAGACGCACTTTTTTTTCCCTCAAAAGTGAGGGGAAATGTCTGTGCGTCTTATGGAGCGAATATGAAGCTTTACTTACCTGTCTTGTAGCGTTGGCCGGCAGCACAGGGCGCACCGCGGTACTGGAACTTCAATTTCAGGTTCCGGTTTCCGGCGGGACTGAAAGGAAGTGCGCACTCAGCTCAGTGTGCACACTTCCTTTCAGTCCCGCCGGAAACCGGAACCTGAAATTGAAGTTCCAGTACCGCGGTGCGCCCTGTGCTGCCGGCCAACGCTACAAGACAGGTAAGTAATTATGGGACAAGGGGAGGGGGACAGTATGGGAGAGGAGAATATGGGAGAGGAGAATATGGGAGAGAAGAGGAGACTATGGGGAGCGGGGGGATGGAGACTATGGGGAGGGGGGATGAAGACTATGGGGGGGATAAAGACTATGGGGAGGGGGATGAAGACTATGGGGAGGGGGATGAAGACTATGGGGATGAAGACTATGGGGAGGAGGGGGAATGAAGACTATGGGGAGGGGGGGATGAAGACTATGGGGAGGGGGATGAAGACTATGGGGAGGGGGGGATGAAGACTATGGGGAGGGGGGATGAAGACTATGGGGAGGGGGGATGAAGACTATGGGGAGGGGGGATGAAGACTATGGGGAGGGTCGGGATGAAGACTATGGGAGGGGGGGATGAAGACTATGGGGAGGGGGGGATGAAGACTATGGGGAGGGGGGGATGAAGACTATGGGGAGGGGGGGATGAAGACTATGGGGAGGGGGGATGAAGACTATGGGGGGGAGGGGGATGAAGACTATGGGAGGGGGGGACACAATGGGACAGGGGAGAAAAAAATATTCTGAACAAACTGTCCCATAGTAAGAAACACTATGGGACAGTTTGTTCAGAATATTTTTTTTTCTGTGTTTCTTCCTCTAAAAACTAGGTGCGTCTTATGGTGAGGTGCGTCTTATGGAGCGAAAAATACGGTATATATATATATATATATATATATATATATATATAATTATAATCACATAAAGAGTCTGAACATATGAAAGCAACAAACAGAAAAAACAATCTTTAAGTAATGAGACTTTTGGGGCACGATCTATCCACCAAAACAGTTTAATTAAGCTAAATTTGGTTTGGTCCCTATAGTGTTGCTTTAAATAGGGATATTTGGGAGTTATGTGAAAAGCTTTAAACAGTTTACAGTGCCCTTTATTTTACAATATTTCACACAGGGTCTGGAATGATAAAAAATATAAAAGCAAAAAATGCTAATTTTGTTACATACAGTAGCTGTGACAAAAATAGATAAATATAAATATAAAATAGGCTTGCAAGCTCTTTGATGATTTCTGACGCAAGCTGGAGCACAGGCTGCACCAGCCTGTCCAATTACAGCCAAATGCTCTCTCCCACCGAGAACCACCTCCACAACCCCATCGGGAAGCTTTGCCACAGCAGGCTGTCCACAAGGACCTAAAGTGGTACACACAGAGCCATGGAGACAGACATTGGTCCGGCCCTTCGCTGAAGGCCCAAGGGGACACCAGCCCTGCCACTTGCTTACACCAGACTGCTTTTTACTGGGCTTGGAAGCCTGCGATGCTCCTCTCTGATATGGGACTGTGGTGGGCTCACGGACTAACCAGTATACAGGTTTTGGTCACTCACCATTGCCACCTTCATAGAGCTGGCAGGGGGCATGCAATGTCCTATGGTTTCCCATATATCTTGTCTCATGTTATCAGTGTGCTTCTTTCACTCAGTATTACACCACCTTGAGGTCCTCCCTGGGGAATCATTCTGATGTTTAAATTGATGTGATCTCTCATGCTATAATACTGTCTACTCTATTTGATCCAACTTCTTTTCTGTGCTTTTTATTATTTTTCTTTTACATAAAATATGTGCAAATTCTTTATATGCCAGGACTCTCTAAAACTATGCACATTACCAAAATGTTTGCTTCTGCTGTTGTGGCATCACACCATACTGAACAGGGCAAAATCATTTGGCTGCATACGGAATCATTCAGACTGCAAAATCTGGATATTGTTCACATTATTTATCAATATCCGGATTTGGCAAATCAGGCCTCAAATAGGGGGCCCAGAGGATTAAAATCAGGGCCGGGACTAAAAACTAAATTCTGGACTATTTGCGGCAAATAGAAAAACGCTCAGTGGTGCAAGGGTTAAAAATAGCTGTAATCCAAAATTATCCAAACCCCAATTGAAAATCAGGTTTATAAATCAAACAAAATCATTTAAAATAGTTCAACACAATGAATGCTTTAAGTGGTTTCCGCAAATTCAACTGAAAATGCAACTTATTACCCAATGTTCAGTGAATAACCCTGTAAAACGCATATTTTAATTGGTTTAATCAATGTGCCTAGTGCCGGTAAAACATATGACCATATATTTTGTATATTACTTTTTTGATTAACATTTTGAGCTTTACTGAAGAAACAGCAGAAACGTGTGTATTAAATGTATGTAAGCTTTCAGTAAATATAATGCTAAAGAAATATAATGCTAAAGAAATAAAATGTTATTTGAATCATACATTTGATTTCACTGACATGTATACATGTGTTTGTATGTAGGTATATATATATATATATATATATATATATATATATATATATCAATGTGTGTGCCCCTGGGTAATCATGATGGAGTGCATAATGTGATGGTTCAGCTAGGGCACCTGACCCGGATGTCTCTGTGTATACATTTACTGTGCCTCGCAGATTGAACAACTGAGTCTAATGTATCATTTCAACCCATATGCTACAAAACTTGAGTATCAGTGGTGCTATATCACATCTATGGAATGTTAGACAAAAATTAGAATGAACAGTTACAGTATGTAATAGTAACATAAGATATGTTTAGATTCATCATTCTTAAACTAATTTTTGATATGATTTTTTCCCCCCTATAAAAACCCTAACTGCTCAATATACCTAATTTATAGCATACCCTAAGCTCCTTCTGCAGTGACATCCTCTTCAATTAGGAGATCTTACTGTCAGTCTGGAATTTACACTATTAAATAAAACACTGAAAATCATGACAACCCCTTGTGTTCATGGGATGTCCCTTTTCTTTACAATGCATAAAAAAGGGACATTTCACAGTCCAAATAAAGGGACACTATAGTCACCAAAACCACCATAGCTTAATGTAGCTGTTCTGATTTGTATAGACTGTGTGACAGGTCATGATTCCCTTTTATTCCAGAAGTTTGGTCCTTAAGTGGTTAAGCTTTTCAATGTAAATGCTGCCTTTCAGAGAAAAGGCAGTGTTTTCATTGCTGCCCAGTAACACCTCTAATGGCCGTCACTCAGACTGCCACTAGAGGTGCTTCCTAGTCCAGTGCTGCACAATGTGCAGTACTGGCATTCAGTGTCCCCACGCTCTGCATGGGGAAGAGATGGCAGCAGGATGCACTATGGGAAGAAGGCAGGCAGACAGTATGTTGGCAGTAGCGCATCAAATGCGTGAATATGTAAAACCAGAAACAGAAAAAGATGATCAAATGGTGGAGTATATTTGAAAACTTGGATAAGGTAAATATGGACCACTTACATTTATTAGAGCTGCTGACCAGCTCTGGAATTCAAGTTTGGGCAGAAACATCCCGTCCTGTGGATATAGGATGCTTCTCTATTCAGATATGGATCTTCAACTGAGTATTTTTATGAAATATAAAACAAAAGACAGGAGCAATATATAGTGTAATATGAAGTAAATGAGTTGGTATATATAATAATATTATGTACTATCCTCACATGATAAAACGTCCTTTGTGGCTCTGGTAAAATAGAACAAAGTGGTACAATACCCGCTACAGGATTATCTGCAGCCAGGTGTTCTCAGTACTATCATGCAAGGTAAAACATAAATATAGTGCTCTCTGTAGACATGTAACCATGTCGTGTTAAAAAGAAGAAGAATCCTACTTACATACTTCTGAGCAATATGGTATTGCTCAATCCTTCTGGCATAGGTGGATTTAATCCCTACCAAGGATGTTGAAGATGGAATGTAGTCACAAACAGATGGAGATACATGACTAATATAAAAATAGCTTTAACTTGGACAATGTAAAAACAATAAAGTTCTAAAATATAATGAAAATATAATAAAAACTGTTCCAATAAACACTAACACAATTACCAACCTCCTGTGAAAAACTACCATTATTCAAGCCAGGAGGAGGAGACCGTGGCAGGTTGTTGTTGCTATTTTAAGTGCTTAATTATCTTTGTTTTTCACTACCTAGAGATTGTTGCAGGCCATGTCCACCCTTTCATGGCAATGGTAATCCTTGATGGCAGTGGCCTCTTTCAGCAGGATAAAGCATCCTGCCAAAATGCAAAGATTGTTCAGAAATGGTTTGTGGAAATGACAAAGAGTCCAAGGTGTTGCCTTGGCCTCAAAAATTACCCAGATCTCAATCCAATTGAGCATCTATGAGATGTGTTGCAACAAGAAATTTGACACATGGAGGCCCCACCTTGCAACTTTCAGGACTTAAAGGAACACTATAGTCACCTAAATTACTTTAGCTAAATAAAGCAGTTTTAGTGTATAGATCATTCCCCTGCAATTTCACTGCTCAATTCACTGTCATTTAGGAGTTAAATCACTTTGTTTCTGTTTATGCAGCCCTAGCCACACCTCCCCTGGCTATTATTGACAGAGCCTGCATGAAAAAAACAAACTGGTTTCACTTTCAAACAGATGTAATTTACCTTAAATAATTGTATCTCAATTTCTAAATTGAACTTTAATCACATACAGGAGGTTCTTGCAGGGTCTAGCAAGCTATTAACATAGCAGGGATAAGAAAATCTTAATTAAACAGAACTTGCAATAAAGAAAGCCTAAATAGGGCTCTCTTTACAGGAAGTGTTTATTGAAGGCTGTGCAAGTCACATGCAGGTGTGACTAGGGTTCATAAACAAACGGATTTAACTCCTAAATGGCAGAGGATTGAGCAGTGAGGTTGCATGGGCATGTTCTATACACCAAAACTGCTTCATTTAGCTAAAGTTGTTCAGGTGACTATAGTGTCCCTTTAAGGATCTTCTGCTAATATCTTGGTGCCAGATACCACAGGACACATACAGACTTTCCAATGCAGTTCAATGAGAAGTCTTTGCAAGGCAGCTGCCGTGAAAAATTCCCTGCTTTTGAGTTTAGCTTCAGTGAGCTAAACAACCAGGACGTAAGAGGACCAGTTATCAGGTTGACAGTCAGGGATGTAACAAGCATGGGCGTCCGCAGGGGGGGGCAAGAGGGGGCACTTGCCCCCCCCCTGGATTTCTGTACTTGCCCTTTAAAGGGCTGACCATGCGTGTGAGCTATGCAGCCGCACAGGGCGCCATGGCAACAAGGGCACCGGCGGCTGCACAAGGCTTGCACACGCACGGGCCGGCAGTGCTGAATTTGAGAACAGGACACATGTGGGTGCTGGGGGGGGGGGGGGGCAGTACCAGACACATGTGGGTGTTTGGGGGGGCAGAACGGGACAAATGTGGGTGTTTGGGGGGGGGCAGAACAGGACAAATGTGGGTGTTTGGGGGGGCAGAACAGGACACATGTGGGTGTTTGGGGGGGGCAGAACTGGACACATGTGGGTGCTGGGGGGGGGGGGCAATACCAGACACATGTGGGTGTTTGGGGGGGCAGAACAGGACACATGAGGGTGCTGGGGGGGGGGCAGTACCAGACACATGTGGGTGTTTGGGGGGGCAGAACAGGACACATGTGGGTGTTTGGGGGGGTGGGCAGAACAGGACACATGTGGGTGCTGGGGTGGGCAATACCAGACACATGTGGGTGTTTGCGGGGGGGGAGGACAGGACACATGTGGGTGTTTGGGGGGGCAGAACAGGACACATGTGGGTGCTTAACAGGGCACGTGGGGGTGTTTGGGGGGCAGAACAGGACACGTGGGGGTGTGTGGGGGGGCAGAACAGGACACGTGGGTGTGTGTGGGGGGGCAGAACAGGACACGTGGGTGAGTGGGGGGGCAGAACAGGACACATGGGAGTGTGGGGGGCAGAAAAGGACACATGGGGGTGCTGGGGGGCAGAACAGGACACGTGGGGGTGCTGGGGGGCAGAACAGGACACGGGGGAGTGCTGGGGGGAAGAACAGGACACATGGAGAGCTGGGGTGGCAGAACAGGACACGTGGAGGGGCTGGGGGGGAAGAACAGGACACATGGAGGGGCTGGGGGGACAGTATAGGACCCAGGGAGGTTCTGGTGGGGCAGAATAGGACACATGGGGGTGCTAGGGGCAGAATAGGTCCATGGAGGAGCTGGGGGGGGGCAGTCTAGAACCCATGGAGGTTCTGGTGGGGCAGAATAGGACACATGGAGGAGCTGGGGGGGGGGGCAGAATAGGACCCATGGAGGGGCTTGGGGGTAGAATAGGACACATGGAGGGGCTTGGGGGTAGAATAGGACACATGGAGGGGCAGAACAGGACACATGGGGCCAAAAAGAAGATATGGATGGGCTGACGGCAGAACAGGATACGTGGAGAGGCTCTGGGGTGGGGGGGGGCAGTGCTGGAAACATGGGGGTGCTTGGGGGCAGAATAGCAGAATAGGACCATCTTTGTCTGAGTAGTCAGAAATTGTTGTAGGATAAAAAAAGGTCATGCGTATAGAAAAAAAATTCACAAAGCAAGTTGAACATCAGTGTTTGTATCTGTCTGTGTATTTACATGTGTGGCAGTGTTTGTATCTGGGTATCAAGAGGTGTGTCCGTGTTTGCTTCTGTGTGTCTCTGTATCTACATGTGTGTCAGTGTTTGTATCTATGTATCTTGTGCATCTGTGGCAGTGTTTGTATATGTGTGTGGGAATCTGCATGTGTATCAGTGTGTGTCTGTATCTAGATGAGTGTCAGTGTTTGCTTCAGTCTGTATCTGTATCTAGATGTGTTTCAGTGTTTGTACCTGTGTTTGTGCATGTGCATCTGTGTTTTTATGCGGTATATATGTCAGTGTGTGTATCAAATCAGAAAATGGCAACTTGATGCATCAGGTTTCTCAACCCTTTGCATGCCTGCACTTTATGTAAAAATGATTGTGCGCTTCCCCTTCATGACATTGTCAAAAAGGGGCAAAGCATGGATGTAATTCCAATTATGCCCCCCCTTCCCCCCCCAGAATAATTCATGCGGACGCCCATGGTAACAAGTTCAATTTATAAAACTGCCAATTTCTATTGAAATCTATTTATGTCATTTTATTATCTGTTATACTATGTTATACTATAAACAAAAAAATAATAAATATATGAGATGAGAAATAATTGCAAAAAATGTCCTTTAAATTTCCACACACACAAAAAAAAATCTGCTTTTGTAAATTTGGCATCAATGGTGATACCCTTACACGCAAACCTAACATAGACAGAATAGAAACGTGTACTAGTTCCTAGAGTAGCTGCGCTACTTCCAAAGAAAGACAAACAGAATGTCTGCAAGCAGACATAGAGTAAACGTAAAACAGGCCACGGTCTAGGAAAATAGAATTGGGAATCAAGGCAGGGTCAGTATTACAGAAAGCAAGAATGTTCAAACAAACCATGGTCAACAAACAGAGCATCGAATACCCAGTAAAACCCCACCTGGCAAGGAAACAAGGATAACCTGAAAGCATATATGCCTTATCCTGGGTTATGATTGGTTACAGAGACAAATTATGTCATAAGTGTGTGATACAAAGCACACATCATCAAAAATATGCAATATTGCCTGATATAATAAATGGAGGAAAATGAGAAGTGTTCGGTGTCATGAATGATGTCAGAACAACACACCATGAAGCTGGGGACACGTGTGGGGAATGTTGCACATACACTGGAACACGTAATTCACGTCAGAACCATAAGAGACAGGTATTGTTACACTATTTTTCTTTTTTTTTTTTTTTAAAAAGAGCGAGCTGAAGTGCCTAAGGGATCTGGAGTGTCCTTATAAATATTTAGTAAATTATATCATAATCCAGTTTAGACAAAGCAAAGCCAGAGCCAACATTTAAAAAGGAGGATGGGAAATGGAAGCTTTGTTTGATTTCTTTAGAGCTTTTAATAATGATTGACAAGGAGGTATGATGGAGTCGCCCAGTTGCAGGACAAAGATGTGTTTATCTCTATATTTAATTTAATTTTTCACACCTCGCAAATATATATGCATTACATACAGGGATAGGTGAATATAATGCTAAATTTCCGTAGTGTCACAGTTCCCCTTTAATCGTGGCGAGATCTCTCAGCCAATCCTGGCCAGCGGAATGTTACAGATCTATGAAACATGTGCATTCACAAAACTGAGCCCTTCATAAGGAGATGGAAATAGACGATTCAGCTACCTCGGACAGCACTGCTTGTATTGTTATAACAATTCCCAATTTTTATTCTTAAAATCTTCAAATTGCAGTGCAACAAAAAAAACTCCACTTGTGCTGCTACTAAAGACCTTCATAAGGTCTTATTCAGTGGTAAAAAATAAAAAAATGAAAATCACAAGATTGTACATAATTATCTATGAAGTGCTTTCTTACCCATATTTTATGTCTCTTTATGTCTCTTTCCAGTGAAACTTCTATGCCCTTTTCAAGTAACAAGCATAAAAAAATACTCAAATAAATCAAAATATTTTTTTCAGGAAAATAAAGTAAAACAAATATATATGAAATGTAACAAGAGTAGAAAGATACTCATCTATGTAATAATGCATTTGTTCTGTTTTTGACAAATAAAACATGATATATTTTGTTAATGTGCTCATCTGTTTAGTAAACAATGGGTAGATTATCATGGATTCATTAATCACACCTATGGAAAGAAAATAGGTATACAATGTCACAACCGTGTCACAAGCGTGAAACTGGAATGTAGATTAAAACAATTAATAATGATACCGGAGAAACTGACGGAAGCCAAGCACAGAGAGATGGACACAGGTTTCTTCAGGAAGGAAGAGATTCTTTATTTGATCACCGATCGGGACTCAGAGGGACTAGCGTCACCAAAATACAGCAAAGTCTGAGTACTGAATACATAGAGTACATTCCTTATATAGCACTGTAGCTCCTCCCACAATTAACTACACCCACACATACCCTTAACCTATTTAATGAATAGAGTCTAAACTCATCCATCCGGTCTAACCACGTGGCTCATCTGATACAAAGGAGAGGGACGCGTAATTCCAGTTCTTACATTCCTGCACCTGGTCAGTACAGTGATGACAGTATCTTAGCTACGTGTAATTAACTAACTGATACTACAAACACATATACATACATATGCCTTGTGGCAATCTTAGCCTGCTAAACTTGTATTTTACTGGAATTACATCACATTCCCCCCTTTGATGCCTCTGATATTTCACAATTACTTGAGGCATCACTTAACCTTGGTTTGCATATACCTCAGGTTACCATGAACCAGACCAGACTTTTCTTATGATGTGAATCTTTTCAACACTCATCTTCCTGCATAGTTTCTCCCTGATCTAAAGCCTTATACTTATATATGGCCATTATCTGTGCAGCAGCCTTCCTCTCTGCTATAGTTCCTATCAGGCTTTGCACAGACCTAACTACTAAGGGTATAAGACACGGCAGGAGTAGACACAACATTAAAATTAGTAGGACTCCACCTACCACTGCCTTAAGCCCTCCAAACCACTCATACCAGCTACCAAACCAACTACTTGGATTATACCCTTTCCATACCTGAGTAGGCACATGCGCTAGTTTAACCATATGGCTAGTAAGCTCAGCTATTGCTTGCCCTTCGTCATCTATTTGAAGACAGCAATTGCTCAGGTTAAACTTCCCACATACACCTCCCTCTACTGCCAAAAGGTAATCCAAGGCTAATCTATTTTGGTACACTGCTGTCCTCATCCTGGTATTATGCTTCGCTAGAAGATTGAGTGCTTGTGAGGTCTCATTAGTAATAATCTCAACCACCGCCTGTAATCTTATAATACGGTTGAGCATATAAATTGGGGTTCTATAACCAAAGGTACCATCCTCTGCCCACGTGGCTGGCCCATAGTAATCTATAATACGCTGGGGAGGCCATTCATCATCTTCCCAGGCGCCTATCTCTATGGGTCCCCTTTTCTTCCTATGATTCACATCATACACTTTAACACCTAAAGTCTCACCTGTTTCAATCGGTAACAAGAAGAAGGATGGTTTGAGCATACCCAACACACATGCCCCTTCCCAGTCCTGTGGCAACTCCGAATAGGCTTTCTTACCACAGATCCAGTACAAATTTGCTGGGGCTCTCCAGGTTGATGTGATGGATAGATCAAACCACACATCCTTTAAATTGGCATATCTAGCAAACGGGTTAGATGGTTCTGAGACATTTGAAGCCGACCACCAAGTTGTATTCTTTGTATCATCATCATAAGCTTTTTGCCCTAGACAAGTTAATTCTCCTACAGAAGTATTATACATCATTCCTTTCCTTGCTATGCAAACATAACCTATGATGGAGGTCTTTAATCTCCACTCAGATTTACCTCTAACACTCATCTGATAATCGGCTTGTGAAGATATTAATTGTTGAACTGCCTCAGAACCGGACATTACCTCCTTTGCTTCCTAAGGCCATTGGTCTCCCATGTTAGTACCTCCACACACATAGCAGTTGGTTACATTAAGACTACCAGCAATACTCTCAGCTAAATCTATGAACAGGTTTTTAGCGTTATGGGGGATCTTATTATCTATACTCATTTCTTCATAGAAGGAATGGTATACCTGATGAGTTTGGGAGGTTACCGTATCAGTCTCTATCCCTATAAATAATATTGTCCCAGGGTCTAAACCCGTCCCGTATATTTGAAACCCAAATAAATTACCATATTTATCTAAGAACTTGTCGGGGTTATTTATAAGAATATGGACTGGATTGCATTCCATAGACTTACAGTATGGATTGGTAGGCAACTTAGTAACAATCATGTCCTTGTCTGCTGTCTGTCCCCAAGTTGCCCACCCCACACAAGACCAATATGGGCAAAAGTTATAATCTCTATTTGGGCATCTAGGACTTACATATTTATTTTTGCTACTGGGACAAATATATTTATCGTTAGACCCATACGTCCTCTCCCATCTAAGATCCCCACATACATTCCACGGCTTTCTACCACTCGATATCGCTTTACACGCATCAAATAGCAGAACACCCGAAGAATGTACGGATTCTAACACCGTTTTATTAATTAGGGTCCCCTGAGGATCTCCATTCCTGAGAGTCAACCAAATTGTACGAGGTTGATACTCCGGACTGAAGCACTTAGGTTCTCCTACTCCTAAATGGCACACACTATAGTCTATATTTAAGTATCTACATCTCGATACATCTCCTTTACACTCGTATTGTGAATGCCAGATTAGGGTTTGGGAAATATGGTTACCTGTTCTCGTAGTCTTTATGCATACCTCACAGCTAGGAGTGTCGGTACCTCTACCTTCCTGAATATAAAAACACATATAAATAAACACTATCAAAAGCACATCTTTCGCCGTCATCCTCAGTCTTCGTCCGTGCGATGGCGCCTCAGCTTCCAGGATGTGAGGGGCTGCAGGGAATGGAGTTCTGCTCATCTTCACAGGTGTCCCTTCGAGACTTTCCTGGCTTATACACTATATGTTGGTGAGCGGACAGCTTTATTATGGCCGTCTAAACACTCACTACCTGTAACAATAAGATTTGTAATCCACACGATTCCTCGTTACTCCAACTGAGTAGTACGTTTTAACCGGATCTTGCAGGGATTCTCTGGATCTGCTGTAACTTGCCAAGAATCGACTGCTGCTGGTTTAACCCTGGAGTGATGTATCCACGGAGTCACTTCTGCTACTTTTATTGCTGTAGGGGTAGACAAAAGAACAACATAAGGACCTCTCCACTTGGGCCCTAACGGTACAGTATTCCACTCTTTAATCCACACTTGGTCTCCTGGATGGTAACTATGAACAGGGGGATAAATATTCACAGGTAATCTATCTTGTACCCATTTCTGTACCTCCTCCATAGTCTTACCCAACTCTACAACCTGCTGCCGAGTAATTCCTTCTCCCAACTGACTCAAGTCCCCCCTTAAGTTACCAAGTACGGGAGGTGGTCGCCCATACATGATTTCAAAAGGAGAGAGGCCCATCCTTCTGGTAGGGGTACTGCGGATTCGCAATAAAGCTATGGGGAAGAGAACGTTCCACTTAAGTTGGGTTTCCTGACACATTTTAGCCAACTGGTTCTTTATAGTTCTATTCATTCTCTCTACCTTACCAGAACTCTGGGGTCTATATGCAGTATGAAGCCTCCACTTTATACCAAGCATATGAGTCAGTTGTTGTAGGCACTGATGAACAAAAGCTGGACCATTGTCCGATCCTATAGAACAGGGTAGTCCATATCGGGGTATTATTTCTCGTAGCAGGAATCTCACAACTTCTCCTGCTTTCTCTGTACGAGTAGGACATGCTTCTACCCAGCCTGAATAGGTGCACACAATTACCAGCAGGTAACGATGTCCACCCGACTTAGGCATCACTGTAAAGTCTATTTGTAGATCGGACATGGGGAGTCCCCCCATAAACTGGACTCCTGGTGGCTTTACTGGTCCTTGTCTTGCATTATTTTTAGCACACGTTACACATCTACGTACAATGGCCTGAGTCAAGTTGGACAATCTTGGTATGTAGAAATGTTTTCTAAGAGATTCTTCAGTACTGTCTCTCCCAGAATGTGTCCCGTTATGATAGTTTTGGACAATTTCTACTGCTAGTGATGCTGGTATAACTATTCTTCCATCTTCTAGCTGATACCACTTGTTCTCCAAATACTTTCCCGGTTCAGTCTTTAACCACTCCTCTTCTTGAGCTGTATAAACTGGAGTCCATTGGGACAGTGGAGTTGGTATAAGAGCAGCTATATGCCCCACATACTCCTGTCTTCCTGATTCAGCAGCACGCTTAGCTGCACTATCTGCCATCCGATTTCCCTTGGTTACATCACCATCACCTCTCAGATGTGCTCGACAATGAATAATACCGACTTCTTTCGGCTCCCACACTGCTTCCAATAGTTGTAGGATTTCAGCTGCGTACTTGATTTCTTTGCCCTCTGAATTCAGTAGTCCTCTTTCTTTATACAAAGCTCCGTGGGCATGAGTGGTTAAAAACGCATACTTAGAGTCCGTATAGATATTCACTCTTAAACCTTCAGCCAATTGTAACGCTCGTGTCAGTGCTATCAATTCTGCCTTTTGTGCTGATGTTCCTTTCGCCAGTGGCCGAGCTTCTATCACCTTGTCTATGGTTGTTACTGCATATCCTGCATAGCGGATCCCTTCTTTCACATAACTACTGCCGTCTGTATAATATTGAACATCGGGGTTCTGGATGGAAAAATCACGAAGATCTGGTCTACTTGAGAATACTTCATCCATTACTTCCAGACAATCATGTTGACTTTCAGTAGGTTGCGGCAAAAGGGTAGCTGGATTTAAGGTGTTTACAGTCTCTAAATGCACTCTTGGGTTTTCACACAACATTGCTTGATACTTGGTCATACGGCTGTTACTAAACCAATGATTTCCTTTGTAATCCAACAACGTCTGTACTGCATGTGGGACTCGTACATAAAGTTCTTGACCCAGAGTGAGTTTATCGGCTTCAGCTACTAGCAGGGCGGCTGCAGCTACGGCTCTTAGACAAGGTGGAAGTCCGCTGGCCACTGCATCCAATTGTTTAGACATGTAGGCAACAGGTCTTTGCCATGATCCCAAGTACTGTGTCAATACTCCCACAGCCATTCTTCTTTGCTCGTGTACATACAGGTAGAATGGTCGTGTGTGATCAGGTAGACCTAATGCTGGGGCACTCATCAAAGCCTTCTTCACATCTTCAAATGCCGTTTGCTGTTCTTGGGTCCATAGGAAGGGGTCGTGCTCTGTACCTTTGATAGCTGCGTACAGAGGTTTTGCCAGTATCGCATAGCTGGGAATCCATATCCTACAGAAGCCTGCTGCCCCCAAGAATTCTCGCACTTGTCTTCTATTCTTGGGTATTGGTATTTGGCAGACAGCCTCTTTTCTCTCTGGCCCCATAATTCTTTGACCTTCAGAGATATGGAACCCCAGATACTTGACAGTTGGCAAACACAACTGAGCCTTCTTTCTAGACACCTTGTATCCTGCCTTCCAGAGAATGTGTAGTAGATCGTGCGTTGCTTGCTGACAGATTTCTTTTGTAACTGCTGCTATCAACAAGTCATCTACATATTGTAACAATACACACTCTCCTGGGATGGACTCGAAATCCAATAGATCTTGACTTAGGGCTGAACCAAATAGGGTAGGTGAATTTTTAAACCCTTGGGGCAGTCTTGTCCAAGTCATTTGGCGTTTTGAGCCCGTTACAGCGTTCTCCCATTGGAAAGCAAAAATACATTGACTTTCTGCGGCAATTCGGAGGCAAAAGAAGGCATCTTTGAGGTCTAAAACTGTGAAGTAAGTAGCCCCGCCCGGAATTAAAGCAAGCAGGTTATATGGATTGGGTACAACTGGATGTATACTAACAACCGCATCATTGACTGCTCTTAAGTCCTGCACAGGTCGATACTCATCTGTGCCGGGCTTTTGAACAGGCAGCAATGGGGTGTTCCAGGGGGAAGTACAGAATTTTAGGATACCATACCGTATGAACTTATCCAGGTAGGATTGTATGTTCTTCTTAGCCTTCTGCGGGATGTGATATTGTCTCAGGCTCACTGGATAAACCCCATGTTTAAGTTAAATTTTTATAGGTGGAATATTGCGGGCCAGTCCTGGTGGGTTGTTCTCTGCCCAAACTCCTGGTATGTTAAATAATGTCTCATCACTCCTAGGGTTTTGGCTAGTCAACACTGTATAAAGTCGCCACTCTTCTTCCTTTGGTACGGATAAAGTCATAATACCTGAAGGTCCATTAAACTTTAAAGATGTTGTTCCATCTGGTAGGAACGTAATCTGCGCTTGTAATTTGGATAGCATATCACGTCCCAGCAATTGGACTGGACATTCAGGCATATAAAGGAATTGGTGTTTTACTACGTGGCCTCCCAATGTACAGAGTCGACTTTTAAGAACTGATTTTTCAGCACTTCTTCCAGTTGCTCCTATCACAGTAATAGTCCTTCCAGATGGAGGAGCAACTAGATTAGTCACCACTGAATGTTCAGCACCAGTGTCGATCATGAACGTACTCCTTTTCCCCCCTATTGATACATCGACCATAGGCTCCGCTCGACCAAGGGGGATGGAGCCCGGTCGGTATCAATAGTCCTCCATGACCGTGTCAGCCAATCCTACGAAGTCCCTACCTTCTCTATCGCGGGACCTTTGCGCTGCTGGAATATATCTGTCTTCCCTAACACTTCCTCTGTTCCCATTACTCCCTCTATAACCATTACTCCCTCCGGGGCCTCCTCTACCTCTCGCTCTGCCTCTAAAGTTTCCGTAGCCTGCCCTGGGTAGGACCCTCTCGTACTGCTCTCTTTGCGGACATTCGTTCCTCCAATGCCCTTCTTCCTTGCAATACGCGCACTGATCCCTACTCAAAGGCTCCCTAGTCCATCTACTATCACCTCTATCTGGGCCCCGTTTATCTACGCCTGCGATCGCTACCGCTAGCATATCAGCCTTTTTACGCATCTTGCGCTCCTCCTCTTTCTTGCTTTCTGTTTCCCTATTCATATACACCTTATT
This sequence comes from Pelobates fuscus, assembly GCF_036172605.1. Taxonomy (NCBI): domain Eukaryota; kingdom Metazoa; phylum Chordata; class Amphibia; order Anura; family Pelobatidae; genus Pelobates; species Pelobates fuscus. Next base: position 329,330,926 of record NC_086320.1, on the reverse strand, counting down.
AGCTACCTCCATTAGTTGGGTGATTGACATACCTGCAAACCCTTCTAGCTTTTGTAGCTTGCGCTTAATATCTCCGTAAGCTTGGCTGACAAAGGCGGAGTTCACCATTCGGGAATTGTCTGCGTCTTCCGGATTAAAGGGGGTGTACAAGCGGTACGCCTCCAATAATCGGTCATAAAAGACACTGGGCGCTTCATCGCTTTTCTGAATCACCTCAACTGTCTTTGACATATTAATAGCCTTCTTTCCTCCGGCTTTCATGCCAGCAATTATAGCGTCTCTATAGGCTCTGAGTTGAACCATATCAGCACCATTTACGTTCCAATCGGGATCGGTGTTGGGATAGTGTGTCGCGGCCCATGCTGCTGGATTGGCTTGGTTCAAAGCACGGGCTCTATCCTCTAATGCTTTAATGGCTGCTTGATTTATTCTTGTCCTTTCCTCATTGTTAAATAAAGTCATTAATAACTGCTGGCAATCAGCCCATGTCGGATTATGTGTCTGTACTATTGAGGTGAACAGATCAGTCATGGCTTGTGGTTTCTCAGTATACGAGGAATTGTGGGTCTTCCAGTTTAAAAGATCGGTTGTAGTGAAGGGAACATATACGAAGACAGGGTCAGCTTGTGCCATTTGGCCTGCGGCATTAATATAGGCTGACCCGGGATTCAGACGAAGAGGCATCTGATAGTGTCTCAATTGTTGGGCACCAGTCAACTGTCGGGTCTGTATGGGGCTACGTGGAGGGGCGTCAGTCATGGGTTCCAGTCGGGGAGAAATAGGGTATGGGGATGTGGGAGTTTGGTTTTGGGAAAAGGAGGTAAATAAAACACTTCGGGCCGAGCTAGATGAAGCTTGACCGGAAGTCTGAAGTGGCGCCAAATCAGGATATTCATTTTTAATGGAGGTTGGTCTATCTGGTTCCGGAAGGGGGGATTTAGTACGAGGGGGGGTGGATCCTGCACTGGAGGAGGAAGCGGAAGTGGATGGGGGTAGTGAGGGAAGGGTTACAGGACTTCCTGTATTTGCGTCACTTCCTCTTACCGGAAAGTAAGGGGGCGGCAAAGGGATCTCGGACTCAGGGGGCGTGTCCAAAATGGGCCTAACACCAGCCCTAGTGGACGAACAAGTCCTAGCTACCATGAGGCGACACTGCTCCTCGTGGCATGTCCGGAGCCATTTTGGCGAGTCATTTACGGCCTGTCTCCAACAATCAATATAAGGAAACTGGCCGTAAAGTTCAGGCCTACCTGATACAGCCACGTGTAAGCGCTGTACCAGAGTTGGATCCAAACTGCCACGTGGCGGCCATGCCGCAACCAAAGTAGGCCACTCCCTAGTGCACAAAGTGACCAAACGTACAGGAGACATCTTTACCCCAAAATCACAAATTTTGAATCCCTTTTTAAAATTCTTAACCATACATCCTAAGGGATCCGGAATCGTTGACTGCGACGCACCCATATTTAACAGTGGAACGTCGTCGACAACGATTACTATACACGCGTACTATTCAACAGTCACACCCGTTTCCTCTGGCAACAGCACCACGTGGTACGGTTATCAAGTGAAACGTACACCATAACAAAAAACACTCAGGGAATTCCCGTACACACACAGCTGCTACACCAGTCACTATATAATCAATATTATGCCCTTTGGCGTAACTACACAGTCACCCACGCTATAATTCTCTATATACGAATTACCCGTCTATAACACACCCAGTAACATCGTCTTTTACAAATAGCGGTTACAGTACGGTTAGCATAGGTCAAAGCACAAGTTAAGGTCACAATACAATTATTAGTGGTTATGGTGTTAAAACATGCAATGGACGACAATGATTAGTACTTATTATACAATGTCAGTAAATATACAGGGTTATGGTACCGTGCACTATAATACAGCAACACACTATTAACACTCTCGCTAGACGGCTGAGCTCGCGCTATCTAACAAGATATACACTTTACTAAACAATCGTTAACACATTTACAATTCCCAACTAAACTATTGGCCAGTACCTTGAATGGACTACCTAAAACTATATACACCCGTTTTGGTTAGCCACACTGCCCAATCACCACATATACATAGCGAGCTAGAGATCCGAATTTACACAGGCGCCTCTTAGTCGCACTATACAACGAGCTAGAGATCCGAATTTACACAGGCGCCTCTTAGTCGTACTATCAAAAGTCTAGTGGGTTCCAAATTTACACGCCTTCCCACTTAGCCCAGATAGGATGAGAACTAGCGAACCGAATTTACACAGGCGCCGCTTAGTCTCCCGGTCCCTCCGACCTAGCGAACGTAATATACACCCTAGAACGCTAGTCTAGACAAGACACCGGTGTCCGGCTAGGGCTATCTTACACCAGGACCCCGCCTGACTAACCAAATCAAACGGTCTGACTAAAGAGCGTTCGATCGAGCGGTGCGCCTTCGCTCCTTCCCTCCGACAGAGGGGGCAGATACAGATTCAAAAACCCCTTTGGGCCTACCGCACAATCGGTATACCCCTAGCGGGTCCTGCCGTCTAAAACAGCAGTTATCTTACCTCCTCGTTCCTGAACCTGAGTTCACACTCATCGACGGGGACACCCCAGCACTTCTTACGTAGAGGCCGATGATCTCCTGGACAACAGACCAGTGGCGCCGAGACGAAGGGAGGTCCACGCAGAAGTTCAGGGGTGCAGCCGTAGAGAACGTGGGCAAAGATAGACCGTCTCACGCCTCTGCCTCTCAGCTACCGTTGAACGATGAGCTTCCCGGCCAATGCACCAAATGATACCGGAGAAACTGACGGAAGCCAAGCACAGAGAGATGGACACAGGTTTCTTCAGGAAGGAAGAGATTCTTTATTTGATCACCGATCGGGACTCAGAGGGACTAGCGTCACCAAAATACAGCAAAGTCTGAGTACTGAATACATAGAGTACATTCCTTATATAGCACTGTAGCTCCTCCCACAATTAACTACACCCACACATACCCTTAACCTATTTAATGAATAGAGTCTAAACTCATCCATCCGGTCTAACCACGTGGCTCATCTGATACAAAGGAGAGGGACGCGTAATTCCAGTTCTTACATTCCTGCACCTGGTCAGTACAGTGATGACAGTATCTTAGCTACGTGTAATTAACTAACTGATACTACAAACACATATACATACATATGCCTTGTGGCAATCTTAGCCTGCTAAACTTGTATTTTACTGGAATTACATCACAATAACACACAAAGAAATGCAACTATTACAAAATATGTAACCAAAAAATGCAATAATTCTAATACTTTTGCAAGTGAACCACAACTGAACAGTCAGATGTTTACTGGACTGTGATAGACACAATAATTCCAACATAATATTTGTTCATGCAGGTAATCCAACAAAAATAAATGAAGCGTGTTGGCTGAATGTTACTACTTTACACTCAGCCGTGATCCAGCCAGCATTTCCATTTAGACATTTCTTGTCTCCAAATTATAATTTAATACTTTGAATGGTCACTAAATATTAGGCAAAATACCATCTCATTCCCAATATTCATTAAATTTTACCACATGACAGGAGGCTTCATATTTGCATATCTTTCTTTACTCAAAACTCCAGCAGCATAGAAACAGTAACAACCAATCATAAAAAAGATATGCTGCCCATAAAAGGGCCTGTCTATGACATCACTTCCTCTTTCTTTGCTGCTCCAGCCAACATCAGGTCAGAGTGTTTTGCCTCTCTGGCAAACTTAATGTATTTTGATTGATTTTTTTTTGATTTTTTTAATTCTTTATTTTCAAAGTGCAGGGTAAATGACATAAGGCAAAGTTGGTGAATAACATAACAGTTGGTGTATGCGTAAATTACAAGATTTTCTGCACTTTTTTTTTAAAGTAGTAGTAGTAAAGATAACAAGAGTGTAAACGCTATAATCGTGAAAAGCATAGCAGGACATTTGTGTTGAGCTGATATGATTTAGACATGCATTTCTCAGGTACACGAGTCTGGTACAGGCTTAGTTAATAGATATATATCTTTGTTGTTGTAATCAGGGTTAATAAAATAGATTCAATGTTGTTTACATAGCTAGAATAACTAGGTTAATTTACCACTGGATTGTATGAATTAGGCTACAGCATAGCATATACGATTACTGCAGGAACTAAATAGTAGAAACATGTTTAACTGTGTGAAGGATTTGATTGATTTTTACTGTAGCCAGAGGCGGCTCTCTAATTAGGCGGTTTAGGCGGCCGCCTAAGGCCTCGCGGCCGCCTAAACCGCCTGTGGGCAGAGTGTGTCAGGTCCTCGGTCAGTGACCGAGGACCTGACACCAGGAGGGGGCCCGGCGGCTTGCCGGTATGCCGCCGGGTGCGAGGCCCCTCCTGTCTGCCCGGCCACCATCGCAGACACTGGTCTGCAGCTCCGCAGTGTGCAGAGCTGCAGACCATGTGACTCGCGAGAATTGGCCAATCAGAGCGTTGCCGCGGGTTACCACGGCAACGCTCTGAAATCTCGCAAGATTACACGGTCTGCAGCTCTGCGGAGCTGCAGACCGGAAGCAGTGGCCACCGGACCACCAGGGAAAGGTAGGCTCTCCCTCCCCATCACACCCAACCACACTCAGGCTCACCCCCAGCTTCACCCCCCACCACCATCACCCACCACCATCACCCCCCACCACCCTCACCATCACCCCCCACCACCCTCACCATCACCCCCCACCACCCTCAGCCTCACCCCCACCACCCTAAGCCTCACCCCCCACCACCATCACCCCCACCACCCTCACCATCACCCCCACCACCCTAAGCCTCACCCCCCACCACCCTCACCATTACCCCTCACCCCCACCACCCTCACCATCACCCCCACCACCCTCAGCCTTACCCCCCCTCCACCCTCAGCCTCAACCCCCACCACCTTCACCATTACCCCTCACCCCCCACCACCCTCACCCCCCACCACCCTCAGCCTCACCCCCCACCACCATCACCCCCCACCACCCTCACCATCACCCCCACCACCCTCACCATCACCCCCCACCCTCACCAACACCCCCACCACCCTCACCATCACCCGCCACCACCCTCACCATCACCCCCCACCACCCTCAGCCTCAACCCCCTTCACCCTCAGCCTCACCCCCCCTTCACCCTCAGCCTCACCCCACCACTCTCACCATCACCCCCACCACCCTCACCATCACCCCCACCACCCTCACCCCCACCACCCTCAGCTTAACCCCCCCTTCACCCTCAGCCTCACCTCCCACCACCCTCAGCCTCACCTCCCACCACCCTCAGCCTTACCCCCACCACCCTCAGCCTCACCATCCTCCATAACCCCCCACCATCACCCACCACCACCATCACCCCCCACCACCCTCAGCCTCACCCCCCACCACCCTCACCATCACCCACCACCATTACTCCCCCACCACCCTCAGCCTCACCACCCCCCACCACCCTCAGCCTCACCCCCCACCACCCTCACCATTACCCCCACCACCCTCAGCCTCACCATCCCCATAACCCCCACCACCCTCAGCCTCACCTCCCACCACCCTCACCATTACCCCCCACCACCCTCATCCTCACCATCCCCCATAACCCCCACCACCCTCAGCCTCACCTCCCACCACCCTCAGCATCACCCCTCACCACCCTCAGCTTCACCACCCACCACCACCCTCAGCTTCACCCCCATACCACCCTCAGCATCACCACCCTCAGAATCACTCCCCCCCACCACCCTCAGCATTAACCCCCCACCAAAAAGATATAACTGGTATGTGAGCGCTCCAATTAATTATGCAGATCTACATAAAAATCAAGATGAAAATATCAATAAACTTAAAAATGACCAATCTCGCCGAGATCACCACAATGACCACCATAAACCACAATTGAATGTACTGGGTGAGTCTTATCTGAATCAAAATACTCTACACATATATATAAGAGTATAACAAAATATCATTTATTGTATAATAAACCAATCATAAAAAATGAAACAACATCTCAAAACGTCCAGTATCAGATGTAAACGTGATGAATAGTAAGGGGCCCCTTATTCATATTCTTGTCGACAAAGGACTGATGTGAAAAATCAGAGATGTGCACATTAGCATAAAAACTATATGTGAACTAAAAAAGTTCAAGCAATAGGCTCCAGTCCAGTCCGTGAAAAAATATATAAGTGGATAAACGGATAGTGCCCAGACGACCAAGCCGTCTTACGGAGAGGGAGCTCAAACACCAGCCAAACACCCTGGTCAAGACTAAGAGGGAAGCGATAGGGATGGCCCCAAAGGTGAAAAATCACATCCAGATATGGAAAACTATGGGGATATCACTTCAGCAACTTACCCTATCCGTCCGACCATCGGGTGAGAAACTGGGAGCACATAAACTCCAAACCGTGAGGGCTGCAGGAAAAAGGCCGTTCTCGCCAGGTCGCTTGCCGAAAATCAATGGCGGGTCGTAAAGGACGAATCGGCTGGGAAGTTCAAATCCGTCGGCGGTGTGGTGAAGTAGCAGACAGCACGTCTACGCGTTTCGTCCTAGCTGGAGGACTTTTTCAAGACAATGTATGCTGTCTAAGAGCCGGGTTTATATACCCACTCTTAATTGATTCATAGAATGGTCATGATTGTTAATTGATAAACTGAGATCATTACAGATCTAAAGTAAATGGTCATGATTGTTAATTGATAAACTGAGATCATTACAGATCTAAAATAAAATATGCTGCAAGTGGATAGAGAAACACAAAATATAATAAATGAAAACATATATCCTTATTGGGACAATCTCATATTATTAACATCGAAAAATTATATATATATAGACATAAAATAAAGATTAAAAATATATTTTTATTTTTACTTTTATTTTTACTAATAAAGTATTTCAATCTCAAGTTTAACAGAGATAATTAAAATTAATCAATCTTGATTTGTGAGCCTTTTTTAAAAATAATAATAATGATAATATAGTTCAATTGTTTTATAAAAATCATAAGAAATTTGTTATTTATATATATTAGATTAGGAACAAGAACATTAAAATAAATGTTGAGCACTATATTTTTGTATATATATTTATATGTATAATTAAGAAAAAGAACATTGGAAAAAAATGCTGAACACTCATATAGGATTCATATAAGTGTTAAAGAGACCATGGGGTCTAAGGTGAATCGTAATATATATGTGGTTCCCGATTCATCCTCTCCCACATATAGAGACAGTGAAAGATCTTTCACTCACAGGGACAAATAAGTATGTCTTCCAAATTTTAAATGTTACATTCCACTTCTTCATTTAACCCATTAGGAGTAAGTGTGTTGAGTCTAAAGATCCATTTAGTTTCTGCTGTAATTAAGGCTAATTTTCTATTGGGTATATTCTCTGCAATATGCTCGATGCCCATTACTAAAAGCTGTGAAGGGTTACTGTCATGGGCCATTTGGAAGTGTCTGGCTACTGGAGATTTTTTATCACGGTTGCTGATGGCTCGTCTGTGTTCCCTGAACCTGGCTTTTAATGGTCTCGAAGTCTGACCTACATATAGCAAGTCACAAGTACATATCAACAGATATACCACAAATGAGGTATTACACGAGATTCTAGTAGTTGTATGGAAGTTCTCATCTTTAGAGGAAGGGGGAAAATTCTTTTTTCCGTGACATATGTGTTGGCAGGTTAAGCATCGGGTGGCACCACATTTGAAATTTCCTGCTTCACATAATATCGATGTTTGATTAGTTTTTGCAGTTGGAAATTTGGAAGGGGCCAATAGGTTCTTTAGATTCCTATTTTTACGGAATGTTACTCTGGGTACTTCAGGGATACTGAAACGAAGCCATGGATCCAACCGCAGAATAGACCAATGATTGTTTAGGATATGAATGATCTGGTTGTACGCCCTATTGTACGTTGTCGAGAAGATGGGACCTTTATTCTGACCCACCTCTCTAGTACTGATGTGAAAGTCTATCCTCGGTTTAGGTCTCCTTATTATCGGATGATTCTCCAATAGAGATAGAATCTCCCTATGTTTAACTGAGGGGGAAGGTGATGAAATCAGTATATCAGCTGCAAACCCAGGGATAATTATAGAGTTCTTTCCGTCCATTCCAATTTTACGCTGGTTAATAAGGGAATCTCTATTGAGCCCTCTAGCCTTCTGGTACGCCCGACCAATGATGCTAGGGTCATAATTCTTATCCAGAAATCGCTGGCAAAGGTCCAACGACTCCTCTTCAAAATTCTCCAAAAAGGAACAATTGCGTCGGAGCCTGGTGAACTGGCTAAACGGGATATTATTAATCCATGTAGGATGATGACCACTCGTGGAGTGTAAAAAACCATTGACATCCACCTGTTTTTTATATGTTCTGGTGTGGACATAACCAGGTTTCCCACTCAGGATTAAATCCAGAAATTCAATAGTAGATCTATTTTTGTTGCTCGTGAAGGAGAGCCCCCACTCGTTGTTATTGAGACTTTGAACGAACTCCTCAGCTTCATTTAGATCACCTTCCCAAATGATCAGGATGTCATCAATGAAGCGTTTGTAGAATTTCAGGTGCCTCTTCCAGATAGGGTTATGGTAGATGTTGGAATGCTCCCATAAACCCATAAAGATGTTGGCGTATGCTGGGGCAAAGCTCGCCCCCATTGCTGTCCCTTTCTTCTGTAAATAAAATTGCCCATTGAAACTAAAATAGTTGTGGGTTAAAATGAAGGATATACTTTCAACAATGGCTTCCACTTGAAATCGTGGAAGAAGGGGATCTTCCAAAAGGAAATGTTTGACCGCTTTCAAACCTAACTGGTGGTCAATGTTGGAGTACAAGGCCGCCACGTCAATCGTTAGCCAGCAGAAGTTCTCCTGCCACACAACCTCTTGCATCAGAGACAACACGTGTCCTGTATCTTTAATGTAGGAGGGGAGGTGAATCATGATTTTTTGAAGGTGAGTGTCTACCCATTTTGAGAGTGGTGCAGTCAGAGAACCAATAGATGAAATGATGGGTCTCCCCGGCGGGTTGGTGAGAGATTTATGAATCTTGGGGAGAAAATAAAAAATGGGGATATTGCCTTCACCAGAGAGGAGGAAACCTTTCTCCATTTTGTCAATAACCTTCATGTCAAACATCTTATTTACCCAAACCCGTAATTCTTTGGTAAAGCGGGTTGAGGGGTTGAAGGTAAGAACTTGATAGTATTCTTGGTCTCCAAGAATTCGATTGGCTTCACCCAAGTAGTCCTCTCTATTGAGAAGGACAATCCCTCCTCCCTTGTCTGCTCCCTTTATGATGATGTTATTATCCTTTTTAAGGCCCTTTAGGGCTGACATTTCGAGATTAGTAAGATTGTGTTCCAATTTACGATCTTTCTGTTGCTTCTCAAGATCCAGGACCAGGTGTTTAAAATCCTTCATAACCAATTCATAGAAGATAGGAATGAACCCTCCTTTGTCGGCTAGAGGATAGTATGTAGAACGAGTTTTAAGTCCTGTAGATACACTAGCCTCCAACACCTCCAGGGCATCAACTTCCCCAAGGGCTTCAGTTTGATCATTTAGTAGGCTCATCAGGTTCTTCAGAATGATTTTATCTTGTGGATCATTTAGAAAGAACGAAGCCGTGTGAACGCTATTGGCATCCTTGATATTAAACGACCTGGTTAAGGTTAATTTTCTAATAAATTGGTTAAGATCTCGAAATAGATCTAGGATATCCGGATTCCTAAACGGAGCAAAACTCAGACCCTTGTTGAGTAAGGAGATCTCAGGTGCGGTCAATACATGGGTGGATAGGTTGAAAATTCCAGTTATGGGAGGCATCTCATCTTGTTGGGGTTTGTTTCCCTTTCCTCTCGTTCCCCTGTGGGTGCATCTCTTTTCTTGCTCCCTATTTTGGAAAAAAGTGGGAACGTTTTGGGTCGATCCACAGGGCTCTCTTCTAAAAAATGAGCCTCAACTGGATTATCCCGGTGGAGAACTCTGGGGGGTTTGGGACGCGCTCCTAGTTCCTCATGCTTGGTCCGGGGACCTGACCCCTCCATGGAACCTCGGTCTGTGGTCTCCAATAAGGGGATAAAGTTGGGGTTGTCCTGTCTCCTCCATCGGTCACGATGAGGTGTATTGGCGGTATAATGAGTACCTTTCTCTTTCTGATAGTGATTATTTCTGGTACGGTGGTTCTGATTGAAGGAATTGTATGGTTTGGATTGGACAGCTTCAGCATAGGTCTTCGGGCTCCATTGGGGAGTCCTCTTGGATCCATAGGAGCGATTAGCATAGTTGGTACTCCTTTTACCTTTAGTTGGCTGGATATGGTCAGGGTATTGACTTCTGGAATCCTTCCTCAGAAAAGGAGTAGTTGTGTCCCTTTTCGATCTTAAGGTCTTTCTTTGCCAATTTCTGATGCAGCCACTTGCATAGTCCTTTAGGTCCCTTGTGTATTTGGTGTTCTTTTTGGTGACCAGGTCTTTCTCAAATCTGATAATCCTATTGTTCATAGTAGTATCCAACTCTGTTATTGAGTCGGGTTTGTCAGTGGTATTGATCTTTGAATGAATTATTTCAATCTCCTTTTCAGTCTTTTTCAATCTGTATTCTCTATACCTAACCAGAATTCTCATGAGTATCATAGAGCAGTTATCTAAGGCTACCAACCATTCATTTTCCAATTCAGAATGGTCCGTAAAAAAAGGTTTCTTGTCAAACCTCAGGCCTCTTGGGATCAGTTTTTGATCAAGATATTTTTCTAACAATGCATGATCCCACCAATCCCTCATCTCAGTTTTTAGTTGTTTCTCTAACTCGAAAAAGAGGGATTTTAGGGAAGGTTCTGATATGTGGGAGGAAAAGTTCTCATCTTTATCTTTTTCTATTAATAAATTTAACCTTCTGCTATTCCTTTCTGTAAGGCTAAGGAGGGGCATAATCGTGACTGAGTAGAAATAAACTATTAAAATCTAAACAGGGGGTGGAAAGGCTAATCGGTACACTCAATGTCAGACCAAAACGGCGCTCAGAACACAGAAAACAAAATGTAAATGTAATATGGACTGACAGTGAGAAATAAATATACCCAATGGGATGAAATAACAGTAGGGCTGTGTCACATACAAGGGAGCGACTTATTAAATAAAACCGAAAAGATATAACTGGTATGTGAGCGCTCCAATTAATTATGCAGATCTACATAAAAATCAAGATGAAAATATCAATAAACTTAAAAATGACCAATCTCGCCGAGATCACCACAATGACCACCATAAACCACAATTGAATGTACTGGGTGAGTCTTATCTGAATCAAAATACTCTACACATATATATAAGAGTATAACAAAATATCATTTATTGTATAATAAACCAATCATAAAAAATGAAACAACATCTCAAAACGTCCAGTATCAGATGTAAACGTGATGAATAGTAAGGGGCCCCTTATTCATATTCTTGTCGACAAAGGACTGATGTGAAAAATCAGAGATGTGCACATTAGCATAAAAACTATATGTGAACTAAAAAAGTTCAAGCAATAGGCTCCAGTCCAGTCCGTGAAAAAATATATAAGTGGATAAACGGATAGTGCCCAGACGACCAAGCCGTCTTACGGAGAGGGAGCTCAAACACCAGCCAAACACCCTGGTCAAGACTAAGAGGGAAGCGATAGGGATGGCCCCAAAGGTGAAAAATCACATCCAGATATGGAAAACTATGGGGATATCACTTCAGCAACTTACCCTATCCGTCCGACCATCGGGTGAGAAACTGGGAGCACATAAACTCCAAACCGTGAGGGCTGCAGGAAAAAGGCCGTTCTCGCCAGGTCGCTTGCCGAAAATCAATGGCGGGTCGTAAAGGACGAATCGGCTGGGAAGTTCAAATCCGTCGGCGGTGTGGTGAAGTAGCAGACAGCACGTCTACGCGTTTCGTCCTAGCTGGAGGACTTTTTCAAGACAATGTATGCTGTCTAAGAGCCGGGTTTATATACCCACTCTTAATTGATTCATAGAATGGTCATGATTGTTAATTGATAAACTGAGATCATTACAGATCTAAAGTAAATGGTCATGATTGTTAATTGATAAACTGAGATCATTACAGATCTAAAATAAAATATGCTGCAAGTGGATAGAGAAACACAAAATATAATAAATGAAAACATATATCCTTATTGGGACAATCTCATATTATTAACATCGAAAAATTATATATATATAGACATAAAATAAAGATTAAAAATATATTTTTATTTTTACTTTTATTTTTACTAATAAAGTATTTCAATCTCAAGTTTAACAGAGATAATTAAAATTAATCAATCTTGATTTGTGAGCCTTTTTTAAAAATAATAATAATGATAATATAGTTCAATTGTTTTATAAAAATCATAAGAAATTTGTTATTTATATATATTAGATTAGGAACAAGAACATTAAAATAAATGTTGAGCACTATATTTTTGTATATATATTTATATGTATAATTAAGAAAAAGAACATTGGAAAAAAATGCTGAACACTCATATAGGATTCATATAAGTGTTAAAGAGACCATGGGGTCTAAGGTGAATCGTAATATATATGTGGTTCCCGATTCATCCTCTCCCACATATAGAGACAGTGAAAGATCTTTCACTCACAGGGACAAATAAGTATGTCTTCCAAATTTTAAATGTTACATTCCACTTCTTCATTTAACCCATTAGGAGTAAGTGTGTTGAGTCTAAAGATCCATTTAGTTTCTGCTGTAATTAAGGCTAATTTTCTATTGGGTATATTCTCTGCAATATGCTCGATGCCCATTACTAAAAGCTGTGAAGGGTTACTGTCATGGGCCATTTGGAAGTGTCTGGCTACTGGAGATTTTTTATCACGGTTGCTGATGGCTCGTCTGTGTTCCCTGAACCTGGCTTTTAATGGTCTCGAAGTCTGACCTACATATAGCAAGTCACAAGTACATATCAACAGATATACCACAAATGAGGTATTACACGAGATTCTAGTAGTTGTATGGAAGTTCTCATCTTTAGAGGAAGGGGGAAAATTCTTTTTTCCGTGACATATGTGTTGGCAGGTTAAGCATCGGGTGGCACCACATTTGAAATTTCCTGCTTCACATAATATCGATGTTTGATTAGTTTTTGCAGTCGGAAATTTGGAAGGGGCCAATAGGTTCTTTAGATTCCTATTTTTACGGAATGTTACTCTGGGTACTTCAGGGATACTGAAATGAAGCCATGGATCCAACCGCAGAATAGACCAATGATTGTTTAGGATATGAATGATCTGGTTGTACGCCCTATTGTACGTTGTCGAGAAGATGGGACCTTTATTCTGACCCACCTCTCTAGTACTGATGTGAAAGTCTATCCTCGGTTTAGGTCTCCTTATTATCGGATGATTCTCCAATAGAGATAGAATCTCCCTATGTTTAACTGAGGGGGAAGGTGATGAAATCAGTATATCAGCTGCAAACCCAGGGATAATTATAGAGTTCTTTCCGTCCATTCCAATTTTACGCTGGTTAATAAGGGAATCTCTATTGAGCCCTCTAGCCTTCTGGTACGCCCGACCAATGATGCTAGGGTCATAATTCTTATCCAGAAATCGCTGGCAAAGGTCCAACGACTCCTCTTCAAAATTCTCCAAAAAGGAACAATTGCGTCGGAGCCTGGTGAACTGGCTAAACGGGATATTATTAATCCATGTAGGATGATGACCACTCGTGGAGTGTAAAAAACCATTGACATCCACCTGTTTTTTATATGTTCTGGTGTGGACATAACCAGGTTTCCCACTCAGGATTAAATCCAGAAATTCAATAGTAGATCTATTTTTGTTGCTCGTGAAGGAGAGCCCCCACTCGTTGTTATTGAGACTTTGAACGAACTCCTCAGCTTCATTTAGATCACCTTCCCAAATGATCAGGATGTCATCAATGAAGCGTTTGTAGAATTTCAGGTGCCTCTTCCAGATAGGGTTATGGTAGATGTTGGAATGCTCCCATAAACCCATAAAGATGTTGGCGTATGCTGGGGCAAAGCTCGCCCCCATTGCTGTCCCTTTCTTCTGTAAATAAAATTGCCCATTGAAACTAAAATAGTTGTGGGTTAAAATGAAGGATATACTTTCAACAATGGCTTCCACTTGAAATCGTGGAAGAAGGGGATCTTCCAAAAGGAAATGTTTGACCGCTTTCAAACCTAACTGGTGGTCAATGTTGGAGTACAAGGCCGCCACGTCAATCGTTAGCCAGCAGAAGTTCTCCTGCCACACAACCTCTTGCATCAGAGACAACACGTGTCCTGTATCTTTAATGTAGGAGGGGAGGTGAATCATGATTTTTTGAAGGTGAGTGTCTACCCATTTTGAGAGTGGTGCAGTCAGAGAACCAATAGATGAAATGATGGGTCTCCCCGGCGGGTTGGTGAGAGATTTATGAATCTTGGGGAGAAAATAAAAAATGGGGATATTGCCTTCACCAGAGAGGAGGAAACCTTTCTCCATTTTGTCAATAACCTTCATGTCAAACATCTTATTTACCCAAACCCGTAATTCTTTGGTAAAGCGGGTTGAGGGGTTGAAGGTAAGAACTTGATAGTATTCTTGGTCTCCAAGAATTCGATTGGCTTCACCCAAGTAGTCCTCTCTATTGAGAAGGACAATCCCTCCTCCCTTGTCTGCTCCCTTTATGATGATGTTATTATCCTTTTTAAGGCCCTTTAGGGCTGACATTTCGAGATTAGTAAGATTGTGTTCCAATTTACGATCTTTCTGTTGCTTCTCAAGATCCAGGACCAGGTGTTTAAAATCCTTCATAACCAATTCATAGAAGATAGGAATGAACCCTCCTTTGTCGGCTAGAGGATAGTATGTAGAACGAGTTTTAAGTCCTGTAGATACACTAGCCTCCAACACCTCCAGGGCATCAACTTCCCCAAGGGCTTCAGTTTGATCATTTAGTAGGCTCATCAGGTTCTTCAGAATGATTTTATCTTGTGGATCATTTAGAAAGAACGAAGCCGTGTGAACGCTATTGGCATCCTTGATATTAAACGACCTGGTTAAGGTTAATTTTCTAATAAATTGGTTAAGATCTCGAAATAGATCTAGGATATCCGGATTCCTAAACGGAGCAAAACTCAGACCCTTGTTGAGTAAGGAGATCTCAGGTGCGGTCAATACATGGGTGGATAGGTTGAAAATTCCAGTTATGGGAGGCATCTCATCTTGTTGGGGTTTGTTTCCCTTTCCTCTCGTTCCCCTGTGGGTGCATCTCTTTTCTTGCTCCCTATTTTGGAAAAAAGTGGGAACGTTTTGGGTCGATCCACAGGGCTCTCTTCTAAAAAATGCTTAACCTGCCAACACATATGTCACGGAAAAAAGAATTTTCCCCCTTCCTCTAAAGATGAGAACTTCCATACAACTACTAGAATCTCGTGTAATACCTCATTTGTGGTATATCTGTTGATATGTACTTGTGACTTGCTATATGTAGGTCAGACTTCGAGACCATTAAAAGCCAGGTTCAGGGAACACAGACGAGCCATCAGCAACCGTGATAAAAAATCTCCAGTAGCCAGACACTTCCAAATGGCCCATGACAGTAACCCTTCACAGCTTTTAGTAATGGGCATCGAGCATATTGCAGAGAATATACCCAATAGAAAATTAGCCTTAATTACAGCAGAAACTAAATGGATCTTTAGACTCAACACACTTACTCCTAATGGGTTAAATGAAGAAGTGGAATGTAACATTTAAAATTTGGAAGACATACTTATTTGTCCCTGTGAGTGAAAGATCTTTCACTGTCTCTATATGTGGGAGAGGATGAATCGGGAACCACATATATATTACGATTCACCTTAGACCCCATGGTCTCTTTAACACTTATATGAATCCTATATGAGTGTTCAGCATTTTTTTCCAATGTTCTTTTTCTTAATTATACATATAAATATATATACAAAAATATAGTGCTCAACATTTATTTTAATGTTCTTGTTCCTAATCTAATATATATAAATAACAAATTTCTTATGATTTTTATAAAACAATTGAACTATATTATCATTATTATTATTTTTAAAAAAGGCTCACAAATCAAGATTGATTAATTTTAATTATCTCTGTTAAACTTGAGATTGAAATACTTTATTAGTAAAAATAAAAGTAAAAATAAAAATATATTTTTAATCTTTATTTTATGTCTATATATATATAATTTTTCGATGTTAATAATATGAGATTGTCCCAATAAGGATATATGTTTTCATTTATTATATTTTGTGTTTCTCTATCCACTTGCAGCATATTTTATTTTAGATCTGTAATGATCTCAGTTTATCAATTAACAATCATGACCATTTACTTTAGATCTGTAATGATCTCAGTTTATCAATTAACAATCATGACCATTCTATGAATCAATTAAGAGTGGGTATATAAACCCGGCTCTTAGACAGCATACATTGTCTTGAAAAAGTCCTCCAGCTAGGACGAAACGCGTAGACGTGCTGTCTGCTACTTCACCACACCGCCGACGGATTTGAACTTCCCAGCCGATTCGTCCTTTACGACCCGCCATTGATTTTCGGCAAGCGACCTGGCGAGAACGGCCTTTTTCCTGCAGCCCTCACGGTTTGGAGTTTATGTGCTCCCAGTTTCTCACCCGATGGTCGGACGGATAGGGTAAGTTGCTGAAGTGATATCCCCATAGTTTTCCATATCTGGATGTGATTTTTCACCTTTGGGGCCATCCCTATCGCTTCCCTCTTAGTCTTGACCAGGGTGTTTGGCTGGTGTTTGAGCTCCCTCTCCGTAAGACGGCTTGGTCGTCTGGGCACTATCCGTTTATCCACTTATATATTTTTTCACGGACTGGACTGGAGCCTATTGCTTGAACTTTTTTAGTTCACATATAGTTTTTATGCTAATGTGCACATCTCTGATTTTTCACATCAGTCCTTTGTCGACAAGAATATGAATAAGGGGCCCCTTACTATTCATCACGTTTACATCTGATACTGGACGTTTTGAGATGTTGTTTCATTTTTTATGATTGGTTTATTATACAATAAATGATATTTTGTTATACTCTTATATATATGTGTAGAGTATTTTGATTCAGATAAGACTCACCCAGTACATTCAATTGTGGTTTATGGTGGTCATTGTGGTGATCTCGGCGAGATTGGTCATTTTTAAGTTTATTGATATTTTCATCTTGATTTTTATGTAGATCTGCATAATTAATTGGAGCGCTCACATACCAGTTATATCTTTTCGGTTTTATTTAATAAGTCGCTCCCTTGTATGTGACGCAGCCCTACTGTTATTTCATCCCATTGGGTATATTTATTTCTCACTGTCAGTCCATATTACATTAACCCCCCACCACCCTCAGCCTCACCCCCACCACCCTCAGCATCACCACCCTCAGCATTACCCCCCACCACCCTCAGCATAACCCTCCGTCACCACCCTCAGCCTCACCCCACTCACCATCACCCCCTCCTTCTCACATCACCCCCCTCTCACTCTCACATTCCCCCCTCTCACTCTCACATTACCCCCTTTCACTCTCACATTACTCCCCCACTCTCACATTACCCCCCCCCCCACTCTCACATTACCCCCCCCCCACTCTCACATTACCCCCCCACTCTCACATTACCCCCTCTCTCTCACATTACCCCCCCACTCTCACATTACCCCCCCCACTCTCACATTACCCCCCCACTCTCACATTACCCCCCACTCTCACATTACCCCCTCTCTCTCTCACATTACCCCCTCTCTCTCTCACATTACCCCCTCTCACTCTCACATTACCCCCTCTCTCTCACATTACCCCTCACTCTCACATTACCCCCCTCACTCTCACATTACCCCCGCTCCCGCTCACATTACTATCACCCCCCGCTCCCTCTCACATTACCATCACCCCCGCTCCCTCTCACATTACCATCACCCCCCGCTCCCTCTCACATTACCATCACCCCCCGCTCCCTTTCACCATCACCCCCCGCTCCCTTTCACCATCACCCCCCGCTCCCTTTCACCATCACCCCCGCTCCCTTTCACCATCACCCCCCGCTCCCTCTCACCATCACACCCCCCGCTCCCTCTCACCAGACCCCATACACATAGGGTCTCAGACAAAAACGCAAACATGCTCACAGAGACATACATTCACACACACAACGCTACTCTCTGTCAGATCAGACACACTCTCAGGCACATACACAGGTAGACAGTGCATCAATGTGTATATGTGACACTTTTTTGTTAGTGGGACCTCATGTTTGCATTTTGCCTAAGGCCTCATAAAGTCTAGAGCCGCCTCTGACTGTAGCTGTATCTATTTTTTCCAATCTGATTCCCTACCATCCTGTCCCTCCTGTACTCCCTTCTTCCCCCTGCTGAACCTTATATTTTTTTGTTCCTTTACGGGCGTTTTCCGCGAGCGCGGCGATTTTCCACATCGTGCGCACCTCGCGGGCCGGCACTGCTATTTCAGGCTGCGGGGGGGGGGGGGGGGGGCGGCTGGTAGGGTACGGGTAGAGGGAGTCTAGGTTTTGGTATTGCTGTATATTTTATTTTCTGTGCCTTTCGCGCCGCGCGACCGCGGACCGCGAAACTCTTTTCTCCTCACGCGGGCGGCGGCCATCTTGGATCTCGCGGCTCGCGAGATACCGGGCGTCCGCCTTCCCCGCTCGCTCGGTGGATCGGTAACTCACCCGACCGCCGGGCTCTCAATGTATATCCCCTCCCTACATTGTTATATAAATAAGGGAGAGGACGAAAACAGTCAGTTTCTCTGGAACATTTTTTTCCCTTTTTCAAATAACTGTGTGACAGATGGTGATTTCTCTGTATATAAAAATTGTAACTGCAGCCCTAGTTAAGACTCAGGCCTGCCTACACAGGACCTTGCTGTATCACCTGCCTTTTAAATTTATACATGCATGCACATACCTTTTTCAATTTTTCATGTCTCCAGACCCACAGGGTCATACAGGCTCTCCGTGCTTTATATAGTGGCACTTCTTTTACCCTACCTAGGGTGATTTATGGTTCACTGCCATACCCTTCACAGGGCCAGACTATACTGTCAGACCGACTAGGTCCAGCCATACCTGCCACATCCCTCACGGGATTCCTTGCTATTACTATCCCTGCCCAGGGACAAGTTACTTGTGCACCCTACACAGGGTCTTACTGTATTCTGTACATTACCGTACACTGTATGTGGGTGTCCTCTGGGTATTTTTCCCGGCACACCACCTGGGGCGACCCCCCAGATATGCATGCTCGGTCAAGCACTGACCTATACTATTGATGTGGGTGTCCTCTGGTCTTCCACGGCACACCACCCGGGGTGCACCCCGATTATAAGCACGGAGGCCCAGACCTCAACACATAACGATTGCCTGTTGTTTTGTCACTATATATACAAACCGCCTCTACCCCACTGACTCTCCCCATTTCGCCCTACAGGACGAGATAAAAGGCTACGAGTCATGGAAGACGCTCAGACTAGCCAAGATTTTCAGGCGATGATTAACGCCGCTGTGGCGGCCTTGGTGGAAAAAGCCCTACTGAGGGCGCTACCCCAAAGCCAGGGCGGCACAAGCCCCCCAGAACCGATGGAAGCATCGGGATCCGAGCCCTCCAAGTCGAAGAGACAGAGGAAGGGTTCTCCCCCGTCCACGAAAGCCAAAAGCAACCTACCCGCTAAGCGGAGTAAGGTCCCGGAAAGACGACCGCCTGCACCCCGGGCACTACACTCCTCAGATGAGGAAGATTCAGATGTGCCACACACTCTGGATGTGGTGGATGAGTGGCACGGGGACGGCTCGCCTTCGGAGGAGGACGAGTGGCAGGACTTACCCCCCACCTCCTCAAGATTCGTCAAGGAGACGTTTCTAGACGCAGACGGCCAGGAGGAAGATATCTCTAACGGCAAGAAAGCCGGGAAAACCGGAGACGGAAGGTTCACGGACGACCAGGGTAACCCCCTATTCGATCCACGTACCATTCGGCACCCACGCTCTTCCGAATGGACACTACCAGACCATTTGACGGACTTCATACATTATTGGCTACGTAAACCTCTTGAGAAGGACGTACGGGCTCGCCTCAGAGCAGAATGCCCTAGACCACTAATACCGGACAAAGTAGCCCTTACGCCCGAATTTGATAACACAGTAGTGGTCTTCATGTCTCGTGGCGATGTTTTATCCTTGGAAAACTTTTTTACTTATATTAATGCCAATCAATTTTCTCTGATTTTTACTCCCACTATGAGTCGAAAAGAGATCAATTTTTTAGATCTTACTATTTATATTGAGGATCTTAGGATCAAAACAAAAACCTTTTTTAAACCAACAGATGCAAATGGTTTTATCAATACAGAAAGTGGTCACCACCCCCCTTGGCTAAAAAGCGTTCCCCGCAGCCAATTTTCTCGACTGCGGAGGAACTGCACAGATCAGCACAATTTCTTAGATCAAGCGCAAATTCTCAAAGATAAATTTTTAGAAAAAGGTTATACCGAGAATTTTATCAACAAGGAAATTATGAAGGCTCATAATTCCAAAAGGGATGACTTTTTATCTAATAAATCGGCGCGCCCCACAGCTAATAAATTTGCCTTTTCTTTCAATACTCAGTATAACACCCATGCGAAGAAAATTAAACATATTTTAAATAAACATTGGCCTCTGTTATTGGAAGATGAATTTTTAAAGACTGAACTTCCTCGAGCCCCACAAGTCATCTTTAAAAAAGGCAAGAACTTTAAGAACCTCTTAGCACCCAGCACTTTTAAGAACTATGCCAAACCGATCGAACAAAATGAGGGCTTTTTTACATGTGGTGCTTGTAAAAGCTGTGAAAAATCTCGAAGAAGACTCTAAATTTCACTAGTACAGTGACAGGCCAAAGTTTTAAAATTAGGGGACACATTACGTGCAACACAAGTAATACAGTTTATCTTTTAAAATGTGGATGTGGAGTCCAATATGTGGGTAGAACCACCAGACCTGTTAAAATACGATTTTTAGAACACAGGAATAATATCAGAAAGAAAATTACCACCCATTCAGTTCCTTTACATTGTAACAGGTGCCCTAGCTTTAGTTTCCACAATTTTAACTGTACTCCGATTGAAAAAGTTACTTTAGACCAAAGAGGTGGTGATTTATTACTTAAATTGAGGCAAAGAGAGGGGTTTTGGATCCATACCCTCAATACTATGCAACCTGAGGGTATGAACATCGATTTTGATATAGTATGTTTTTTATGATTTGTATGACATTTTTCTGTGACATGTAGGTAGTTTTACGATGACGAAATGATATACCCATTTGTTTTTACGGTTCTTTTTTATATTATATACAGCATCTTTTATTTAATTTTATGCTTTTTTATGGGTAATATGTCCCGATGATATTAACTTTTGTTTTATCCCATTTTTCTTAATGAATTCTGGTGCTATCCATTTCCTCCGCGAGGTCACTCCCACCTGAGCACTGGAACGCATTTGCGTTCCAGCAGAGTGTGAAGAGAGGAGTTTCTCGCGAGAGGCTGGTTCTGAGCAGCCTATTGGCCATGCAGATGCACCTTTGATAGGCGGCCGTGGAACACGTGACTGCCTCTGATTGGCTGACGGAAAAGACTTGTTTCTCGGCGGGACATTTAAAAGAGTGGAAGATCATGGAGTGTACTTCACCAGCCGGATGCCCCTGACGAAGTCTAAGGACGAAACGCGTAGGGCGGCAGGAATACTTTACATTACGGACTTTTAATTTTGTATTTTAAAGTTTTATTTTGTTCGTGCTCCTTCCATCTGGGTTCCTGTATTTCCACCTTGGGATCCATCGAGAAGTTGGCAACGATATTTGATGGGCTTTTAACTTTCTGGCATTTTGTAAGTGCATACAATAAAGTGTTTCCTATATCCTTAAAGTGGTACACTATGTTCTTTTATTTTTCCCTTTAAGTGAATCCTTGGGAAAAAGAAAATTCTATTGATCCTCCTGTCTACGTTCAATGAGATTATACTGGGAGATTTTTTATTATACATTTGTGTTTCTTCTGAAGATGTTGAGGAATCTTCATACTCCCTTATAATATTTGGGTAATTTCTTTTATTGTATACATACCCACTTGTGTTTATCCACTGGTTCATTGTGTATAAGGTGTATACTTTTTTTTGCTTATTACCAAAGACGCCTGGGTACTCCAGACGGTGAGAGGTTTCGTCATAGAGTTCTCAGCAACACCTTTTCAGACCACTTTTCCCCCTCCTATACACATGTCGGCGGAACAAAGGCGCCTGGTAGACGAAGAGATCCAATCACTCTTCAAGAAGGGCGCGGTGCAGTACGCGACAGGAGGGGAGGGCTTCATAAGCAACATCTTCCTGGTCAAAAAGAAAACTGGCGAGTACAGGCCAGTTATCAATCTCCGACAACTAAATTCCTACGTGACATACAGACACTTCAAAATGGAAGGAATCCACCTCCTCCAAGATCTTCTCATCAAAAACGACTGGTTCACGCGCCTGGACCTCAAAGACGCGTACCTGTCAGTGCCCATGGACATACACAGCCGCCGGTTCCTACGTTTCCTGTGGCGCGGAAATCTCTGTCAGTTCACGTGCCTGCCATTCGGCCTCAGCTCGGCGCCGTGGTGCTTCACGAAGCTGCTGAAGCCGGTGATGGCCCACATTCGGTCCTCGGGCGTCCGTTGCCTGATATATCTGGACGATTTGCTGATCTTCTGCGAATCGGCTGCCAGACTGAGATTGCAGACGAAATTTGTCGTTCGCTTGCTGGAATCTTTGGGTTTCATGGTGAACAGACAAAAATCGTCTCTCTCTCCCTCACAATCAGTCCAATTCCTCGGGTTCGATATCGACTCGAAGGAATGCGTGCTTCGATTACCCCAGACGAAAGTGGCCTCGATACGGAAGGAAATCAGACGGATACTGAAAATGGACACCATATCACTCAGGATGCTCGCCCGGATTGTGGGACTTCTCTCCTCCTCTATTCAGGCAATATTCCCGGGTCCTTTGCACTACAGAGCCATGCAAAGGTTGAAAGCGGAGTACTTACGCACCGGACATTCATACGACAGCTGGATCCCATTGTCGACGGAGGTGAGAAAGGAACTCCGATGGTGGTTACTGCACATTCAAGCATGGAATGGCAAGGCGATCTTTGGCCCTTCCCCAGACTTCGTCGTAGAGTCGGACGCCAGCTTATGGGGATGGGGCGCACACTGCACGGACGCCTCCACGGGGGGCCCGAGGCGAGGGGACGAGACCGAACTCCACATAAACTGTCTGGAACTGATAGCGGGGTCCTTCGCCATCCACAGTCTGGCCAAGGACAAATCGAACTGCTGGATCCTGCTCCGCATGGACAACGTGTCGGCAGTACAGTACATCAACCGTCTAGGCGGGGCCAGGTCTCGTGCTCTGACAGAAGCCACGAAAGACATTTACAAGTTCTGCATTTCACGGAACATCACGCTACAAGCGGAATATCTACCGGGAGTCTCCAACCTGACAGCGGACTGGTTCTCGCGCCACTGGCGAGACACCAGCGATTGGACACTCAACAGGGAGATATTCCAAGAACTGCGACAGTGGAAGCACCCACTCACAATAGACCTGTTCGCATCCAGGACCAATTACCGAGGTACTACAGCTGGCTCCCAAACCCACAAAGCGAAGCCACGGACGCGTTTCTACAGAATTGGCCCACTCAAGGAGCGTATGCGTTCCCACCGTTCTCCATGATTCCACGGGTGCTACGATACACACGCACCCACAAGATATTACTACTGCTCATAGCACCCCTCTGGCAGAGCCAACCGTGGTTCCCAGACCTCCTGGAAATGTCGTGCGAGAACCCGCTCCTGCTCCCCAACTCTCCGCTAACCCTGACGGGACCTCGGGGAGAGCCTCACCCCCTCATCCTGGAAGGACTATTGGAATTAGTGGCCTGGACGGTTTCAGGGGCTCCTGGACAGTCCACAGGTTATCGCAACCAGCTAAGGATCTCCTCTGGGACTCATGGGCTCCCGGCACCAGGAAATGCTATATTTCCGCTTGGGCAGCCTGGAACGATTGGTGCGTGGAAAGGGATTCAGATCCCTTTACAGCACCTGTCCCTCTGATCCTTAACTACCTATCACATCTGTTCACGCAGGGACGATCGTATAGATCCCTTAACGTGATCAGATCCGCCATTTCGGCAGCACACATCCCAGTACAGGGCAGACCTGTAGGACAGGACCCGCTGGTTTGCCGATTGCTGAGGGGCGCCAAATTATCGAGACCCCCAGCACCCAAGTATTCACGCCTCTGGCAGGTGGAAGTGGTGCTTAAATTCCTTAGGGAATGGCCGGACAATCTCTTCCTATCACTGAAGCAACTCTCAGCGAAGCTGGCCCTCCTACTATGCCTCGTTTCTTTCAGAAGAGTGGCAGATGTCAGGGCGTTCGATGTGGACGGTTTCTCCCTCACACCAAAAGGGGTTACCTTCAACATATTGAGACGCACCAAATCTGACTCAACATCAGTGTCATACCCATACTTTGGAACGGACCCCAAATTATGTGTAGTCAGAACTCTAATGAGATATACTGAGATCACAAACCCTCTGCGTACTTGCCCTACGGGCCAACTTTTAATCTCCTACTTGAAAGCGCACAGACCGGTGTCCACTACAACGCTGGCCAGATGGATTCGATGGATACTATCTTTAGCAGGTGTCGAACCTTGTTTCGGAGCACACTCAGTCAGAGGGGCGGCGGCGTCCCAAGCCTTAACGGCCGGCGCCTCCCTGGCCGACATTATGCGCTGCGCGGATTGGTCGCGAGAGAGTACCTTTAGGACTTTCTACTTTCGACAATCCGCCCATGCTTCCTTCACTCTAGTCAATTCGAAGCTTTAAAAATGCAAATATGAAGCCTCCTGTCATGTGGTAAAATTGAAGATTATATTAGCTTTAGTGTACTAATAATCTTAATTTTAGTAATGACAGGAGGCGAATATTTCCCGCCCTATAGGTTTCCCACCCAGGTTTCCTCACGTTATTCAAGTTACATTCAGAGCTCAGGTAAGCATGCAGGTTTGTATTATAGTTTGCTACTGGATTCGGGTCGGGTTATGTATAGAGTATATATCTGAACAAGTTTTCCTCACTTATGTTATGTTTATTTGTGTTAATTGTTACTACCTTAGAAGTCATAGGTTTACACTCAGGTTAAAGATATCATAATAGTCATTGGTACTTCAGGTTCTATTTGTTGATGATATGCGGACAGGTTACCACGCCAGAGTCCTTTCACCTTTTTCCTTTTTCTTTCAGCGTGAACGTTTCCCTATGGGATGAAGTTTCGTCGTCCTTACTACGGCATCAGGGACATACCAGAGTTTTCCGTTGTTCTAATATGTTGTTTTTTGGTTAATATGACTTGTTTGTAATTTGATTGTTATTTATATTTTCCGCCTCAAAGAAAGAGGAAGTGATGTCATAGACAGGCCCTTTTATGGGCAGCATATCTTTTTTATGATTGGTTGTTACTGTTTCTATGCTGCTGGAGTTTTGAGTAAAGAAAGATATGCAAATATTCGCCTCCTGTCATTACTAAAATTAAGATTATTAGTACACTAAAGCTAATATAATCTTCAATTGTTAAAGGCTGCTGATGAGCCTTTAACCATGTTGACATAAACTCACCTCTCAATCTCTCTCTTTTACAGCATGCCCTCACCTCTCACCATTCCAATGCTTGTTAGCATTACTGTTACCATTATGAAATGGGTGAATACTAGACATATACAGTATACGCACGTTCTGGAGGTCACAACCCTGCTGTAGAGGAAATATTTAAAAGTATCTGAAAACACTTTTATGACAAACACCCAATACCCAATAAAACATTTCTAAAGTGTCAGCAGATGAGTAAATTCAGGACTACCACCACAACCCCTGACATGATGACGTGTACAAGCAACATTAACAATTCCGCATGAATCATATACAGTCACTATATAGTATAGACACACACAAAAAAATCACACTTTAAAAAAAATTATTATGTAGTAACATCGATAACAACGAATATAGGTGCAAAATAATGGAAAAGTCAATTTGAACACCTTAGAGAAATACACACTGCAATTTCCAAAATGAGTATAATGGATTAAATGTCCGTATCTTTTCAACCTATGTTATAATAAAATATCCAGAAAAGGCACCAGATATTTTTCTAGAAAACCTTGAATATCAGCCTATCCATTTTCACATTGTGATACTCAATATGAAATCACAAGTTAGGCTCAATTTTAAGACAATAACATTTGCCCACACTGTTTCTGAAATTTGAAGTGTGCTTTTAATTCAAAATCAATAACCAATGCTGGATTGTAATTTACCCCTCCATTGCGTAAAAATATGGAAATATGCGACAGAACACAAACATAGGTTACAGTTAAGAAATTAAAAGTGGCAACGTGATCCTGCATTGAACTGTGTTACTGTACCTTAAAGGGAATCTCCAGTGCCAGGAAAACGATCCGTTTTCCTGGCACTGGAGGGTCCCTCTCCCTCCCACCCCCCAATCCCCAGTTACTGAAGGGGTGAAAACCCCTTCAGTCACTTACCTGAGGCAGCGGCGATGTCCCTCGCCGCTGTCTCCTCCTCCGTGACGCTCCGCCTCTCCATTCCGTCGGCCAGTGGGAGAGACTGATCCCGCCCACCGGCCGAGGAGACCTAATGCGCATGCGCGGCAATGCCGCGCATGCGCATTAGCGCACCCCATAGGAAAGCATTGAAAAATAATTCCAATGCTTTCCTATGGGGATTTGAGCAACGCTGGAGGTCCTCATACAGCGTGAGGACGTCCAGCGACGCTCTAGCACAGGTTTCCTGTGCTATAGACCAGGAAGTGACCTCTAGTGGCTGTCTAGTAGACAGCCACTAGAGGTGGAGTTAACCCTGCAAGGTAATTATTGCAGTTTATAAAAAACTGCAATAATTACACTTGCAGGGTTAGGAGTAGTGAGAGTTGGCACCCAGACCACTCCAATGGGCAGAAGTGGTCTGGGTGCCTGGAGTGTCCCTTTAACTCAGCTGAGTTTAGCATTCTTAGCTTTAATAACAAGCAAATGTTGTCAGGTGGGAGGAGTATTCATATTGTTTGTTAAATTTTAAATTTTGCTACTTTGAAGGTGTTTAAGACAGATAGCAAAGAGAAAAGTGGGAAAAGAAAGGAAAATGTCAGAGTAGCTGGAAAGATAAAAATATAGGGTGAAATAAGCAAAACGGGAAGGGGGCTTTCGAAAAGATAAGTAGTGTAAAAGAGTGGTTAGAAAATGAATATAGGGATTGAGAAGAAAGAGGCTAAAAATTAATAATCCAAAAAATATTGGTTACAAGGGGTGAGAGAAAAAAAACAGTCTGGCAAAGGAGAAAACGGAAAAGAAAACAGACTTTAGAACAATTACGGAGACATAGTTTATGTCACTTTCACACACACACACAGTGTCATGTAGATTTAGATGGTCTCCTATAATGTCCAGTATGTCTCTGTCTATATCTTATTTGCTGCTTTTCCTGACTGTTGGCTAGTTGAACTTTGTTAAATCTGTATTGCCTGTCACGACAACTGGTATTTTAACATTGTTGATTCAGAGCTGTCTCTCCTGACCACCAGCTTGCCTTACACCTGCTTGCCTTACATTGCTGTTCCTGAATAGCCTGTCTAGTGTTCTGTTCTAGCTCAGCCTGTTTTGTGCATTGTTGTTTTGCAGTTGCAGAAAAACATCCAGCTTGTGCCATCCAACTAGACAATTCTAAAGGTCTGAAGGGCAGTGCCAGAACTGCCCGGACTGGAAATGTTGCAATTATAAACAGGCCCTAGAGTTCTGCCTGTCAGGGAGGCTCATTGGGGATGGTAGCAACAAGCATGGCAGCAGCAGGCAGCTTACTTTACTTAGAATCCGGCTGCTGCTGTGCACAAAGTCCAGTGCCAGACGCCACTCCTCCATGTTTCCCTGGTGGTCCGGTGGTGTATATGACATTCTGCACCCTCTGCTGAATACAGTCTATCATATCAACTCTCTTGCGGCTCATATCCCCTCCCCGTTGTTTAGTAGATAACTCAAGTTTGCCATTATTATCAAAAGAAATGGATCCGAAAAAATAAATTTTGATTTGTTCATTTTCGCTTCGTTTTCCATCGATTCGGACAATTCTGAATTGCTCAATTCTGACAAATTTGGATGAAATAAAAGTTTGTTCCAAAACAAATTGCACATGTCTAGTCTCTTAATCCACTAAACGGAAACTATAAACACCAAAACAACTTTATCTTATTGAAGTGGTTTTAGTGTATAGATCATGCCCCTGCAATCTCATTTCTCAATCCATGTAAGAGTTACATCACTTTTTTTTTTTTTTTTTTGCAGCCCTAACCACATTTCCCTTGGCTGTGATTGACACAGCCTGCATGAAAAATGTTTTCATTTTTAATCTTAAACTTACTTTCCAAATTTTTATCTTCTGCTCAGTAAATTTAACATTAATCACTCCTGCATGCAGGCTATTAACAGAACAGGAGATAAGAAATTCTAGATTGGACAAACTGTGAAATAAAGGAAGTTTACATATTAAATGTCTCTTGGCAGGAAGTGCTCATGAAGGCTATGCATGTCACATGCAGGGAGGTGTGGCTAGGGCTGCATAAACAAAATGATGCAACTCCTAAATGGCAGAGAATTGAGCAGTGAGAGTTTTTTCGTGCTTATAGTATCCATTTAATAGTAAAAACTTAGTTGAAGTGCTAAAGTATACGGTACTATATGCTTAACATTATGATTTATGTAGCAAATGTAAATCCACAACTCAGATCTTTGTATAAACGCTGGAGACAAAACTACACACTAACCCTTTAGAATCTGGAAGAATTGGCAGGTTTGTGAAATAGGAATGCTTAGCTGTGCAAATATGTTTCCCTTTCCATCTGGTTAAAGTAGGTCGCTGTGCATTTTCCCTATATACCCTGTGTCATGGTACTCTGCCTAATAATAATAACTTTATCCAGAAAACATCTGCTTAATTGTCAGTAATTTAATCCTGCGTGGTTTTTACAAACTACAGAAAATCAACAGTAATTGTTAGCTTTTAATATAGCATCCCGACCTAACAAAGAAATCTACAGTATATGTTTGAAAGGAAATTAGCCCTGCAGCATCCATGTAAACACTTATACGGCCGCCTAGATTTTTATGAATGGCCTTGTGACTGTTGACAGTATATAGTTTTGTGGCTTCAATGTTGAACATGTATTATCCTATGTGGAACCTGACATGCTAGAATGAAAACACTGTTAAAGAATAATTGAGCACAGTTCGGGGTATTTTTTTGTTCCGATTCTGACTATTGTTTTATACGTGTAGGTCAGTGCTTTAACAGGAAAGGTAACTGTTTTTATTTCAGTCTGTGTATAAAGGCCCTTATTATCATTTCAAACTAATCCTAACTAGTGCAGGCAACATAACAATGCAAACAAATTAAATATGGAATTTCCGCCTGCCTCCCCAGTGTTTATACAAGAGGTTTTTAGATATGATTACTTTTCTGTAGTGTGACCCTAAAAGATCATCATGGTCTAGTGTTTTACATAAGCCTTACTTACACACACAACAAACAGCTGGAAGGACAATTTGATTCTACACAGGAAGCAAGATAATATTGAGGTCAATGTTTTATCAGAGTTAGGAAAACATTTAGATTTTATATATATATATATTTTTTTTTTTATATACGCATATGCATGAACACATAATTATGTCTTGAGCATGCTAAAAGAACTTTAGAACTTTCTTATATGATATATGTTATTGTTTTGCTTGTTTCTCTAGCGCCTCCCCCCCCCCAAAAAAAAAATTACAAGAAAAACACCAAGATGTTATTACAAGCTAGAATGAAACAGCTTGCCCCTATACCAGCAGTTTACACAAGCAGCATTTGGCAGGAATTAAAAGAAGGTTAGTTGAAGTCAAAATAATGTAAAGTTCAATTTTCTTCAGTGGGATCTATTCACATATTCTTTTGGGGTGACTGTTTTACAAGTAGTGCAAATTCTACAGTAACCGTGCGTAGGAAGAACACATTCAAACGTTACCAGAATGCTTTTGTTATGACGCCTATAATATACCTGTCAGTCACAATGGCATGTAAATGGGATTAACATGTTCCAAATTTGGGTGGTCTAAAAGTCCAACTTAAAGTAGCAAAAGTACCAGAAATATGTATTCCTTTATTTATTTATTTCATATATAAGTCATTTTCCATAAAATCCAACAATACTATTTTCATAAAGGTCCTATATTCTCACCCATACATTCAATGTAGCACTTTCTAACATAAATAACACTAGGTTTTACTATGATTCAGGTTAGTAAAGCAGAGGTATTCAAGGCATCTACACATAAGACCTAATAACTGTAATTTTAGTAAAGTATGATTGTGAGTTAAAATAAATAAATATATATATATATATATATATATATTTGTGTCTGGGGCATAAAGGCCGTAATGAGTATGTTAGAGGTAGTTATGTAAGTTCCTTAGATATACAGAAATATGACAAAAGTTGGTTGTGGTGTGCCGGAACCGACGATGCGGTAGGCCTGTAATAAAAGAGAGCAAAAAGGAATACACCATACCAAAATGTATTCAGTCTACAAAGCTAGCATAAACTAACATATTACATTACATATTCATGTTACAGAAAGCTTGAGTTTCCCACAGAAACCTCACAATTGTAATGATGTTACTACTGCAAGGGATTTTGGGTAGGCATATGCAAATAAGTTCAACAAAGAATCACCTTTTTGCCTAATTTAATCCACTTTTTACATGGATTCCTTAGAGTATGTGTCTGCTGTATACAACAGCTTTGAAACACAACTCAGGAAGAGGTTCAAAGCTAGATGTGACAAACGCCGCTTTCCAGTTTGCCACGGACTTCTGGAGGAGTATGGAAGCTGGCCTCCTGCTCACCGACTATGGGCCAGGTCAGCGTCTGTATTTTATTCCCCATGGTTCCCCTGGTTCTGCACTTTCCATTCATGCCTATAGAACCGAACGCTAATCATAGTGCCCAAGCTTCTCTACCCTGTACAGGTCCTATTCATACTTCTCGCATGTTCAGATGAGAGGATGCTTAATCAGCTGTTCTCGAAATCCCTCTGGCAACAAAAACAGCTGAGAATTAAGTTGCACAAACTACCCCAACACTGATTCAATCTGGGACTAAACATCCTGAATCCAAAAACCTATAATTTAGCTGCACCCTTTCATCATGCTCTAGATTAGATAAGAGAATCAGGACAATTCACAGTGGTACCCATAGAGACACAGCTTTGCCCCGATGTAGCGCTTTCTCAATAGCTAAATACTTTCTATGCCTACCTCCCAGAGGAAGCATGTGAAAACTCCTTGTTGGCATCTACTATCAAAGTGTGGAAGTCGGTGAGACAGCTCCTAGGGCTTCAGTTGTAATACACCAGATTTATTGCTAGGGCTTCAGCTGCAATATACCAGATTTATTATTATAATCCACACTTTCAGGACAATGAAGCAAAATACCAATATCGCTCAAAGGAGACTTCAGGCCATGCAAGAATGCACGGTTTTCTGAATGACCACAACAGGTCGATCCTTTAATTTCATCAAACACAAATTTACTGACCCTTCTTTGCATACCTATAGACACGCAGCCTGATTCACACTATTCTTCCACTTCCACATTTCGGTTTCACGGATTTGGATCATTCCATAGATTATTAACTTACTCAGTTCGCCACTCCTCCTTACTCGGTTAGCTCACTTTATTCTCTAATCAGGGTCCACTTAGACCAGTCAAATACACAGTCATGCGTGTCTTGAAGGGTAACTCATTTCCCAATACTAACCCATGAGGTGCTCATTACAACAACTGTCAAACTACCTAAATACTCCCACTAGCCTGTTAGTACTTGAATATTTCACATCATAACTACTACTCTACTCAAAAAAAATATTTTCTATGAAGATGAGGGATTCGGGTAATTTTTGAAGTCCGGGATCAACGGGGCAGATTTCTATCATTGTTTCTGTGGGGGAGTGGTGTGTTTTGATTAGAGCATTCTGGAGGCAAGTTTGAGATTATGTAACTATTAACTCAACTGTTGGGTAAACCATTTGTATTTCTCTATTCCTAGTAATATTGCGGGTGCAGCAAAAGAGTTGGGGCGCGTTTTTAAACGAGCTCATATGATCCTGGCTGCTGTACATATATGTATACTACACCACTGGGTTGGTCCTTCCCCTCCTCCATTGTCAGTGCTTCACACAAAAATGTCCTACCTACTCTGGCATCTCTTTGCATAGACCTACACAGTCCAAAATTAAATCTATTTTTTAATTGATAGACTGGTACCTTACTAGAATGAAAGCGGGCCGTACACTCTATTGCACTATAAATTAAACCTCTTAAGCAGAACCACTCTGGGTCACCTCCCCTTTCTTCTTCAACCTCTAATAGATTAAAGCTATATATTCGATTTACTTTACCTGTAATGTATAACATTTAAAAGAGAACATAGTTAGTTTTGTTTTGATTCTACGTGATGTTCTAACTTTTAAAATAGAAAATGTTGTGTAAATTGTGAGGGTCATTATCTTTATACTATTGACTTAAGATGCATCATTTATGACTTCACTTACGATAATAAGATTTTAAACTAAAATTCCTACTTGTTATAAGCACCCTATAGCCATACAATTTCACAGATACATTTATTATACATACATGATATTAATATTTGTCTACTTGTATCTCATTTTTGTGTGTGTCGATTCTTTTCTCTTTTGTGAATATAGCTAATATTTTAATATATGAACTTCCTTAGATTAATTATGCTGCTTTTTCTGACAGCATAACTTGCTCACCCCGTCTTGAATAAAGCATTATATATCACTTACAAGGATGTTTTTTACCCCGATTATAAATTCCCAGCAGTATCCAGTTTCATACAATATCTCTAAGAAACCTGTCCTATTATTACATTGGTTGCTCTAAAAAAAAAGTGGAATGTCGTCTTTTGTAATTTTTAACAGATGGTACAGAAACACCTTAAGACATTTCACAGTGGTGTTACTAAACCCAATGCTTTTCCTCTTTGAGTTATATGTACACTTATGTAACAGAGTATTCCAAACTCTCATTAACTTGCAAGAGGCTTGAAAGTTCATGGCAGTAATATAGTGGGAGGTATTGGCTGTGACAAACTGACTCAAATATGGACAATGTGTTATAATGCCCAGACACATGGCTTTACACTTAAAAAAGAAAAATGTTACCAGATCCTTAATTAGCTAAACACACAGTAAAGAAAATAAATGCATATGCTTCATTGATCTTATTAACAAACTCAATTTCTAACTGCATAAGCAGAAATGCCACTCATTCCAGGATAATGTTCAATACGTTGTGAATCTTTTTTTAAGTACTTTAAATCTACTGATGAGTCACATGTGCCTTTCTTTACAATATTACACTCACACTTACCTAATAAATTCCATTTATAAATTACGTTGTGTGTCTACAGGTCTCCATATCCTGGAAAGTCATATACTGTCATAGACAAAGGTTCTAGATTAGTTTGAACTACATACACTCACATTGCAATGCTTTATTCAAAAAGCAAAACTTGTGTTGTAATGATATTACAAGGGTGCAATAAATATATCGGTATAATTGGCTGAGGCCCAGCTAATGTATAACAATTCAGTCCCACAGGATTAGACGCAGTAAGGTAAAACAGTTGTCTGTGGCTTAGCATTTGATTCACTTAAAATCATACACCATGCATTGATCTAAAACCTGTGTTTAAAAGAACAGGCCACATGGCAAGGGGACAAGGAATTATATAATGTGACAACACTTTGTGTGTTTTTTTGCATATTATACATCGGTTTCTGTGAGTGTTCTTGAAAGCAAACTGTTAGAGCTACTATTCATATGGCAACTAAAAAGAAAAATCTCAATTGTTACATGGTATACATCAATATATTTTGTGTATGACTACTTTGTGTATATATCTGTCTTGTGTTTATATGTGTCATATCAGGGTTCAACATTTACACTCTATAATAACCATTGGTGAGTGAAATTTCACCCCTAGTCAGTAGAAATTCACCCTGTGTGAGTGTGCCATAGAGCAGCGGTTCCCAAAGTGTGGGTCGCGACCCACTGGTGGGTCGCAGGGCGATTCCCAGTGGGTCGCGCTGACCCACACATCCAGGGCAGCCGGGTACTCAGAAAGGCAGACTGATTAGTCGGGCTCTCGGTCCGTGACCGCGGGCCCGACAACAGGAGGGAGCCTGGCGGCTTGCCCTGTATGCCGCCGGGCTCCCTCGAGTCAGTCTGCCCAGCAGCTCCGGTCTGCAGCTCCGCCGGGTGCAGAGCTGCAGACCGTGTGATAGAAGTCTCGTGAGCTCCCAGAGCGTTCTCATGGTAACACTCTGGGAGCTCGCGAGACTTTTATTACACGGTGAGCTGCAGACCGGAAAGGAACCCCCCACTGGACCACCAGGGAATTCAGTGAAGGTAGGACACAGCCCCCTGACACCCCCCCCCCCCCAAGTAACCCCTTCACTCCCTGCCCTCCCTAAGTAACCCCTTCACTCCCTGCCCTCCCCAAGTAACCCCTTCACTCCCTGCCCTCCCCCAAGTAACCCCTTCACTCCCTGCCCTCCCCCAAGTAACCCCTTCACTCCCTGCCCTCCCCAAGTAACCCCTTCACTCCCTGCCCTCCCCATGTAACCCCTTCACTCCCTGCCCTCCCCATGTAACCCCTTCACTCCCTGCCCTCCCCAAGTAACCCCTTCACTTCCTGTCCTACCCCATTTAACCCCTTCACCCCTGCCCTCCCCCCATTTAACCTCTTCACTCCCTGCCGTCCCCAATGTAACCCCTTCACTCCCTGCCCTCCCCCATGTAACCCCTTCACTCCCTGCCCTCCCCATGTAACCCCTTCACTCCCTGCCCTCCCCATGTAACCCCTTCACTCCCTGCCCTCCCCACACTAACCCCTTCACTCCCTGCCCTCCCCAATGTAACCCCTTCACTCCCTGCCCTCCCCCATGTAACCCCTTCACTCCCTGCCCTCCCCACACTAACCCCTTCACTCCCTGCCCCCTCCCCACACTGTGTAATCCCTTCACTCCCAGCCCTCCCAATGTAACCCCTTCACTCCCTGCCCTCCCCTTCACCCCCTGCCCTCCCCACACGGTAACCCCTTCACTCCCTGCCCTCCCCACACGGTAACCCCTTCACTCCCTGCCCTCCCCACACGGTAACCCCTTCACTCCCTGCCCCCTCCCCACACTGTAACCCATTCACTCCCGCCCACCCCCCACTGTAGCCTTTTCTCCCCCTGCCCCCCACACTGTAGCCTTTTCTCCCCCTGCCCCCACACTGTAGCCTTTTCTCCCCCTGCCCCCACACTGTAACCCTTTACCCCCCTGCCTGCCGACCCCTTCTCCCCCTGCCTGCCCACCCCTTCTCCCCTTGCCTGCCCACCCCTTCTCCCCCTGCCCACCCACTGTAACCCTTTCTCACTTTGCCCTCACACTGTTACCAGCCCACACACTCCCTCCCTCACCTCTCCCACACACTGTCACCCTCACATCCTGTCTCTGCGTGTATGTGTATCTGTGTGTCCTTTTGTGTCAGTGTGTGTATATTTGTGTGTCTGTGTGTATCTGTGTACATGAGTGTCTGTTTATCTATGTGTGGGAAACTAGGTGTCATTTTGTGTATTGCTGTCAGGGTGTGTATTTGTGTGTGTGTATATGTGTATACACTTCACACATACTACATACAAAAAAACATGATTACATTAAAACACACATTGTGTATATGTATATTTTATAAACACAATACACACACTGCATCCACTACACACACACACACTGCATCCACTACACACGTACTGCAAACGCAAACATTACATACAAACACACACCGGCATTAAAACACAAATTATCTACAAACACCCCTTCATTCAAACACCAACACTCAAAAAGCACACCTGCATTTCAAGTCCGACACTACATACAAACACCCATGCATTCAGACGCAAACATTACAAACAAGTATACCACTACATTCCAATGGCAACAGTACATACAAATACACCCATATATGCACACATATACTTAATACAAAAACATGCTTACATTCAAACGCTCAAACACTGCTCACAAATATAACCCTGCAATGATAAGAAAATGGTAGATCCCCATCTGGTATAGCATTATTGAAATTCTCCGACAGATGGGGATCTACCTTTTGGCCACACTTGCACTAGAGGGGGGCCCAGAAAACATATTTGCACCAGGGCACTCTCTACATTAGTTCCACCACTGGGATAATCAATGTGAGGTGCCTGGATGAAAGAGCAGGACACAGCACTTCTGATTCTGAGTCTGTGAGTAAGCAGTTGTATGTCTCTAAAACTGATTGCCATGATGTGCAACGTTTCTGCCTCTAAAGCTGCCATGATATCCCAGAATTATGCCTCTAAAACCGACATGTTATGCTAATTTTATGCATCTAAAACTGATTGCCATGGTGTGCCAATTTTATGCTTTTAAAACGGATTGCCATGGTGTGCCAATTTTATGCATCTGACTGTTTGCCATGGTATGCCAATTGTATGCCTCTGAAGCGGATTGCCATGATGTGCCAAGTTTATGCATCTAAAAGTGATTACCGTAATATGCCAAGTTTATGCATCTAAAGCTTATTGCCATGCTGTGCCAAGTTTATGTATTTAAAGCTGCCATGATGTTCCAATTTTATGCCTCTAAAACTGATTGCCACGACGTTCTGAATTTATGCCTCTAAAGCTGGTTGCCATGGTGTGCCAATTGCAAGCCTCTAAAACTGATTGCTATGGTGTGCCAATTGTATGCACCTAAAGTTGCCATGATGTGCCAAGTTTATACATCTACAACTGATTGCCATGATGTACCAATTTTATGCATCTAAAGCTGATTGCCATGGTATGCCAATTGTATGCATCTAAAACGGATTGCTATAGTGTGCCAATTTTATGCATCTAAAGCTGACATAATGTTCCAATTGTATGCCTGTAAAGCTGATTGCCACGGTGTGTCAATTGTATGCATCTAAAGCGGATAGTGTGCCAATTGTATGCCTCTAAAGCGGTTTGCCATGGTGTGCCAGTTTTATGCCTCTAAAAGTAATTGTCATGGTGTGCCAATTGTGTGCATCTAAAGCGGATTGCTATGGCGTTCACTTTTTAAAATATGCATTAAAAGCAAGTGGGTCTCGAAAAATTACCGTTTTGAAAAGTGGGTCTCGGCCCATAAAAGTTTGGGAAGCCCTGCCATAGAGTCTTCAGGCTTGCAGTTGCAAGTAACTTTTAAGCCTGACTACTATTGTAGGACTTTAAAGAAAGAAATGTAATTTGTGCTTAACTATATTAAACATAGAAACATAGAATGTGACGGCAGATAAGAACCATTCGGCCCATCTAGTCTGCCCAGTTTTCTAAATACTTTCATTAGTCCCTGGCCTTATCTTGTAGTTAGGATAGCCTTATGCCTATCCCACGCATGCTTAAACTCCTTCACTGTGTTAACCTCTACCACTTCAGCTGGAAGGCTATTCCACGCATCCACTACCCTCTCAGTAAAGTAATACCTCCTGATATTATTTTTAAACCTTTGTCCCTCTAATTTAAGACTATGTCCTCTTGTTGTGGTAGTTTTTCTTCCTTTAAATATAGTCTCCTCCTTAACTGTGTTGATTCCCATTATGTATTTAAATGTTTCTATCATATCCCCCCTTAAAAACATTATATTTTATTACTAGCCCTAAACATTTGTATCTTGAAATAGAACAGGTTTATATATTAGATCTACAAGCAATTTTAATAGTAAACAATGACGAATATATATGGATGCACAGATCTATATGCATTATAAAAGTTGTACCCTCCACCGTTCAGGAAATTAACAAGACTTGGAGAAAGTTACCGTATTTTTCGCTCCATAAGACGCACTTTTTTTCCCCTCAAAAGTGAGGGGAAATGTCTGTGCGTCTTATGGAGCGAATGTGAAGCTTTACTTACCTGTCTTGTAGCGTGGGGGCAGCATAGCGCGCACCGCGGTACAGGATCTTCAATTTCAGGTTCCGGTTTCCGGCGGGACTGAAAGGAAGTGCGCAGTCCCGCCGGAAACCTGAACCTGAAATTGAAGTTCCAGTACCGCGGTGTGCGCTGTGAAGCCGGCCCACGCTACAAGACAGGTAAGTAATTATGGGACAAAAAGAGGAGGGGGGGGGGCACACTATGGGACAAGGGGAAGGGGGGTACTATGGGAGGGAAAGTGCACTATGGGACAAGGGGAGGGGGGGAGAACACTATGGGAGGAGGAGGGGTGAGAACACTATGGGAAGGGGAGAACACTATGGGGGGAGGAGGAGGGAGAACACTATGGGGGGAGGAAGGGTGAGAACACTATGGGAGGGGGAGAACACTATGGAAGGAAGGGGGGAGAACACTATGGGGGGAGGAGGAGGGGGGAGAACACTATGGGGAGGAGGAGGGGGGAGAACACTATGGGAGGAGGAGGGGGAAAACACTATGGGAGGAGGGGAGGGGGAGAACACTATGGGAGGAGCAGGGGGGAGAACACTATGGGGGGAGGAGGAGGGGGAGAACACTATGGGAGGAGGGGAGGGGGAGAACACTATGGGAGGAGGGGGGACACTATGGGGGAGGACGAGGGGGGAGAACACTATGGGAGGAGGGGGGAGAACACTATGGGGGGATGACGAGGGGGAGAACACTATGGGAGGAGGGGGGGAGAACACTATGGGGGAGGACAAGGGGGGAGAACACTATGGGAGGGGGAGAACACTATGGGAGGAGGGGAGAACACTATGGGAGGAGGAGGGGGGAGAACACTATGGGAGGGGAGGGGGGAACACTATGGGATGAGAACACTATTTGACAAGGGTATGGGGGTTAAAGAACACTATGGGACAGGGGAGGAGGGGTTAAAAATAACTATGGGACAGGGGAGGGGGCTTAAAAGATCTCTATGGGACAGGGGAGGGGGCTTAAAAGATCTCTATGGGACAGGGGAGGGGGGGGGGGTTAAAGATCATTATGGGACAGGAGAGGGGAGTGGGTGGTAAGGAACACTATGGGACAGGGGAGAAAAAAAAAATATTCTGAACAAACTTTCCCATAGTAAGAAACATGTTCAAAGGGGTTTCCTCCTCTAAAAACTAGGTGCGTCTTATGGTGTGGTGCGTCTTATGGAGCGAAAAATACGGTAATCTTTGAAAAGCATAAGATTAAACACAGCCAAAAAAACACTGAAAAAAACACCATATCGCCTTCTGCCAGTACCACACACGATGTAGAGAGCTATTCCATAAATAGCTTTGTTTTAAACGGTCTTTATTATACTTTGTTGCAACATAAGCACTGTAAATATGACAATAAGTTAATTCAGCATACACAGTTCTTATTTCTATTATAACTTAATGAAGCGACGGCAACTTTAAAAGCCCAGGAATGCAAGGAAATTAAATTATTATGGTAAATACTAATTAGAAAATATCAGCATTATTAAAATAAATATACTAAACTATTCTTTGCTTTCCAAAACAGTGAATGTTGAGAACACTGCGAGGTCCACTGTTTAATTCTTAAATTTTACCAGTACAAACATGAAAATTGATACAAAATGAGGGTCATCCTAGTCACTTAGCAGTGTATTCAATATACTCCTGAGAGGTACAGCTATTTACATACTAAGTGCTGTTTGTATTCATCACCCCCAAGAGCGTCCACTTAAAAACTTGTTTGAGTTCATGGCCACAGCATGACCTCTGACCCTTGTGTTAGCAAAAGTCCTGTCAAAGAGCTGTGATTGTTATCTATATACTCTGTCACACTGTGTGCGAGACTTATTTATTCAGCAGTTACAGATTAGTATACCATAACCCCACTTTAAACACCAATATTTATTCAAATGTTCACCCTAATTCAAAGATCACAACATTCTCATAAACTTTCAGAACCTTAAAAACTTAATTTACTGAGTCAGTGTTATCAAAAACGGGCCAGGACTAATGCGTGACAATGTAAGTAATTTCAAATGATTCAAAATTCTAATTTGCTTTTCTGTGCCATCAAAGAGGCAGTGTAAACCAATCTTTTGAAACAGAGCTTCAACATTTGTTACTTTATCTTTTTTAAAAAGAAGCAAATGTTTAAATGAAATATCTTGTCTGAATGGCTTTACATTAACATAGTGTTAGGAATACAAACTGTATTGAATCAGTGCTTTCCTATAGGGGATTTTGTTTGGAGTGATTATGCAAATACTGTAACTCTATTTGCTTATGGTAATACTGTATTGCCATTATACTTCCTGTTTACCTCCGACCTGGATGTAGCCTAACCTAATATGGTTCATCATACTGAAAGCCTGTAGTGTCTTTATTGCTACAACTGAAACAGATTTGAAGATGATGGTGATCCTCATGCAAAGCATGAGGACATCCAGTGTTGTTTCACGAAGTTAAGCTCAAACTGCAGGAAGCTCCTCTAGTGGCTGTCTGGTAGACAGCCCCTAGAGGCAGTCTTACCCCTTCAAGGTAACCAATGCAGTTTCTCTAAGGATTAAGTGGACTGGGACACTGCACCCAGACCACTTTAATGGCATGCAGCGCTCTGGGTGCCTATAGTGTCCCTATAAACAGGCATGTAGGTTTGGAGATATGTGGGTTTTTAAACTGACAGCTGATTGGGCTGATTGCCATAGCATATGCTTCAGCCAATCAGCAACACGGGTCAGTGCGGGACTAGGGCAGGAAAACCCCTTTAGGATTTCCTCCACTGACTACAAAGGAACATTCTGTGTCTAAATATAGGGATTCTTTTTTGTATGGACGTCTCAGAATATATTTTAATTTATTGTATTGCCATTAGAAGAATGATAGGCCCTGTGGACTCGGTCAGGAATGAAGCCTGTTGCCATGAGCCTTGAAGGGGTACTGGGGAAAATACAATTGAAACATTGACCACCAAGCAATCTTTATATACCTCTATATGCCTATTTATCTGTTGAGACACAATGTATAACATATTTGTTCAGCAGTATTATGTTAAACAGGTGTTTTACTTTAATAAAAACAATAATGTTTTAACCATTTCTTTTTTTTGCCAGAGGCAAAAGAAAATGAGGGGGGATATATTAATGTCCTTTATTCATATTGAGCAGCAGATACATTTGTAGTGTGCTGCTTATCTTCTATAATTAGACATATATATATATATATATATATATATATATATATATATATATATATATATATATATCCTCTAAAATATGTTTGACAAGCATCACGGTTTCTCAAGAATTACTCAAATAATTATAACCACTATACTGTCTTGGTTATATTGCAAGGAGTACCCTAGCTCCATTTCCTGTTAATGGGGCAAACATGTAATGGCATGTGACATGCATTCAGCTAAGGGAGAATTGCAGAAGCCAGATGTCGATCCAGTGGTCATTCTATGGCTCAGAATCAGCTGATCACTCTCAAACAATGAATTATATATATATATATATATATATATATATATATATATATATATATATAT
Source organism: Pelobates fuscus (assembly GCF_036172605.1). Lineage (NCBI taxonomy): Eukaryota > Metazoa > Chordata > Amphibia > Anura > Pelobatidae > Pelobates > Pelobates fuscus. The sequence continues at coordinate 329,289,088 of NC_086320.1, read as the reverse complement.
ATAGAGAGAGAGAGAGAGAGAGAGAGAGAGAGAGAGAGAGAGAGAGAGAGAGAGAGAGAGCCAGAGAGAGAAAGAATAGGCATAGAATTTAAATTATCCAGCCCGGAACTCTTGGCATGGCTTAGCTAATGACATACTAATGACGCTGTCAGAGATTTAGTTACATCTTTGGCAGCAATATAATCTATCTATGTATGTGCAGCATTTCATACAGCTGCACATACAGACTCCAAACATCATGACCTATCCAAATCCACCTTTAACATTTTTACATCATGACAACCCTTTCATATTTTAACAGGGATTGTCGGAATGATGAGAGCATATTCTTTATCTTAAAATGTTATTACTTTACCCTTGTTCACATTGCACCTAAGTTACTTTATGATTTATTTTAAGTATTTTGTTATAATAATAAGTATACCTATATCCATTTAAATTGTATATGAACGATGTGTATGGCCAGTTAATTATACACTGCTCAAAAAAAAAAAAAGGGAACACTTAAACAACACAATGTAACTCCAAGTCAATCACACTTCTGTGAAATCAAACTGTCCACTTAGGAAGCAACCCTGAGTGACAATCAATTTCACATGCTGTTGTGCAAATGGGATAGACAACAGGTGGAAATTATAGGCAATTAGCAAGACACCCCCAATAAAGGAGTGGTTCTACAACCCACACAAGTGACTCGGGTAGTGCAGCTCAACCAGGATGGCACATCAATGCGAGCTGTGACAAGAAGGTTTGCTGTGTCTGTCAGCGTAGTGTCCAGAGCATGGAGGCGCTACCAGGGCCGGACTGGGGATACAAAGCAGCCCTGGAAAAAAAAATCTATGCCAGCCCCATAAGTCATTGCGCCATATATTGTCGCATGTAATATGTAAGGCTATGTCTTGCCACCCCAGATAATAGAGTTATGTTATATATATATATATATATATATATATATATATATAGCTTTTTCTAATATAATATATTGGTCCTTTCAGAGTAAAACATTTAATTATACAGTAAGCATACTCACATGCAGACACAGACAATCTCACTGACACACACAAGCTCATTGATACACAGCCTCATAGACAAACAATTTCACTAATATACATAAGCTCATTGACATAAAAACCCAAGCTCACTCACTAGCAGGCACACACACACACACGCAAGCAAGCAAGCTCACTAGCAGGCGCACACACACACAGCTTAATGTAGTGTTTCTGGTGTCTATAGCCTGTCCCTGCAGGCTTTTGAATGTAAACACTGACTTTGCAGAGAAAAGGCAGTGTTTACATTGCTTCCTAGTGACACCTCTAGTGACACTCAGACGGTCACTAGAGGCGCTTCCTGTGTCGGTGCGGATTGGCTGAGATCATCAAGCTTGATGATCTCAGTCATAGAGGCAGAGACCAGCACGACGTTGGAAAAAAAAAAAAAAGGTGAGTAAAACATTATTTTTAAAAACACACACAGACACCACAACTGACACACACACACACACACACCATGACAGACACACACACCATGATACAGACACACAGCATGACACCGACAGACACACACACACAGCATGACACAGACAGACACACAGCATGACACAGACAGACACACAGCATGACACAGACAGACACACCGCATGACACAGACAGACACACCGCGTGACACAGACAGACACACCGCATGACACAGACAGACACACCGCATGACACAGACAGACACACCGCATGACACAGACAGACACACAGCATGACACAGAAAGACACACCGCATGACACAGACAGACACACAGCATGACACAGACAGACACACAGCATGACACAGACAGACACACAGCATGACACAGACAGAGACACAGCATGACACAGACAGACACACCGCATGACACAGACAGACACACAGCATGACACAGACAGACACACAGCATGACACAGACAGAGACACAGCATGACACAGACTCACACACAGCATGACACAGATAGAGACACAGCATGACACAGACTCACACACAGCATGACACAGACAGACACACAGCATGACACAGACAGACACACAGCATGACACAGACACACACACACAGCATGACACAGACACACACCATGACACAAACAGACACACACACACACAGCATGAGACACACACACACACACACAGCATGACAGACACACACACACAGCATGACAGACACACACACACATCATGACAGACAGACACACACACACAGTGACAGACAGACACACACACACAGCATGACAGACACACACACACAGCATGACAGACACACACACACACAGCATGACACACACACACACAGCATGACAGACACACACACACACAGCATGACAGACACACACACACACAGCATGACAGACACACACACTGACATACATACTTTTTGGTACCTGTGGGTGGGCAGACTGCTGTGTTGGCGGCCGCAGGGAGAACTTGATTGGCGGCCGCAGGGGAAGCTCTTCTGGGCCGGCGGCCGGTGGGGGAGCAGGCTGTTCTGGGGGAGCAGGCTGTTCTGTCTCTGCTCCCCCTCCCTCGCGGGCTAGAAAGAGACCGGAGCCGGAATATGACGTCATATTCCGGCTCCGGTCTCATTAAGCTGCGCGCGAGGGAGGGGGAGCAGAGACAGAACAGCCTGCTCCCCCAGAACAGCCTGCTCCCCCACCGGCCGCCGGCCCAGAAGAGCTTCCCCTGCGGCCGCCAATCAAGTTCTCCCTGCGGCCGCAGGTCACCCCGGCCCCAGGTGCCGACGGCCCACCGGGAAATTTCCCGGTATCCCGGTGGGCCAGTCCGGCCCTGGGCGCTACCAGGATACAGGCCAGTACATCAGGAGATGTGGAGGAGGCCGTAGGAGGGCAACAACCAAGCAGCAGGACCGCTACCTCTGCCTTTGTGCAAGGAGGAACACTGCCAGAGCCCTGCAAAATGACCTCCAGCAGGCCACAAACGTGCATGTGTCTGCTCAAACGGTCAGAAACAGACTCCATGAGGGTGGTATGAGGGCCCGACGTCCACAGGTGGGGATTGTGCTTGCAGCCCAACACCGTGCAGGACGTTTGGCATTTCCCAGAGAACACCAAGATTGGAAAATTCGCCACTGGCGCCCTGTGCTCTTCACAGATGAAAACAGGTTCACACTGAGCACATGTGACAGACGTGACAGAGTCTGCTGCCTGCAACATCCTCCAGCATGAAGAATATTTAATTCATTCAGATCTAGGATGTGTTATTTTTGTGTTCCCTTTATTTTTTTGAGCAGTGTATATAAGTTTAATTATAAAATGCATAGAGATGGGTTCCCTTTCACTGATTTTGCTACCATTGGTTTGGCAGTGGTTATAGTTTGTTGGATGTGGTACATCCCTTTGTGCTTGGCAACACCACTTCCTGTGTGGGGAAAGTGTACACTGTTGGCAGTCAGAATCTGGATCCTAGTTGGCCATGTGTGCATTTATTAATTGCTCGAATTATGCACATGAGATTATGGCATTATATAAATGACGTACATAAGCTTCAAATCCCATTCTTCAGCTGTCATATATATGTCATAAATACATTCTACAAAACCCCATTAATTAGATTCTTCTCAGTCTGACAAGTATGATGTATTTTGTTCCAGTAAATGGGAATCCACTGACATATGGAGGCTTCAGTTTTGGGTCCTTACCCTAGGGGTTAAGAACTACCATGCTAGCTCAATTCAATGAAATAACTTAGAGATTGAAACAAGATTTTGGCATACTGTGCGTGACAGAGTCATTTTAGGATTTCAAATATATTTTTTTGCAATTAATAATAGGACAACATTTTACAGAAAACAGACATGTTGTGGGAGCAGTATTTTGTTTATTATAAAAAGCCAACACCCTTCCTTTGCTGGCAACATTGGTTACTATTTGTGTACTGTAAATATGGTCTCTAGTTACATCATATTTACCTCCAACTATTTGGAATTAAGCTTCATGCTTGAAAAGAACAGCATGGAGCCGTGGCCTTATCTGATCTCTAGCTAATATTTCCTTCCTTCCCTCTGTAAGAAAGAGGAAATAGTTTAGATGAAAACATGAGGGACAGACAATAAAGACCCCGATACATCAAGCTGACAGACCTTTAGCAGAAAGTGACAGATTGCTGTGCCAAATTTCCAGTGCCTCATGCAATACCCAGAACAACTTTACATATGTGGATGCTAATGCCTTCTCTTTAGTGATAGACAATAACAATCACACAATGCAGTTGTTTTACATATATCCCTATGGGCATGAAAGAAATAAACAACTTCTGACGTTCAACAATGTGAAAATGTAGGAATACAGATGTCAGCATTATGATTTTACGATTTTATTCAATAAGAACTGAATCCCAGAAACTTGTATTACTTAATATGGATTTTTTGCTTAGACACATGACTTCTCTGGACTCCAAATGTTCACCGTATCAGTTTGACATCAGTGAAGACCTGACATTAACTTTATTCACTTATATCTGTCTGTCCATCTCTCTAGCTATACACCTATCTGTCTATCTATCTATCTATAGATCCATCCATCCATCCATCCAATAAATTAACAATTAAAATAAACTTACCAAAATAAACCCCAAACCCTATCATATCTTACAATACCCCTGGTATTCCATTGTTTATCTGGAGAAAGAATGTCCAATGGGGGAAAGTGACATTGCACTAATGCAGAGGAGCAATTCACATGAATGCATGAGAACACTGTGTTCTCATAGTACATCCTGTACATCCATTTAATATGTTACTGAATTCATTACTGCACATGTGCACTTGATTGGTATTTCTAATACCATAAGAGTGCAGGGATGCATGGGAATAGGCAAAGTGATGTCAAAGACATGGGGATAGAGTGAAAAGAGGACATAAAGCTAAATTTCATGCCGCTTTCCACATTTTTTTATGGAGCAAAACCACCTGGGAATTCTGTCATTGTGAAAATAATGCATGAAAAACATCACTTAATTTGATATTTAACAAAGTTCACTTGCATAGCTGCTGAAGATTACATGGAGATAAAATGACAAGTATAGAGAACCAGGAAATCTATGCAATAATGCAGGTATTTAAGATGACTAACTTTAACTAGCTAGAGGCACACAAATGAGAAACCACCAATATTTTACCCGAATCACTATTTATTGGGTTGTATGTTACAAAGAAGGTTCAACCATAAGGCAACCAATGAAGAATGAAATGGGTCCCCCAAACTGGTAACCAGCATAAGGCCCTGTAGGATTCTAATCCTTCCCTGATACGTTAACTGTATTTATCTAAATAATAAAAAAGCTAGTTGTAGCGGAGCGGCAATATTAAATCCCACGATCTCCGCTAGTAGTAAAGGTAATCCACAGTCAGCGCTGAAAAGTAAAGCAATATCCCAAATCCCCCAGTAACCGGACGAAACACAGTTCTGGAAGTCAACTGAGGTCTTTATTCACAGCTTCCAGTATTTATGCAAGTCCCCATGCAAGGGGTTTCCTTACTGACATAGCAGGGGTAATACAGTAAGGGACTACATGGGGGACTTAACATTTGGAGCATTTCTCCCATCAGGCACTGCTGCACGAGAGGGATACTCCCACTGGAATATACTGTTAAGTGGATTATCCCTCCGTACAGCAGAACCGGCATTTTACATTTAAATTCACCACTTGTACAATATTCATGTTATTCTGACGAACGGACGTTCGGTAGATAGCTGGGGTCTGAGTGCACCTTTCGTGAGAGTACCGCTCAGATCCCAGCTAAAACAACCGAACGCCGCACAAAATACACTTTATTATTAAGGTCGTCTGAAAGTACCGAACACCGATGGGGAACCACAATAGGAGAAGACCGGAGCTCCCGAACGGCCTGGAAGTACAGCGGTGTTTGTGCCGTCGAGTAGCCATTTTCAGTTCCAGGCGCTCGACGACAAAACACCGCTGGGAAGACAAAGGATCCAAGATGGCCGACCGCCGCGTGGTTGGTAGTTGAACGACGTCCACCCAGGAAAGCACTTAACTACCGATTGCAACAATGTTGCCATCTGGTAATTGGTGCCACATGACCCTCAGTGTGTGGGCTTGGGTTCGGTACTTAGTTCGTTTCACGAACAGCCGGTAAAGTTGCTGTTCGTGAAACAACCATGTAAATGCTAGCGGCTTTCGGCTGCTAGCATACGAATGCTATAGGGATTACATGCAAACATACATTTCAATACAGAATGCAAAGTACATTCAAACAGAATAGTATAATTAGGTATCAATTCTCCTGAAAAAAAAGTCCATAAATCATGTTTGAAACTCTGGATTTAAATATGAAATGTTGATTTTTATGTGAACTGTAAAATATCAACTATTCTAATATATTTACAACTCGGCTACTTTGGTCTGTATTTTATCATTTTTATTTATATAAAATTTTCAAATGTATAATGCATTGCTGAAACGGTAAGAATCTAAATCTGATTAGTGTGAAAAACTCAACAATTATTTTGAAAGGAAAGCCAGTGCATGTAAACACATCTATACGTATCAGTACATTAAGACATAACACAGACACCTCCATCGAGCTGTGAGGAAGTTTGTTTCAAGATCTCACGGGTCATTTCCAATTACTACGTTTTCCCGCAGATGAAACCAGGCATTCTTTATTATTTCTGGCAAGCAATGCATTTAAAACAAAACACTGGATATCAGGTATTTAAAGTTTTGCCTGACACCTTTCATCAACAGGAAAGAAAGATTTTTTTTCAATTAAATTCAAATTGTTCTTCTAGAAATAAGTAAAGACTGAGATCTGGGTAGAAAGGCACCATCTTTTAAAAGTGTTTATCAGTTCTACTTATCTTGATAGAAAACAAAACAAACAAAAAACACAATTTGCGGAAAAAAAAGTATCTTTTCAGCATTCTATATGTTTATATCACAGTTTTTCATCGTAGGGTATATAGCATATCATCACAGAAAACTATATTGGGTTTTTTTATTAAGACAAATTCTAAAGCAGAATTCAAAAAGTGTAGCAATCATTATGGAAGTCAATGGAATCTTCCCTCTCCTTGATCGACTATTAGAACTTTGTCCTATATTTCCAAAATTATCATATTAAGAAACAAATTAAGCATTTCCTCATTAACCAGTTATTATCTATGTCACAGTAAGATAATACATTTAACATCAGTTAACATCAGTTCTCTGGCACATAGAGAGGCCTGGATTTGCCACGATTGTTGCAAATGTGTGTTCTTTCCTCACCATCCAGGGTTAGTTCCCTAGTGTCCCACATCTGGATGGACAAATCACCTTGCATGATAATCATCAGTCACCCTCATGCTACACAAAGTAATCCATGGACATGAGCCATTAGCCCATGTTGGGAACTCTGAGAGAGACCAGCCAGAGTTCATACACACACCAGGCCGACATGTTCCCTTTCAGGAAACTGTCCACGTTTTGTGGAGACCTGCTACTTGTTGTCATCCCATGGTGGCTCACTCTCCCAGACATCTAGATCCCTATTTCCCATTGTTTGGAGATACTGATTTCATGAGATTACAATATCATACCTTTTAAGAGTTCCTGTTTAGGAGGGACAGTCACTACTTTGATTAATTCCAGTTGCTGCTTGTTTATTTCTCAAACACAATATTGCACATATGCATATGCTAAAAGACATACCTTAGAATAGGCTATCAGTAGTCCATACACCAAAATGTTCGACTTTTTTGCTTCCTTTGCAAGTTGACGGATTCCAGTTAGTGTTTGTGTATCACTGCTACAACAATTTGGAACAGTTAACTGGATCTAAACAAGAAAACAGGGTTTGTTAATGGTCTATTTCAAGACAAATTCTGAGTTTTTAAAATGCTCTTCGCATACAGAGCAATTGTATACAGATTATTAAAGAGATCTGTCAAAGGGATGAAAGTCAGAAACATCAGCCTGTCTCTGTAAACCGTAAACTTAGTAGACTGGTTCAAAATGAGAAAAGTGCTTGTGCATTACTAATAATGTTATTAAATAACTAATCATTTTCTTTCATGGAGTGCGGGTTACATGGCCTGTGGCTGAGCTTGCATATTGAATTCACAGGCATATGGAAAAGGTGGATTTATATTAAAGGAACACTCTAGCACCAAAACCATTACACAGTATTACAGTACGCTGTAGTTGTTATGGTGCTAAGAGTGCACCGGCACTACTCCACTGTAATTTGTCAAACAGATTTACAATGGTTTGACTTCATACCTGGGTTCTACAGGGTGTCAATTCCTGCCTCCATTACTCCTGACAGAGAGCTGAAAGCTCCTGAGTTTCAATTGACTCTCCTGAGCTGAGCGCTGCAATGTAGGGCAAGCTCATTGGCTGAGAGTATTAGCTGATCCCTCTAGAGCAGCGTTTCCCAATTGGTGTTCCATGGAACCCTAGCGTTCTGTGAGAACAAAATTGGGGTTCCGCAGCAATTCGCCAGAACCAAGATGGCCGCCGCTACGTTCTGTTCTTGGAAGGTAGTAAGCAGCATAGATTGCGCAGCCACGATCTCATAAGAGATCACGGGATCGCGATCCTAAGCCTGTCTTGCCGTCAGCCCGCCTTGCCGTCAGCACTCCCTGCTGTCAACCAGCCCAGCCATCAGACAGACCGCCCTGTCATCAAAGAGCCCGCCCAGCCGTCAGCCAACCCGCCCTGCCATCAGCCAGCCCGCCCTGCTGTCAGCCATTTCCTATCACTCATGGTAGAGAGTGATAGAAAGTGGACCTGAAAGTGCAAGCTCTTTTATGGGCATTGAAATTGTTTGTTGAAAGGCTCTGTTAGGTAACGACATAGAAAGCTCTGTTAGGTAGGGGACATTGAAATTCTCTGTTAGGGACATTGAAAGGCTCTGTTAGGTAGGGACATCGAAAGCTCTGTTTGGTAGGGACATTGCAATTCTCTGTTAGGGGCATTAAAAGGCTCTGTTAGGTAGGGACATTGAAATTCTCTGTTAGGGGCATTGAAAGATTGTTAGGGGCATTAAAGGGCTCTGTTAGGTAGGGACATTGAAATTCTCTGTTAGGGACATTAAAAGGCTCTGTCAGGGGCATTGAAAGACTTTTTTACTTATTTAGAAATTATTTTTTATATATACATATATATATATATATATATATATATACACACACATATATATATATATATCTATATATATATATATATAGATATATATATATATATTCTGCTTACTATCTTTAGTAATCAGTTCTATACACACAAAAAAAACATTATTTTTGCTACAAAAATCGGAGCTGTTAGCAAAACAAGTGAGATCTGTATTAAAGTATTTGTTTTACTCCAAGACTGAGGCATTTAAGTTAAATTCTTTCTAAGAGCTTTGTAAAATCAGCATCCTTTACAGTCAGGTAGTGAGATCTGTTTCAAAGTGTTCAAATCTTTTTGCTCCAAGTCTGACTCAAAAGTACAAAGATAAAGACAATGATTTTTTTCAAGCGAAAGTTAAAGGAGTATCAGAAGAGTAAACCGTTTTTGAGCAAACAATTTAAAAATGATAATGCAAAAGCCACAGAGGCTTCATACAGAATGAGTTACCGCATAGCACTTGCCAGAGAAGCACACACAATTGGGGAATCACTAACAAAATAATGTGCAAAAGAAATAGTGTCATGTATTTTAAGTGAGAAGTTGAGTAAAAAAAATTGAAGCTGTGCCCCTTTCCAACAATACAGTTTTGCGCCGTATGCATGATCTTGCTGATGACATCCATACTGAACTAATTTCTCGACTGCATCAATGTGATAGGTACTCACTGCAATTAGACGAGTCCAAAGATGTTGCCGGACTTTCAATTTTGTTGGTTTTTGTTAGATATTATTTTGACAAACAGATTGAACAAGACTTGCTTCTGTGTGAAACTCATACCACTGGTGAGAACATCTTTAACTGTATCCAGAAGTTCATGAACACACACAGTATAAATTGGGACATATGTGTAGATGTGTGCAGTGATGGTGCCAAAGTAATGATTGGAAAAGTGTCAGGCGCTGTAACACGAATAAGAAATGTAGAAAAAAAACAGCATCAGTTCTCACTGACATGCACTGGTAGCTAAAAATATTTCAATCTCACTTAAAATTGTGCTAGACAAATCAGTCTAGATTATTAAAATTACAGTCACGACTATTTAAAATTATATATGAAGATATGTATGGGTAGTCAACACTCTGCTCTGCTTTTGCATTCAGAAGTCTGTTGGCTATCACGAGGTAAAGTCCTTGTTAGAATGTTTGAATTGCATCAAGAGTTGTTTGCATATTTCCAGGATCATAAATTTGGATTATCTGATTGATTAACAAACATTTTGTGGTTATCCAAAGTAGCAGATCTTGCAGACATATTCACAAAATGAAATGATGTATGTTTATCACTCCAGGGAAAAAAACACTAATATTTTTAATGCAAGAGATAATATATTTTCACTGTCTCGTAAGCTGCAATTTTGGACCTCATCTGTTGAGCAAAATAATTTGAACTCTTTGCCAACACTTAAAGGACCACTATAGTGCCAGAAAAACAAACTCGTTTTCCTGGCACTATAAGATCTTTGGGTCCACCCCACCCCCAGGGTCCCACTCTTGCCAGACTGAAGGGGGATGAAGAGGTTAAACTTTTACCTTTCTCCAGCGCCGGGCTCCCTCGGCGCTGGGGAACTCTCCTCCCTCTTCCGACGTCAGCACTAAATGTGCATGCGCGGCAAGAGCCGCGTGCGCATTCAAATAGTCCATAGGAAAGCATTTGTTAATGCTTTCCTATGGACGTTCGCGTCTTCTCACTGTGATTTTCACAGTTAGAATCGCAGAAGCGCCTCTAGCAGCTGTCAATGAGACAGCCACTAGAGGCTGGATTAACCCTATTGTAAACATAGCAGTTTCTTTGAAACTGCTATGTTTACAGCTGCAGGGTTAACCCTAGATGGACCTGGCACCAAGACCACTTAATTGAGCTGAAGTGGTCTGGGTGCCTATAGTGGTCCTTTAAGGATTTTCTTGAAGAATCAGAAATTAAACTTGAAGATGAATCTTTGCAATATAATCACATCCATTAGTCAGTATTTTCCATTCTTGAATGAAAACAATAATGAGTGGGTTCAAAATCCATTCATAAAAGACAAGCCAGACAATTTTTCTGATGTAGATTTTGAGTATCTGATCGACATAACGCCTGACAGTCAACTAACCCAAAAATTTCAAGAAGCTTCTCTTATTGCTTTTTGGGGTGATTTACACGAAGAATACCAAGAATTGTCCAAGCGGGCAATCAAAGTTCTGTTGCCATTCGCCAGCACGTACTTATGTGAAACTGGATTCTCGCTTTACTCTGCAACAAAAACAACACATCGAAATCGACTTGACGCAAGTGCAGTCATGCAAATACAATTTTAACCATTAAACGAGATATAATAAGAATTTGCCAGCAAAAAAGAACATTACACTCTGCTCCTTGAAAGGTTTGCGCTGCGCTACTCTACAGAACACATTTTTGGGGGGGTTCCACAGTGTTGCTATACCATGTCAAAGGGTTCCACAGGAAAAATGTATTGGGAAACCCTGTTCTAGAGCTTAGCGCAGGCAGAGTACTTTTATATCTCATGTATATATAGATTGAATTTATGTTAATAGATTGATCTTGAGAAAGACCCGAACGAGTCAAAACGTTGATCGTACTATATATAAATACCTACAATTTATTTGCTAAAAGACATCAGAGTGCATCTTTTACTGTGCTGTATATATATTTGTAATATGCATAGTATTGCAGCTCTGATCTGGGCCATTGCTCTGTCAATTGATTATGAAGAGTTGTTATTATTAGTATCTTGCAATATCAAGTCACTAGCAAGATCATATCATATCTTCTGTTGTTTTTCTGCTGGTTTGGTCCTCCATTTGTATTTGTTTACTGAAAATGTCTATACTTCTGGCAATTTTGTTCTGGTTGATGGAAGAATTGTAATTCAATCCAGTTTAGATTTGAAAGTTCCTGTGTTGCATGGCAAAGAAAAATGAATATGGTGGACTGGCTCAAGCATTTATAGGCTTTGGAACATTGTAATTGGTTGAGCTGTTGCCTTGTCACCTGATGTAATTTTTCTATTTTTAGTTTAAAGCCTTATGTGTTAACTGTTTATTTATTGCTGAGAGAAAAAAAAAAGAGAGCACAGACTTCATGTTAATAGAAAAATATAGTTTAAGATCCTATTTTAACACCATTTTCCCATTGATTCAAAATTAATCCCAACTGAGGATTTTTTTACTTTCTTTTATAAAGGCTAAAATTATATTATTGGGCGGTATTAAAGGGACACTATAGTCACCTGAACAACTTCAGCTTAATGAGGTTGTTCAGGTGAGTGCTACAGCTACCCGGAGCCTTTTTCTTGTAAGCACTGTATTTTCTGAGAAAATGCAGTGTTTACATTGGAAGCTTGGAACACCTCATGTTGCATTCAATCAGACGGCCACTAGAGGGACTTCCGAGTTCAGAGGCCCTAAAAAGGCCTCTCGTCCGATGCATTCTGGGTGAATACATCAGACGGGCTATCAGCACACAAAGCACTGTGAACGCGCTTTGTGTGCTGATAGCCTGTCAGCACTGCTGTGGGCGTGGCTTCAACTGACAGCTGAAGCCCGAACCCACAGGGATGCTGTCTGTCCACAATTGTGGTTGAAGGGGGGGGGGGAGACCTACTCTCCTTACCCCCCCCCCCTGCCCCCACCCCTGTGCGGCGGGTGGGGGCCCTAAAATTATCAATAAGGGGGGGGACCTACTGTCCCCCCCCGACCCCCACCCGTGAGCGGCGGGTGGGGGCCCTAAAATTATCAATAAGGGGGGACCTATTGTCCCCCCCGGCCCCCACCCCTGTGCGGCGGGTGGGGGCCCTAAAATTATCAATAAGGAGGGGGGACCTATTGTCCCCCCCGGCCCCCACCCCTGAGCGGTGGGTGGGGGCCCTAAATACAAAGGGGGGGGACCCTAGTTAACCCCCCCAAAAAAATTATCTCCCTACCTACCCCCCTCACCCTAAAAATAATGAGGGGGGGACCATTAACTAAAAACCTGTAAAAAAAAAAAATTAGATAAAAACAACTTACCATTCGATGTTTTCTTTCTTCTAAAATCTACTTTCTTCAGCCCCAAAAAAGGCCAAATAAAAAGCCATAATAACCGACGCAATTAAAAAAAAAAAAAAAAACCCGAGCGCAAAAAAAATAATCCATCTTCACCCATGGGGGGCTCCGCGCAGACTGAGCTCCGCAGGGCGGGGGAAGGCTTATAAAGCCTTGCCCTGCCCTGCAATTAAGCTAAGAACACTCTGATTGGTGGCTTGAAATCCATCCAATCACAGTGCTCTGTGTCATTTTACAAGCGTGGGAAAATTCCAAAGAACTTTCCCACGCTTGTAAAATGACACAGAGCACTGTGATTGGATGGATTTCAAGCCATCCAATCACAGTGCTCTGTGTCATTTTACAAGCGTGGGAAAATTCCAAAGAACTTTCCCACGCTTGTAAAATGACAAAAAGCACAGTGATTGGATGGATTTCAAGCCATCCAATCACAGTGCTTTGTGTCATTTTACAAGCGTGGGAAAATTCCAAAGAACTTTCCCACGCTTGTAAAATGATAAAGAGCACTCTGATTGGCTTAAACCCACCAATCAGAGTGTTCTTAGCCTAATTGCAGGGCGGGGCAAGGCTTTATAAGGGGCCGGGGGGGGGCAGTAGGTCCCCCCCCTTATTGATAATTTTAGGGCCCCCACCCGCCGCTCAGGGGTGGGGGCCAGGGGGGACAATAGGTCCCCCCCTATTTTTAATTTTAGGGCCCCCACCCACCGCTCAGGGGTGGGGGGCAGTAGGTCCCCCCCTTATTGATAATTTTAGGGCCCCCACCCGCCGCTCAGGGGTGGGGGCCGGGGGGGGGCAGTAGGTCCCCCCCCTTATTGATAATTTTAGGGCCCCCACCCGCCGCTCAGGGTTGGGGGCCGGGGGGGGCAGTAGGTGTCCCCCCCCCCTTATTGATAATTTTAGGGCCCCCACCCACCGCTCAGGGGTGGGGGCCATGGGGGGGGACAGTAGGTTCCCCCCCCTTATTGATAATTTTAGAAAGCGAGCTGAGCTGTCAGTCAGACAGCTCAGCTCGCGAACGCACATTCCGCGCACATGCGCGGTATAGCGCTGACTATCTTCATAGGGTGCCATTCAATGCGCTCTATGAAGAACGCGATTGGTGCAGCGCGAAGCCGCGCATGCGCACCAAATCGCGATGACGCTTCTCTTAGAGAAGCGTCCTATTGGGCCCCGCAATTTCGTCATTTTGACGAAAAAGGGGGCGCGGCATGGCTGGGAGCTCGGCGGTGGAACGGAGGTAAGTTTTATATATAAAAACACCTCGAAAATTATTATTTTTTTCAGTAAGTACATAGAAAAGCAAGAAGGAAGGCTGGGGGACCTGTCTTTCTTGCTTTTATTTGGTGACTATAGAGTCCCTTTAAAGATTGTTTCCAATACCATGGAATTAAAATTGTAGCTGCTATGAATATATGTGAGATAATATTTTTTTTTCTGATTTATTTAGATCTTTTCCATCATTATTTTTACCATATAAGGTTAAATGTGTTATTATTTCTTATCATTTAAAGCCAACTTTTGTTAATCCTAATGTAAATATTAAACAATACATAATAGAAACTCATGATGTATCTACTCTGTAACTCAGTGTATATTCATATGCTATGATATAGATTTAAATGACATTACACAGATATAGGAGCATAACTAAATTCCCCCCCTCCCTTTTACTTCTCTTATTATTTTTTCCCCCATAACTTTTTTTACCCTTATAAAATATTTATTCTCACATATATGAAAATAAAATAATGACATAATTATATTGTTATACAAACATAATGTATAAATGTAACTAATTTCTGTATTATTATCTTTATTATTTACTTTTCATTACTATACATTTCTTTGTTTGTATTATTATTATATGAAAAATAGTTTCAATAAAAAATATTTTAAATTTAAAATCTAGTTATTAAATAGTGAACTGACACTACAGGCTAAACAGTTCAGTATTTTTGAAGTTAGAATTCTGTTAAATTGCCTTATAATTACTTTACAATAAAATCAAAATGCAACTCGAATTTTATGTGTGAAGTGTGAGGATATTTGGTGTCTTATTTCCTACTACACGTTACATTAAATATATTTATTATTTATGGATACATTTCGGAGGATAGCTATCACACTTCTTCTGTATTTATTTATCATTTAACATATTTTACTGTCATATTTATTTTAATTTTAAGTATCAGGTCTGCACTTGTGTACTGAATGTATAAAAGGAGTATTCAGTTTCACATTGGGTACTAAAATTTCTACATGTTCATTGTAGGAAAATTCTTTGGGCAACTGCATTAATCATTAGGCCATAAAGTGAGATTTTAGTTTGACTTTAAAAACAGGTTTTTTTTAATATATGATGTAGATGCATTGAAATGCAAAAGTATATATAACAATATATTCAGTCTTGAATGACCTTTGTGTCCCTTAAATCCCCAGAATCTAAATTTTCTATAGTGATGTCTGCAGGCACAAGGAATATGTTTAAAGGAACACTATAGTGACAGGAATACAAACATATGAAAGCGATGCTTAGGTCCCCAGCCCCCCTGTGAGAAAAGGGAATGGTGATTTTACTCACCTTTTCCAGCGCCGTACAAATCTCCTCCCTGTTGGTCCCGCCCCCGCTCTTCCTACTTGGCTGAGATCATCAAACTTGACCATCTCAGTCTATCCATTCCCATAGGTATGCATTGGGAGGCTATTGCGCATGTGCGGCAAAACACGTTGCTGCGCTAATCAGCATTGAATCCAACTGCATTGAATCCATGTATCTTCACGAGGAACGTCCAACGCCTCCGTGCAGGGTGTGGAGACACCGAACGTGCAGCACTGACCCTGAAAGCACCTCTACTGGCCATCTGAGTGACTGCCACTAGAGGTGTTCCCAGGCAACAATGTAAACACTGCCTTTTCTCTGAAGGTGGAAGTCACAAAGATATGAATAAAAGTATAAATTCAGGAAGCCTTTTTCTTAATTATGATCTTTCAGCTGCTGATAACTCTCAAACTTGTGAGTTGGTTGATAACTCCCAAATTTGCTATCATAACCAAATAAGGGAGCTATCTGCTAAACAGCTCCTTTAATTGGTATCCTTAAAAATCCCATATAAGGCTGCCAAAATAGGAAGTTATCTGCTAAGCAGCTGCAATATCACAATTTACAGGAGTTGCTGTCCTGTGTATATCACATACATTCAGCATACATGCAGCACATATGTTCTATACTGTATATATGTAGCACATGTATTCTGTATTCATGCAGCACGTACATTCTGTATACAGTAGGATTGTGTACAATCTACATGGGTGACACTCTACATATACATGCAGCACATACATTCTATACACGTAGCTCCCTGATTTAGTAAAAATGTCAATCCCACGAAAGGATAGCAAATGAGGGAGTTGTCTACTAAACAGCTGAACAATCAAAAATAAGAAAAGCCCATTTCTTAACGGTAATTTTTGGGCTGTTTAGTAGATAACTCGCTAATTTGGTATCCTTACTCGGGATTATTTGTGGTTACCAAAATAGAAAGCTATCTACTAAGCAGCTTAAAGATCAAAAATAGAAAAGGCTTTTCGTTGTAGATAACTCCTTAATTTGCTATCCTTGCATGAGATATTTAAGGATACCAAATTATGGATCTATATACAAAACCGCTAAAAGATTAAAAGTAAGAGTTGTTTTCTTTTTGATTCATTTTTGTTTAGTATAAATTCCTAATTTAGCATCCTTATCAAAACAAAGGGATCCAAAATATTTTGTTTTGTTCGTTTTTTATTAGTTCGTTTTCAGTTCGATTTGTTATTTGTCAATTCGAAAATTACATTGAAATTGCTCAATTCAGCCAAATTTGGCCTAATTTAGGTTCGAGATTAAATTAATTGTACATCCCTATGGAAAGCAGATGAGTCACATAGCAGCAGCTGATTGCAGGGCTTAACTCAGGTGAGCTAATAGAAGTACCACCTTTGAATTTCCAGCTCTCTGGCGTCAGTAGTGGAAATAGAGAGCGGTGAAGAGGTCAAAGAATTCAAAAGCAAGCTGTAGAAGTTATGGTGCTTGGACTATTCATTTAAGAAGAGAGGTTTGTGTTGAATGTTCATTAACCACAGAGTCTATGAAGGACTGTCAGTTGAGCAGTTCCTGAGTGTAGAAGTGTTTAATGGCACATACATTATGGGTGCTTAAAAAAAAGTAGTTTATTAGGGGCGGGGTATTAATTTCTATCCTAAGGCAAACACTGCATATTTATCATAAGCCTGTCTAGGCAGGGTATACATTTTCAAGTAAGCAATACTGTGTAGGCTTCACACCTTGCTAGTGTTCTCTGCTTTGTCTATGATTTTTACTCCATAAATATTTGGACAGTGATTTGAAGTTTGTTGTTTTGTTGTTTTACACAAGAAACATTGGATTTGAAATTAAACAAGCTTGTAAGATTATGTTTACTTGAGCGGTACAATCCTCTCTCTGGATGTAAACTTATTTCCTTTGATATTGCTCCTCAACAGAATATGCAATAAAAAACAACAGAAAAACACTCTATGGTTTAATAGGTTCATATTCACACAAAGGATACTTGAAGAATTAGTATCCTCAAGTTGGGAATGTACTACTTCAGGCTATCAAAGAGGAGCCTTTTTGGGCTCAATAATATGTGAGTGTTATATATTTATTTTACTGTTGTTATTCATCCTTCAAGACACTAATACACCATAGAGCATTTTTCTTTTAAAGTATACAGATATAAAAAATAAGAAGTTTATACATCTGTAGCAGGGATTGTACTGCTCAAGTGCTCATATTAGAGCACTGTTTTGTAAAGTTTAAGTGTACCCTTTCACTCTATTAACTTACCTGACCTTACTACACTATTTGATTTCCTTTTTATTTGTTCTGTTTTTCACATTTCCCCTGAACATTTGAGGTGCAACTGCATTCACCTTTACGAGCTATCTCATCAATAGCCAGTGAAGAAAGACTCCTGGCTTTGTTGTTCTACTGCCAGGGCCGGACTGGCCCACCGGGATACCGGGAAATTTCCCGGTGGGCCGCGGCACCTGGGGGCTGCAGAGGTATGTGCCACCGGGTGGCCGGTCCGGTGGCACACTCAGAGGGGGCCGGCCGCTTTCCACGCTGGTGCCATCGGGCCGGGTGGCAGCCTCGCCGGTCCGGCGGCACTTCTAATGCTGAGGACGGAGGAGCATGAAGGAGGAGGGAGGAGCATGTCTCTGTACCATGCTCCCTCGCGGTTCCCACAATTCCCAGCACAGGAACCGCGAGGGAGCATGGTACAGAGAAAAAAATTAAAACTACTCTCAGGTAAATGGAGGGGATGGGGCACAAGGGGGGGAGGGGGGGGGGTAATATTGGGGCACAAGGGGGGGAGGGGGGGCAATATTGGGGCACAAGGGGGGTAATATTGGGGCACAAGGGGGGTAATATTGGGGCACAAGGGGGGTAATATTGGGGCACAAGGGGGGGTAATATTGGGGCACAAGGGGGGGTAATATAGGGGCACAAGGGGGGGTAATATTGGGGCACAAGGGGGGGTAATATTGGTGCACAAGGGGGGTTAATATTGGGGCACAAGGGGGGTAATATTGGGACACAAGGGGGGGTAATATAGGGGCACAAGGGGGGGTAATATAGGGACACATGGGGGGGTATTATAGGGGCACATGGGGGGGTATTATAGGGGCACAAGGGGGGGTAATATAGGGGCACAAGGGGGGGTAATATGGGGCACAAGGGGGGGTGTAGTATAGAGACACAAGGGGGGTGTAATATAGAGACACATGGGGGTGTAATATAGAGACACATGGGGATGTAATATAGAGACACAAGGGGAGGGGGGGGAAATAAAACAGAGATAGGGAAGAAAGAGACAGTGGGAGAATAGAGAGAGACAGAGAGGGAGGGAGAGTGAGACACAAGGGGAGAAAGAGATGTTAGAGAGGGAGAGAGAGACAGGGAAAATGGGGAAAAAGAAACAGAGGGGAAGAGAGATACACAAGGGGAGGGGCGAAAGAGGCAGAGGGGGAAGAGAGTGACTGGGAAGGAGAGGGGAGACATGGACACAGAGGAGCAGTGAGGGGGAGAAAGAAACATAGATGTGTGTGTGTGATCCAGGGGGGGCAACGGGCAATTGCCCTTTCCCCCCCAGGCTGGCACTGTCCAAGCACCATGTGCCTTCACGGACCGGAGGGGAGATCAGAGGTCTCCCTCCCTGTTCTGGAGGCACCATGCAGGCAGCCGGCAAGGGAGGGAGGAAGAGAGGACACGGGAGCTCAGCCTGCAGCTCCTCCGGGTCCTTCTTGCGCGAGTACAGAGCGTTGCCGCGGTTACAGTGGCAACGCTCCAGCTCTCGCGAGAGTGAACTCTAGCGCTGGAGCAACGGGCTAGAGTTCACTCTCACCACTGCGACCTCTAGCCCCATACACACACCTAGACCCCCCCATACACACATTGCCCCACACACACACACAGGCACCCAAACACACATTGCCCCACACACCCTACACATTGAACCTTTCACACAAACTGCACCCCTCACACATTGCACCACTGCTCCTATACCCTACTACAGCCCCATATCCCAGCAGACCCCAGGTAAGTTGTCAAACTGTTCTTAAACGGTTTGACTACTTACTCTGGGAGCGGGTCCCGGCACTCCTGGCACCATAACCACTACACAGAGCAGTAGTGGTTATTGTGCATGGATTATTTCTTTAAATCTATAAGTGCCCCTCCCGAGATCAGGCTCTGGATCCGCCACTGGTGTGGGTGTATGTGTATATATATATATATATATATATATATATATTTATATCTATCATGTATATTAATGTGTGTATTAGTTATATATATATATAATTATGCCTATTATATTTACACATATATTAATGTACATATATATATATATATATATATATATATATATATATATATATACGTAATACACAGAGAAATGTAATTGATATGTACCATATGTAATGAGCAGATATTGGCCGAGTCTTGTTGCTAGGTGCATACTCCAGCACAATAACATATTTAAAGTCAAGAGCGCACCCACAGGACTTCAAACTAAACAAGATACCGTCATTTTTTACAGTTGTGCCCTACATACATTCACCATTTCAGTCCCATTACCAAGCTTTCCTTAATATGTCAAGGTAGTTGGACTGAAACATTGGTTATATGCAAAGGCACGTCTGCTTAAAATAAATCTGCACTCTTGGTTTTTTTGAAGCCTATATGTGCTTTTTTTTTTACGCTGGAGTAATAATTTTTCATCTTAAATTATCTTTTCTAACGCTGTATTTGCACATTATGCTGGCGTGACGCATTATGGGGCTGGTAAATAATTTTTTTCCAGGGCTGCTTTTAATTCCCAGTCCGGCCCTGTCTACTGCCCACCTCTCCACACAGCTCACTTGTAAATGCTTAACCTGTTGTGTTGTATTCTCCTGAAATTAAACAAATTGCCGTCCACAGCAGGGCTGAAGCAACTCATTTGCCAAGGTTGGCTGAATGGATCCTGACAGTAACGTGTAGTTTAGAATTAATCACAGAGTCCTGCAGCAATCCATCTCACACATAGAGTACAATGTGTAGGACCACATCACCAAAGTAATAAAATAACATAAAGTGTGTAAATACATTACAGAAGTTTACAGTTGTACAGGTTACAGTAATGTTGGTTTGTAGGAGTAAATCATAGAACAACAAGTATAAATAAATCTTACACGAAGGGAGCAGATCATTAATTTAATAAAAAAAGTTAAATTTATCTAATGCTGGGTTCTTAAAACATAAGAAGATTATTTTCACAGATGTTGCAGAGATACAGTGAACAATGACTGCATTAGAAAGAGTACACTGTTGACATGGCAGGGACATTTACAGCAACAGATTCCAAGTTGGAGGGCAATTGTACAATACAAATGAGAAGTAACATTACATAAGGGCTATCATCACTCTGCGGAAACTAAAAGGCCTGCCCTCGTCCTGTCACACTCCCTCCCCCAACCCTGTCACACTCACCCCTTCACCCTGTTACACTCACCCTGCCACAATTACAACTTTACTCACCCTGTCACATTAACCTCCTGAAGACCGTAATCACACATACACACAGTTGTGAAATATAGTTTTGCCATAAACACTATGCAGAAAGGCCACAGACAGTTCCCCCAAACACACAACGCATTGCAAGTAGCTACCTCATATACAGTCCCAGACACATACACATGCTCACAGAGACATATATTCACACCCCAGGGTACTGACTGTCAGACACACACTCCCAGGGCCGTACACAGAAATACATACTGTGACTGCATGTCTGCATTTGTCAATGTGTGTGTCTCTGTGTATCAGAGTGTGTATATGTGTTTGTGTATAAGTGTGTATGTGTGTGGAAGTATGAACGTGGAAATGTCCAAATTGGTCCCAATTAGCCATTTTCCCTCCCTGGTGTCATGTGACTCGTTAGTGTTACAAGGTCTCAGGTGTGAATGGGGAGCAGGTGTGTTAAATTTGGTGTTATCGCTCTCACACTCTCTCATACTGGTCACATGTTCAACATGGCACCTCATGGCAAAGAACTCTCTGAGGATCTGAAAAAAAGAATTGTTGCTTTATATAACGATGACCTATGCTATAAGAAGATTGCCAAGACCCTGAAACCGAACTGCAGCACGGTGGGCAAGACCATACAGCGGTATCACAGGACAGGTTCCACTCAGAACAGGCCTCGCCATGGTCGACCAAAGAAGTTGAGTTCATATGCTCAGCATCATATCCAGAGGTTGTCTTTGGGAAATAGACGTATGAGTGGGCCAGCCTGTCAGTGCTCAGACCATACACCACACACTGCATCAAATTGGTCTGCATGGCTGTCATCCGAGAAGGAAGATGAAGCACAAGAAAGCCCGCAAACAGTTTGCTGAAGACAAGCAAACTAAGGACATGGATTACTGGAACCATGTCCTGTGGTCCGATGAGACCAAGATAAACTTATTTGGTTCAAATGGTGTCAAGCATGTGTGGCGGCAATCAGGTGAGGAGTACAAAGACAAGTTTGTCTTGCCTACAGTCAAGCATGGTGGTGGGAGTGTCATGGTCTGGGCCTGCATGAGTGCTGCCGGCACTGGGGAGCTACAGTTCATTGAGGGAATCATGAATGCCAACATGTACTGGGGCATACTGAAGCAGAGCATGATCCCCTCCCTTCAGAGTCTGGGCCGCAGGGCAGTATTCCAACATGATAACAACCTCAAACACACCTCCAACTCCAAGACGACCACTGCCTTGCTAAAGAAGCTGAAGGTAAAGGTGATGGACTGGCCAAGCATGTCTCCAAACCTAAACCCTATTGAGCATCAGTGAGGCATCCTCAAATGGAAAGTGGGGGAGCGCAAGGTCTCTAACATCCACCAGCTCCGTGATGTTGTCATGGAGGCGTGGAAGAGGATTCCAGTGGCAACCTGTGAAGCTCTGGTGAACTCAATGCCCATGAGGGTTAAGGCAGTGCTGGGAAATAATGGTGGCCACACAAAATATTTACACTTTGGGCCCAATTTGGACATTTCCCCTTAGGGGTGTACTCCCTTTTAGTGCCAACAAATTAGACATTAATGGTTGTGTGTTGAGTTATTTTGAGGGGACAGCAAATTGACACTGTTATACAGGGTGTACACTTACAACTTTACATTGTAGCACCGGCCCCAGGAGCAACTGCCACGTGGCTCAGGCAGATGAACAGGAAAAAATATTTTCCTTTATTGTGGCTGGCAACCTATGGCTGCGTGCCTACAGAGATGGCTTGGCATGCCAACTGTGGCGCGCGTGCCATAGGTTTGCCATTACTGTTCTAGACTCAAAGCATCACCAGGTGTCATGTAGACTATGTTAGGAGAAAAGGGCACTGAACTGCTGATTAAGGGAAAAGTCTTGCCTGGTGGACGGATACTGTTGTGATGTTGTGGAGAAGTCTAACAAGTGATCAATTATCACGAAAGAGATTTCATAGGTAAAGAGCACTCTAATAACAAATAAGCCAATGTATAATTTTTATTTAAAAATCTGTAAATGTCTGTAGCAGGCAAAATCACAAACACACACAATGGAATACATAAAAAGAGACCACTATAGATGAAAAAAAGAAAGACAAAGAACAAAACTGGCAAAAAAGACACATAGTAGAACACACAAAAACAAATGTACAGACAATGAAAAATATATTAACAATCCCTGATTTTGTTCATTAATATTTGCATATGAAATTAAAATATTGTAAGTCGGTTGTAGGTTACAGAGATAAATCTAATTCATTTTTACAAATTGAATGTCATGTTGTCTAATACTGGAGAAAACATAATGCAACAACATTCATCTATCAAACTGCAAGAAGATGCTAGCTGTCAATCACTGATATTCACATATAAGTGGGAATAAAAGCACCCCTGAGGGGTCCCATTATAGTCAACGCCCCAGACATATGCTGAATTAATATTTTTGTCTAGAACAGTGTACTCTGACAAGCTTCCACAGGCATGGTTCTATTGCTACAATAGCGATACAGTTGATTGACATACACGGGTTTTCTATTCGTTAAGGCACCATTATTCATTATTTTAAAGTATTGGATTCCAGCTGCAGGGAATGTTAACATACACACCATACAATCAAACTGATTCAGTCTTTTGTATATGATCGCACAAGGACCCTTCACCTTTATGAAACATTGCTTCTGTCAAAAGAGCTCTCAAAACTATTACTTGCATTAAGCGTTCTTCAAGATGGCACACCTATCAAGTAATCTACAAAATCTTTTCAAAAAAATACTTTTATCATTCCAAGCTCGGAATACACTAAAAATGTGACATTATGTATGCTGTGTCTATTTTAAATAAGAAATAGTCTAATCAAAGGGGCCCTCTAAACAAAATACTGGTTATGGTACAAAGATACTGATGTCACCTTCTCATTGGTTTACTACAAATCATTTTCAAGCTGTTTGACAAAAAATAGGGCTCACGTAGTAATGCGCAGACTTTAGCATTAGCCTGTCCAATCTGAGACAGAAATACAAGACTAAGATCACTGGTGTTTATGACCAGATCATCTGCTGTATCCAGGAAACACAGAGGATATTAATAAAAAATAGCCTATTAAAAATAAAAAGATATTATTAATTGATCCCTATTTGAAGTTCGGCACTCTAATTCCTCGTTTCCACTGAGCGTATCGGTTCGGGTCGGTTCGGTACGGTACGCTATTTCGAGTGTTTCCATTATGAAAGTGGCCCATACAACCGAACCAAACCGCACCATTCATGGTCCCCCTTCAGATGTAGGGCCATAGGAAATGGTACGGTACGGTTAGGGCGGAGCTACTGGCGTCACACAATACATTCCACTGATTGGCAGACAGAAAAACGTCAATGCTCACGTCAAAACCAAGCGCGAAACAAACACCACGTCGCCGTTTAGTCCAGATAATAGGAGAAGGATGCCTGCAAACAACAGCAAGGTCTGGTCGGCTCAGGAACTATCCACTTTCCTAACTATAATTGGCGATAGCGTTATTCAGAGTGAACTTGATGGATCAGTGAGAAATGAAAAGGTATATAAAGATATTTCTCAGCGGATGGCTGCTGGGGGATTTGAACGGACATCGGGTCAGTGTAGGGCAAAGCTTAAAAAGCTGAAAGGCCAATATAAAAAAATTAAGGATGCCAACAGCCATAGTGGAAACAGTCGAAGTAGTTGGAAGTGGTACGACGCCATGGACGCCATTTACGGTCATAGGCCGGCAAACCAAGGCAGGGAGGGCGGTCTGGACTCTGCATCTACACTTCTCGAATCCATGATAGAACCCGTTGGTAAGATTTATTTTTTCTTAATTTGCATTGGCTTTCACTCTGCTAACCATTTATAGATTCACTGCACAAAACCATTAACTATTTGCACCAAAAAACACATTTTATTTGTACAGTGTACTGAACTATTGATCTGTGCATTTTCAGATACAGTTGAAGGACTCTCCAATGATACCTCAAGCTTTTCATATGTTTCTGACGATGGTCCATCAACGTCGTTCAGCAGCACCAGTACGATTACGTCAACACCGACCCAACCACAGACCCAACCACAGAGTATGCCCAATGCACCCCGGCACACTGGTAAGACATGATGTTCAGAGTGAACATTGTAATTGTGCATTTTCCTAACTTTTAATTTACAGCAAACTGTGAACTCACTCAAAATGCTTCTATATGTAGTTTGTTTGCATAATTAAATCCATAATCATAATTGTACATTGTCTGTATATACTGCTATTTAAATTTCATTGTATTTTGAGCTTATCTTAAGTATATTGTGTTTAGTGTGTTTATTTTACTTTGTGCTTATACTGTTCTTATGTGTTACATCTTTTCCTTATTTACATTATGTTAAATGATAGATATCCACCTGTTTTTTGTACCAATTGCTAAAAAAAAAAAAAAAAAACACTATTATGGTCTTTTGTATATTCCAGGTGATAGGAGACGGTTTCAGCTGGATTTGCGCACAGTCATGGAGGATATGCGGGCAGCAGAGGAAAGGCAGCAGGAAAGGATGGAGAACCTTTCTGAGCGGCGCTTTCAGGCACTGCGTCAGGATGCCCAGGAAGCGAGGCGCCAGGAGGCAGAAATCGCCCGGCAGCAGATGGAGCAGTTGGCTAACTTCAACCAGGCCTTCCTTGGTGTCCTTGGGCAGCTTGTTCAAGTGCTGGGAGGCAGTCGTGATCCCAGGTCACCGCCCAGGCAGTAGTTACTTTCAGCTAGCACAGGACCTGTACACTTCTTTATTTTATTTTTTTGATAATTACATTTATTTTTGCTTTTTGTAAATAATGTTTATTTGTAAATATATTTTTTTACTCTGTACTTGTGAGTATATTTTGAAAGATCACTTTTTTATTAGAATAAAAAACAGGAGAGACTTTTTGTGTGTGTCTGATTAAATGTAAAACTTTATTAAAACTTTCTTAAAAATGTAATAAAACTGTAATAAAATGTTAATAAAACCAGGGTAAGAAATTAAATGTTGAGGTGCCGCATGAGAGCCTGACGTATTTCACTGCACTCTTCTTCGCTATCCAGTGTATTTACCCGTCCTGGCTCTTCTGCAGACGTATTCCAATCCTGGTGGAAGTCTTCTCCATGTCTTTCACAAAGATTGTGAAGAGCACAGCAAGTAAGCACCATGGATTTGACAAGTGCAATGTCACTGTCATTCCTCTTCATAAGACAACGCCACCTACCCTTAAGTCTTCCGAATGCATTTTCAACTACAACACGGCCCTGGATGTTTTCTTGTTGTAGGTTTGTTGTTCTAGTGTCAGGCGGCCATTGTCAGGAAATGGTTTCAGGAGCCAATTTTGTAAAGGGTAGGCAGAGTCCCCGAGCACATAATAGCCAACATTCACCCCCCCAATGTTCTTAGTGCAAACAGGATACAGGCCTCCCTGGCCAACCCAATCCCAAAATGTGGACAGTCGTAGAACCTGAGCATCGTGCAAGCTCCCAGGCTTTCCTACGTTCACACTCCAGAATAGTCCTTTTCCATCCACTACTCCTTGGAGGATGATGGAATGCCACCCTTTTCTGTTGAAGTAGTCAGTGTGGTATTCTTGTGGTGCTATTATTGGTATGTGTGACCCATCAATAGCACCAACACACTGTGGAAGGCCCCACCTGTTCTCAAAGTAGTCAGCCATGTCTTTAAGCTTTTGCCAGTCCGGAAAATGAATAATTTCAGGAGCTAGCAATGTGCATACAGCCTTACAAAAGTCCTGCACACACCGGCACACTGATGATTTACTGACACCAAAAAGATGACCTATACTTCTGTATTCACTGTTGGTAGCCAGCTTCCACAGTGCAATGGCAACTCTTTTCCTCACAGGCACACAGGCTCTGAAGTTGGTGGTTTGCTTCTCCATCGCTGGACCTAGCTTTGCACAAAGGTATAAAAAGGTTTCCTCAGACATTCTGAAATTGTGCACCCACTGTGTGTGTGTGAATCCAGGGACGGTCACATCCCACCACTCATTGGCGCGGCGGAGAGCCCAAATGACTGGTCGGCGGCGCTGTTTTGACAAAAGGAGAAGCGTCTAAAAAAAATAAACAAACAAAAAAGGACAGATGTTACCATATCACTATTAATACAACATAAAATACTTTACACGGACAGATAGCATCATGTATAAAAGCGAGCAACATAAATAACATAAGGAGTATTTATGTATAAGGTGTAATTCTTGATTTTTACATATGTGTGCAACATGTATGTTGTTAAATACATAATGTATATCCTTCCCATCTTATATTCGATTTTTTACATATTCTGTATTATTTGTAGTTTTTAATACGTGTAGAACTACATGACAAATGGCATAAAGTTGCTTACCCTATAGCGCTGCCGTCTTTGTCTTTGCCACACAAAGGTGTACTTCTCCTCCCGGCTCAAGACCCAAGCCATAAGTTTTCTTCTCTTTTCTGCTGTGTTTCTCTTCGCCGCTCGCAACCTTCTCTCATAAAGTGTGGCATGTACTTTGATTTCAAAGAACCAAAAGCCAAATAGAGCAACTACGAGCTACTGGATGACCTCCATTATTGTTATTTGTAGCGTCACGTATGTTGTCGCCCAAGTGTGTCGTCACACGCATTTGGCGTAAACCACGCAAGCCTCCAGGCGTTCCAACTTGCAGTGGAAATGCTCGCTGGAATAGGCCGGACCATTCAAAACCTTCCAAAATGTACCGACCCGAACCGATCCGCTCAGTGGAAACGAGGCATAAGTGAGTGCTTCTTGTCAGACTAGGGAGAGGGAAACAAGCTCCTCTCCCCTGGTCTCTGCTCAGCCACGTTACACAGGTGTGATTGGCAGGAGAGAAGCACTGTGCTGCGCTCTCCTCCTGCAGGTCACCCAAATCCTGCGCCAATGTTTGTGGTAAGGTGGGAAAAAAATGTAATTTTTACATATATGTTGCATTTTTGCTGAGTATTTCTAACACTTAATATGTACCACTGTAATAAAAATCCCCAAATGATTCTCAGTTACATCTTATGAGTAAAACAATATGCCCAATGCATGACCTAGACACTAGTTTGTGAAGTTACAGTACTGTAAAAGAGACGTGACAAGTTCAGGTTTTTAAGTGTGAATTTTCATGGAGGGTTTTGATGCGTCTGTGCCCCACTTTGGAGCACTTGAGCAGGCTACATATTACAACTACACCATAAAGGCATACCATTTCTTAAAGAAGCCGTTCCAGGGTATTTCAAAGGCATATTTTGAACCTTAGCGTAGGATCATTTTTCCGCTAACTTGTACCAAGTGTAGTGGTAATGAGAATCTTTCTGCCTTTTTGACACACAAAGTGAGTTTGCACAGTATATTTTGCAAATTGTATGTGTGCTACAACTGTATAATACTTAATTTGTTGCTCATCTATGTCAGCTGACTACAGCAATATCCCCGTATGTACCTTTGCCAGGTATATATGGACATCGGAGGGGCACATTGGAGACACGGTCATTTCCGTTTTTCTTTAAACTTTACATTTTTACGCTGTGTCCATGTCCCATTTTAGAGTATTTTAGCAGGCTATATAATCCAACTACCCCATAAAGCCATACCAATTCTTAAAGAAGACATCCCAGGGTATTTCAAAAGGCATATTTTGAACCTTGGCATGGTATCATTTTTCTGCTAGCTTGTACCAAGTTTAGTAGTAATACGTAAGTGTTTTTTCTGCCTTTTTGACATACAAAGTGAGTTTGCACAGTATATTTTGCAAACCTTATGTGTGCTACGACTGTATAATACTACATGTGTTGCTCAGCTATGTCGTCTGAGTACAGCAATGCCCCCATATGTACCTTTGCCAAGTATATGTAGATGTTAAAGGGGCACATTTGAGACACAGCCATTCCATTTTTTTTCAAACTTTTAATTTTTACGCTGTGTCCATGTCCCATTTTAGAGTATTTTACCAGGCTATATAATCCAACTACCCCATAAAGGCATACCATTTCTTAAAGAAGACATCCAAAGTTATTTCAAAAGGCATATATTGAACCTTAGCGTGGGAGCCTTTTTTTTCGCTAGCTTGTACCAAGTGTAGTGGTAATAAGCATTTTTTTCTGCCTTTTTGACACACAAAGTGAATTTGAACAGTATATTTTGCAAACCTTATGTGTGCTAAGACTGTATAATACTACATCAGTTGCTCAGCTATGTCGTCTGAGTACAGTACAGAGTACAGCTAGCTAAATATATCATTTTAATATATTAAAATTAATTAATACAATAAAATTAACCCCTGAGGGGTTAAAAAAAAATCAGATCACAGTAAAATTTAGTCAGTAGTCAGTGATCAATTGGCAGGGAAGGGGTTAGTATTATTAAAGCAGGGGAAAGGGGGGTGGGATTTTACTTTAACTTTATTTATTTTTTTTTTAACAGGGAGAAGATCACTGCTGATCCGTCTCCCTGCACTTCACACAGACCACGGAAGAGCAGGGAGGCGGATCAGAAGCCCCTGCAGCACATGTGCTTGCTCTGACAACCTGTCAGAGCGATCACTGCTGAAGGGGCAGCGTGATCGTGTGCTCCAGGCCTGCCTCTAATACAGAGGCAGACCAGAGGAGTGTTAACCCTGCAGTGGCGGCGATCTGGGGTTAACTTTACCGCATGACGGACCTGGTACGTCATTCTGCGTTAACTGCTTCCCTGGTTCGTCAACCAGCAGAAGTGGTTAATAGGCACTATAAAGTTGACAGAACTACTGGTAAAAAGTATCAACTATTTGAAGTAGTGACTGGCTAGTAAAAAGTATGTAGTCTGGCCAATACATGTGGGTAAACCACATGGTACTTGTGCAACGATACAGACAGGTACCGCAAAATAGTATGAACATACAAAATTAAACAAGAAAAATAGTGGTAAACCGCGCCCAAACAGTACAAGTAATAATAAAATCGTATACATACAAATAGTCCTATAACAAGGAATGTATGGAACCTTCAATAAAAGATACAAAATAGTAATGGTGCAGTATATCAGGCAAGTAAAAGTGGTTAAAACTTTATAAAAGACTAACTCACACTTTGCAGAGCTACTCAGAGCTCTGCCGTATAGCGCCTAGACGGTACAATCCCCGTCTCGGGATGTCAAGTGATGGTGCAGTGCGCGGTCCAATCCTCCACAGTAGTATATGGAAAAAAATATAGAGATAGGATCCAATAGTATAGCATGTATTGCAAACAGTGTTGATAAAAAAGGAAAAATATCCTACTTACAAATTTTGGAGCAAATATCTTGCTCTGGTATGTACAGCATACGGTGGTATAATCCCCACCAACGGATATAAATCAGGATGCAGGAAAATCAGGAACAGCAGATAAAATAGTAAAAACTATAGCTTTATTTAGAGTATAAAATATAACAAATATATATAAAATCAATTACTTAACGCGTTTCGCCCAGTCTAGGGCTTCTTCAGAAGTATAAAGTCCAAGTTTGGATAAAATCCGCTTATATAGGGGTTCCTGATTGATAAAATTAAGTCCTGATGTGGTTTAGCTTCCTACTTCCGGGTCGCGCACGTCGCCCGGAAGTGACGTCATCATATCGTTCCGTGGCATGCTGGGACATGTAGTCTCCCGCCGTTTGTGTTATATGTAACACAGGAAGTGATGTTAGTGTGGCTCCTGGTGCCTTATGGGGCATGTAGTTCATAGTGTCCTCTTTCTCATAAGTATAATTTCGTCACCCGGAAGTGACGTATCGCAATGCACAGTATCATGGGATTTGTAGTTCGGCAAAATGCCGATATTGAATATGAGATACACAGAAGGGAAAGAATAATAAGTAAATAAAAAAGCCGAATAATGTCTCAAAAAACACCTTAGTTAGTATTAAAAAGATGAACAAACATAATTATAAATATAAAACATAGGAAAATATGCACAAACAGAAAAAGGTAATTCTAGTAAAAGAGACAGCAAGGGCATATTCCTACACAAGGGGCAATAGTGTTTTTACATAAAGTAAAAATATGAACAAATAGTGTAGGTATATATAAAACAAATATACATATAAAAATATAAAAAATGGACATGCATAAAGTGAACCATGCATAAAAAATCTTAAAGTGGTACTTGAGAGGTGGTGTAAAAATATATATATATATATATATATATAATAAAAAATAATAAAAAATAAATAAATAATAAAAAATAGAATAAAAATTGAAATGCAGAGAGAATATAAATAATACTCCAATATACGTACTATAAAAAGTTAAAAAGGTCAAACTCTGCATTTAAACCTTTTGGGTGGAGTGTGTCTAGAAAATAGACCCACTCCATTTCTTTCTTTCCTAACTTATTGATTATATCACCACCTCTCCAGTCTTTAGACAATTTTGAGATACCCATAAATTTTAGGTGACGTGGATCATTGCCGTGTAGCTCAAAGTGTGAGGATACCAAGTGGGTTTTTAGTCCTTTTTCTATGTTGCGGCAATGCTCACCAATTCTGATTTTTAATGGTCTTATGGTTCTACCTACATATTGTAGTCCGCAAGGACACTCTAGCAGGTATATGACGTTTTTACTCATGCATGTAATTGTGTCCTTGATGTTATAACTTTTATCTGTGTTATGTGATTTAAAATTATAAATACATCGGTTAGTTTTACTAGTTTTTCTGCATGCTACACAACAGTTACATCTAAAAAATCCATTTTTGTGTTTCATAAAATTATTTATTGCTTCAGACTTTTTCTGTTTTGTGTAATTCTGTGTGAGGTGCATCCTCAGGTTTGGGGCTCCTCTAAATATAATTCTTGGACGGTCTGGGATAATCTTTCCTAATAGGAAAGGGTCTTCCTTCAAGAGGTGCCAATTATTCTGAATTATTTTTTTTATTTGTTTATTCTTATTGTTATAGTCAAGGACAAATACAAAATTAAGCCTTGCGCTCAAACTCCCACTACTCCTGGGCAGCAGCAAAGACTATAGTACACCCAGGGCCGGCCTTAGGGGTGTGCGAGCTGTGCGGCCGCACAGGGCGCCATGGAGCAGGGGGCGCCCTGACAGCCGACACAGCCCGCACATGGCCGGTGTCAGGGTCTATTTAAAAAAAAAAAAGAAAAAAAATCGCGGCGGAGGGGGCGGGGCTTACCGAGCTGCGGGGGCATGGCTTATCGCGAGGCAGAGGCGGGGCTAATACCTCCCGAAGCCCCTGCTGCACAGGAAGAGGGAAGGAGTCCCTGCTTCCCCATCAGCCAGCTGCATCCACTGGATAGAGGTAAGTGTGACTGTTTGCCTGTCAGCCCTCTTTTCCAGCCCTCTATGTGTCCCACTATTCCCCCCCTCCCAGCCCTTCATATGCTCCTATACCCCCCTCCAGCCCTTCATGCGTCCCTATAGCCCCCCCAGCCCTCCATGTGTCCCTGTACCCCCTCCCAGCCCTTCATATGTCCTTATAGCCCCATGTGTCCCTATAGCCCCCTCCCCAGCCCCCATGTGTCCCATTATAGCCCCCATGTGTCCCTATAGCCCCCCCACATGTCCCATGTGGCTGTGTGACTGTGTGTGTGACTGTGTGTGTGTGACTGTCTGACTGCCTGTGTGTGACTGTCTGTGTGTGTGTGACTGCCTGTCTGTGTGTGTGACTGCCTGTGTGTGTGTGTGTGACTGTCTGTCTGTGTGACTGCCTGTGTGTGTGACTGTGTGTGACTGCCTGTGTGTGTGTGTGTGTGTGTGTGTGTGTGACTGCCTGTGTGTGTGTGACTGTCTGTGTGTGTCTGCCTGTCTAACTGTCTGTCTGTGTGTGACTGCCTGCGTGTGTGACTGCCTGCCTGCGTGTGTGACTGCCTGTGTGTGTGTGACTGCCTGTGTGTGTGTGTGACTGCCTGTGTGTGACTGTCTGCCTGCCTATGTGTGTGACTGTCTGCCTGCCTGTGTGAGACTGTCTGCCGGCCTGTGTGTGTCTGTCTGTTTGTAACTGTCTGTCTGTCTGTAACTGTCTGTCTGTCTGCAACTGTCTGTGTGTGACTGCCTGCCTGTGTGTGTGTGTGTGTGACTGCCTGTGTGTGTGTATAACTGTCTGTCTGTGTGACTGTCTGCGTGTGACTCTAATTGTGTGTGTCGCTGTAGCTGTGCCATTGTGTGTGCCTGTGCCTGTATGTGTGACTGCCTTTAACTGAGTGTGTGTGTGTGTACATGCCTGTAACCAAGTTTAAATTTCCCCCACCCCTTCCTGTCAAGGCCGCACTTTGACTGACAGACGCTCACTCACTGACAGATGCACACTCACTGACAGCAGAACACTCACTGACAGACACACACTCTCATATACACTGACAAACAATGACATACACACACACACTATTACTTGGACACACACTGACAGATGCACACTCTCACTGACAGACGCATGCACTCACTGAAAGACGCATGCCCCCACTGACCGACACATACACACTCACTCACTGACACATACACACTCACTGACTGACACACACATTCACTCACAGACACACACACACACATAAACACTTACACACACACACATTCACTTACAGACACACACACACACTTACAGACACCTACAGACACACACATTCACTCACAGACACACATTCACTTAGACATACACACTCACAGACACACACACACAGACATTTCCACTAACACTCACAAACTAATATTTTTTTAATTTTATTTTAAATCCACCCAGCCTCCATGGGAGAGCTGGAGTGGATTTCTTGCCTGCAGTCCAGGGTGGCTGCTGGGCGGGTAGGCAGGGGGCGCACAGACTGAGTAGGCGGCTCTTAGTGATGCCGGGAGCCGGACTGACGTCATATTCCAGCTCCCGGCTTCATTAAGCGGCGCAGAGGGAGCTGAGCAGGAAGAACTCAGGTGAGTATGCTCCTTCGCTGCCCGCTGCCCGCTGCCAGCCTCGGGGGGGGGGGCTCAAACATGGCCAGCCGGCCAGCTCTTGAGCCCCCCAGGACGTGAGGCAAGCAAGGGATCTGCCTGGGGGTTTGGGGGCGGCTTTTTTTGCCACCCCCTGCAAAGTGCCACCTAAGGCAGATGCCTTGTTTGCCTCACGATATACACGTCCCTGGTGCCTGTGTGTGTTACTGTATTCAGGCAACTTGGTGGGTGGTGGGGGGGCGCCATGAAGACTTTTCGCACAGGGCGCCTATTTGCCTAAGGCCAGCCCTGAGTACACCTCAGCTCCAATACACACAATAACCAAAAAAAAAAAATCTCTATCCCAAATCCCCATGCACAGTCAAATAACTGGACGTTTTTAAGTATCACTCCAATGGCCATTCAAATGTAAGCTCACCTGCCACGTCAAGGCAAATCCTCTTAGGTGAGTCCTACAATAACAATTCACCTTGCTGTTTTCAGCTAAAAAGTGAAATCTCTAATGAGACAGAGATGGGCATTTTTCTAAACCCTTAACAAGGAACACATGGGGTGGGCGGCAGCACTGTAATATGGCTGTGTAATACAAAAGCAAATACAAACATGCACAAATAAGTCCTGTGCTCAAACTCCCACTACTCCTGAGCGGCAGCAATGACTGTAGTACACATAAGCCATAATACATACAAATAAAAGCAAAAGAAAAAAGTTATGTTATAAATACATATGTATACGTACTGTTATAAATGTAATATTTTAGAAATTGCAATGAAAACATAAAGATGTTTATATATTCTTGCAATTGTACTTACCGAAATAACAACCAATGGGTAGGAAGTGGTAACTTTCCCATTTTGAAGTAAATCTACCAATTTACGCGTTTCCTCCAAATCAGACTCTTTCACCTTAAACATTGAATCACATAACCATTTGGTTAAACAGAAAACGAACTGCACAATATGTGTATATACAGAAATCTAATAAGCAAATATGAAGCCTCCTGTCTTGTCATAAAATTAGAAATACAGTAACACAGTAGTTTATTTTTTATGAAGAACCTTTTCAAATGGTAAATATGCATTATTTTCAGAAATAAAGCTGATTTACTTGAGGTTCCTATGGATTTAGGGTTTTCAAATTCAGTCTTCAGGGCAGTTAAACTATACAGGCTGTCAGTATGAACTCAAATCAGCATTGGAAGATAAATCAATGTCAGGGTCTTGGACAGAACATGTCTAAATGAAAAAAACAGATGTGAGGGCATAGAGAAGATCCTCCCTAATGGGGGGTCCACTGATCTGATGTAAGCAAAATTATTCTACATGAAGATCTAAGGGGAATATCAGAATGTTCAGCATTTTCTGTCAAACTCATGTCTAATTCTATGTCAGTAGCAAAGCTGACATAATACAGTGCCTGTAACAGTGTATATGTCTGCATGCAATTATATGTGATATATGCCACATGTGTTTTGTCCTGGTAGATAAAGAGTGGATTCATATATATCTGTTGCCTATTATCAAACTGATAGTAATAACTAACCTATTATGTGTTTAAAATTTAACAATTATATTTTATCATGTCGTTGACATTTTATTTATTTTAGCACTTCACCACAATTTTGTCAACTTTAATGAGAGAGAGAAAGGGAGAGAGGGAAAGAGAGACAGAGGGGAAAAAGAGAGAGAAACATGGACATGGACAGATAAACATTTTTTTTTTGAGTTTTATTCATTTAATTTTCAACTTACATTTATGCAAATGAAGTTACAGCATTCCCCGTGAAATATGTTCTGTAAATCGTGAACCGTTTGGTACATTGATAATGAAATTGCTTTCACATGCTTAAAAAAGAGAGACATCATATGTTAATTTATAAAATATTGCAAGAACAGTACATCACATACATCACCCATCACAATGAACATTAAACATGATAATAAGGTCAATAGATACCTTATTGCTTCAATCTATGCTTTGTGACTTACTTTAGCACACTAATACACAATCTCTTTCATTCGCTCAACTGATCAGAATTAATCTATCTAGCCAATTACTGTATGTTTCAGACAAAATTTTTGTAAATATACAGAAATGTATTCCTCTATATGTAGTCTTACTCTTTGGTTGTTGGATCATGAAACGTTAGGTGTGATAATGACATTGCAAAGGAAGGACTCATCCCTGTAAGATGCAGTTGATTCAGTACAATGTTATTAAGCCAACTCATTTGACCTGACAAGTTGTTAAAATATTTCCTGTTATGTGCAGACTATGTGATTGCCATTTTCATTATCCACCCCGGTGCCTCTGGCTGAGATAAGATTAACATCTCTGAAAAGCAGAAAATGTCTACTTATACTTAATCTTTTTATAGTTATTCTCCAGTATTTTTCCATTCTCACATGCATTTGCTATTTGTATCAACAATTATAACACCAACAGTAATTATCTCCAGACAGTGATAGGTCTGACAGCTATATGTGTTGTGTGTAACGTTTTAGTTTTTTTTTTATTATTTTATGTTGCTTGAATTGGAAAAAAAAAAAAATCATAGACTGCAAGCACTGAAATTAAATTAAAATAAAACCTATCTCTATATAAATGAAAATAGAGTAACCATACAGAGAGAATGGGAAAAAAAATCTCTATCTTTATGTGAAAGTACTGGGCGATTGCAACAAAATAGACAAGGGCATATGAGTTATTGTGAAATTAAGAGCAGCAACTAAGAACAGCAGCAACTCAGCCATTAAGCAGAAGACCACATAAAGTCACAGAGCGGGGTCACCGAGTGCTGAGGTAGAAACATAGAATGTGACGGCACATAAGAACCATTCGGCCCATCTAGTATGCCCAATTTTCTAAATACTTTCATTAGTCCCTGGCCTTATCTTATAGCTAGGATAGCCTTATGCCTATCCGACGCATGCTTAAACTCCTTTACTGTGTTAACCTCTACCACTTCAGCTGGAAGGCTATTCCATGCATCCACTACCCACTTTGTAAAGTAATACTTCCTGAAATTATTTTTAAACCTTTGCCCCTCTAATTTATGACTATGTCCTCTTGATGTGGTAGTTTTTCTTCTTTTAAATATAGTCTCCTCCTTTACGGTGTTGATTCCGTTTATGTATTTAAATATTTCTATCATATCCCCCGTGTCTCTTCTTTCCTTCAAGCTATACATGTTAAGATCATTTAACTTTTCTTGTTAAGTTTTATTCTATAATCCATGAACCAATTTAGTAGTCCTTCTCTGAACTCTCTCCAAAATATCAGGTGTATGGTATGTAAAAGTTGCCAACGTGATTCCATGATTCCATAGCTGAAGAGTTCCAAACTTCCGCTGGCATTAATATCAGCACAAAAAGTGAGCGATAGGAGCTTTATGGAATAGGTTTCTGTGGCCGAGCAGCTGCATGCAAGCCTCACATCACCAAGTACAATGCCAAGTGTTGGATTGAGTAGTGTAAAGCATTCCACCACTGGACTCTGGAGAAGTGGAACGTTTTCTTGCAAGTAACGATTCACGCTTTTGTTTAGCAGTTTGATGGGCGAGTCTGGATTTTGCAGATGTCAGGAAAACGTTACCTGCCTGACTGCATTGTGTCAACTGTAAAGTTTGGTGGAGGAAGGATAATGGTATGGGCCATTTTCCAGGGGTTGGGCTAGGCCTCTTACTTCCACTGAAGATAATCTTAATGTTTCAGTATACCAAGACATTTTGGACAATGCTATGACTAGAAACAGTTTGGGGTAGGCCCTTATCTATTCCAGCATTAATGTTTCCCAGTGCACAAAGCAAGGTAAAGACATGGTTGGATGAGTTTGGTGTGGTAGAACTTGACTAGCCCGCACAGAGCCCTGACCTCAGCCCCATTGCATATCTAAGGAATGTACTAGAACAGATATTGCAAGTCAGGCCTTCTTATCCAGCATCAGTGCCTGACCTCACAAATGCTCTAATGGATTAATGGGCAAGAATTCCCACATAACCACTCCAAAATCTTGTGGAAAGCCTTCCAAGAAGAGTAGAAGCTGTTATAGCTTCAAAGGGGGTGGGGGGGGGGGGGGAAATACAATTTAATGACTATGTATTTAACCCCTTAGTGACCAGACCGTTTTTCAATTTTCTTACCGGGCTGTTTTTACATTTCTACGGTGTTTGTGTTTAGCTGTATTTTTCCTCTTACTCATTTACTGTACTCACACATATTATATACCGTTTTTCTCACCATTGAATGGTCTTTCTTAAGATACCATTATTTTCATCACATCATATAATTTACTATAAAACTATTTATAAATTATGATGAAAACATTTATAAAAAATACACCTTTTTCTAACTTTGACCCAAAATCTGTTACGCATCTACAACCGCCAACAAAAACCGGTGCTAAATAGTTTCTAAATTTAGTCCGAGAGTTTAGAAATGCCCAATGTTAACATGTTCCTAGCTTTTTTTTTTACAAGTTATAGGTCTATAAGTACAAGTAGGACATTGCTGTTTGAAAATATATATTTTTTAAATTAATCAATTGTGACATTGTAACACTGTTATCTGTCATAAATCTCTGAATCACACCTTACATGTACATGTTTTTTTTAAAGTAGACAACCCAGGGTATTCAATATGGGGTATGTCCAGTCTTTTTAGTTGCCACTTAGTCACAAACACCAGCCATAGTTAGCGTTCATATTTGTTTGTGTGTGAAAAATGCAAAAAAACTAATTTAAACGCTCATTTTGGCCAGTGTGTGTGACTACGTGGCTACTAAAAAAGACTGGACATACCCCATTAGCAATACATTGGGTTGTCTACTTTTGCAAATGGTATGCCATCATGGGGGTAATTCTCATTCCTGGGCTACCATACGGTCTCAAAGGCAACATAACCAATTGGGCAAATGTAATGTGGGGAAAAAAGGAAATTCAAGCCTTATATTTGACTCAGTAACTTTTGAAACACCATAAAACCTGTACATGGAGGGTACTGTTATACTCGGAGACTTTGATGAACACAAATATTAGTGTTTCAAAACAGTAAAACTTATCACAACAATTATATCATCAACCAGAGTGCCGTTTGTGTGTGAAAAATGCAAAAAACTGCACTTTCACTGACGATATCATCGTTGTGATATGTTTTACCATTTTAAAACACTAATATTTGTGTCCAGCGAAGTCTCCTGAGTAAAACAGTATCCCCCATGTCCAGGTTTTATGGTGTCCTGGAAAGTTACAGGGTTAAATATAGGGCTTGCGAACCAAATTCTCTGGACTTTCTGCCTGGGTTGTCAGGCAGGTCCCTCAAATTGTAATTAATAAAATGACTTTATGTATGTAAAAATATTATATAAATATATTTGTAGAATTTAAATTTATGTGTATATATATATGTGTGTGTGTATATATATATTTTATTATTTTTGTATATATATATATGTGTGTATATATGTGTGTGTATATATATATATGTGTATTTATAAGGTCATTCTAAATGTATTTTGATTTAAATATATATGTATATTAATATCAAAATACAGTTAGAATAAATTTAAACCGGTATATAATTTATGTATTACTTTTATTATATATATATATATATATATATATATATATATACACTGCGTGCAGAATTATTAGGCAAATGAGTATTTTGACCACATCATCCTCTTTATGCATGTTGTCTTACTCCAAGCTGTATAGGCTCGAAAGCCTACTACCAATTAAGCATATTAGGTGATGTGCATCTCTGTAATGAGAAGGGGTGTGGTCTAATGACATCAACACCCTATATCAGGTGTGCATAATTATTAGGCAACCTCCTTTCCTTTGGCAAAATGGGTCAAAAGAAGGACTTGACAGGCTCAGAAAAGTTAAAAATAGTGAGATATCTTGCAGAGGGATGCAGCACTCTTAAAATTGCAAAGCTTCTGAAGCGTGATCATCGAACAATCAAGCGTTTCATTCAAAATAGTCAACAGGGTCGCAAGAAGCGTGTGGAGGAACCAAGGCGCAAAATAACTGCCCATGAACTGAGAAAAGTCAAGCGTGCAGCTGCCAAGATGCCACTTGCCACCAGTTTGGCCATATTTCAGAGCTGCAACATCACTGGAGTGCCCGAAAGCACAAGGTGTGCAATACTCAGAGACATGGCCAAGGTAAGAAAGGCTGAAAGACGACCACCACTGAACAAGACACACAAGCTGAAACGTCAAGACTGGGCCAAGAAATATC
Organism: Pelobates fuscus; assembly: GCF_036172605.1. Lineage (NCBI taxonomy): Eukaryota > Metazoa > Chordata > Amphibia > Anura > Pelobatidae > Pelobates > Pelobates fuscus. Next base: position 329,248,631 of record NC_086320.1, on the reverse strand, counting down.
TCAAGACTGATTTTTCTAAGGTTTTATGGACTGATGAAATGAGAGTGAGTCTTGATGGGCCAGATGGATGGATTGGTAAAGGGCAGAGAGCTCCAGTCCGACTCAGACGCCAGCAAGGTGGAGGTGGAGTACTGGTTTGGGCTGGTATCATCAAAGATGAGCTTGTGGGGCCTTTTTGGGTTGAGGATGGAGTCAAGCTCAACTCCCAGTTTCTGGAAGACACCTTCTTCAAGCAGTGGTACAGGAAGAAGTCTACATCCTTCAAGAAAAACATGATTTTCATGCAGGACAATGCTCCATCACACGCGTCCAAGTACTCCACAGCGTGGCTGGCAAGAAAGGGTATAAAAGAAGAAAATCTAATGACATGGCCTCCTTGTTCACCTGATCTGAACCCCATTGAGAACCTGTGGTCCATCATCAAATGTGAGATTTACAAGGAGGGAAAACAGTACACCTCTCCGGACAGTGTCTGGGAGGCTGTGGTTGCTGCTGCACACAATGTTGATGCTGAATAGATCAAAACACTGACAGAATCCATGGATGGCAGGCTTTTGAGTGTCCTTGCAAAGAAAGGTGGCTATATTGGTCACTGATTTGTTTTTGTTATGTTTTTGAATGTCAGAAATGTATATTTGTGAATGTTGAGATGTTATATTGGTTTCACTGGTAAAAATAAATAATTGAAATGGGTATATATTTGTTTTTTGTTAAGTTGCCTAATAATTATGCACAGTAATAGTCACCTGCACACACAGATATCCCCCTAAAATAGCTATAACTAAAAACAAACTAAAAACTACTTCCAAAAATATTCAGCTTTGATATTAATGAGTTTTTTGGGTTCATTGAGAACATGGTTGTTGTTCAATAATAAAATTAATCCTCAAAAATACAACTTGCCTAATAATTCTGCACTCCCTGTATATGTATAACGTCATTCTAAATGTATTTGAATATCTATCTATATATATAGATATATATATATATATATTGATATTAAAATACACTTAGAATGATTGTGTATGTGCATATAAAAGTACTTAGATCATATATTCATTGAGCACTTTTCTTCCTGGCTTCCCCACTTCCTCTCATCCAGTGGCGTACATACCGGGGGGCCCGGCCGCCCTGCGACCCAGGTATGTACCCACAGGGCCAGCCTCTTCTGCTGGGGGGCCCAGGAGCTGGCCACCTCCGGGCCCCCCGAGGCTGGCCCTGCTGTCACCCGGCTGGCGGGCGGGCGGGCGGGCAGGCGGGCGGGCGCGCGAGGGAGCACTTTCCCCTGAGTGCTCCCTCTTCAGCTCCCTCGCGCACCGCACTGAAACCGGAGCCGGAAGATGACGTCATCTTCCGGCGCCGGCATCCCTACGCGGCGCGCGAGGGAGCTGAAGAGGGAGCACTCAGGGGGAAAGTGCTCCCTCGCGCGCCCGCCAGCAACACCACTGGACCCCAGGGAATCCCCTCAGCTCTCCCACAGGTAAGGAGGCTGGGGGGATTAAATTAAAAAAAAAAAAAACGTGTTAGTGTGAGTGTGTTAGTGACTGTGTTAGTGTTAGTGTGTTAGTGTGAGTGATTGTGTTAGTGAGTGTGTTAGTGTTAGTGTGTTAGTGTGAGTGATTGTGTTAGTGAGTGTGTTAGTGTTAGTGTTAGTGTGTTAGTGTTAGTTAGTGTGTTAGTGTTAGTGTGTTAGTGAGTGTTAGTGAGTGTGTGTGTGTTAGTGAGTGTGTGTGTGTTAGTGAGTGTGTGTGTGTGTTAGTGAGTGTGTGTGTTAGTGAGTGTGTGTGTTAGTGAGTGTGTGTGTTAGTGAGTGAGTGTGTTAGTTTTAGAGTGTGTGTTAGTGTTAGAGTGTGTGTTAGTGTTAGAGTGTGTGTCTGTTACTGAGTGTGTTTGTGTGCGTCTGTCACTGAGTGTGTGTCTGTCAGTTAATGTGTGCGTCTGTTCATGAGAGTGTGTGTGTGTGTGTGTCTAAAGCACTTACCTTTCTCCAGCGCCGGGCTCCCTTGGCGCTGGGGATCTCTCCGTCCCGATCCGCCTCTCAGCTCCGAATGCACATGCGTGGCAAGAGCCACGCGCGCATTCAAACCGCCCATAGGAAAGCATTACTCAATGCTTTCCTATGGACGTTCAGCGTCTTATCACTGTGATTTTCACAGTGAGAATCGCAGAAAATCCTCTAGCGGCTGTCAATGAGACAGCCACTAGAGGCTGGATTAACCCTCAGTAAAACATAGCAGTTTCTCTGAAACTGCTATGTTTTCAGCTGCAGGGTTAAAACTAGAGGGGCCTGGCACCCAGACCACTTCATTGAGCTGATTTGATCTGGGTGTCTGTAGTGGTCCTTTAAGTGTATGTGTTTATGCATGCACTGGCGTACATACCGCGGTTGCACGAGTCGCAGCCCTGCGACCAGGTGCCCGCCGCCATGTGTTGCGGCCCCAGCCCGCGCAGAGTAAGCGCGGGGGGGGGCCCACGGATCAGTTTTCGCACCGGGGCCCCATGGGTTGTGTGTACGCCACTGCTCTCATCTAGCACTCCTTCCCTTATACTTGGGGTTTTCAATATCCCAATCAACAACCCCAACTGCACTGATGCCTCTCGTCTGCTCTCTGTAACCTCCTCCTTTGGCCTTACGCAATGGTCTAATTTAGCAACCCATACAGCGGGAAAAACCCTTGATCTCGCCTTCACCAATCTCTATACCGCCTGTAATCTCTCCAATATTCCCTTTCCTCTATCTGACCAACATCTGCTGACTTTTGACATCAGCATACTTAAGACCTAATTGACACCACCATCTGAACATCAATCTCACAGAAACATCCAATGTCTTGACCTAGAGCATTTCTCCACTAATCTCCAAACTCTCCTTTTACCTATCTCAAACCTCACCTGTCCTAGCTCTGCAACCTCTTTCTACAATTCCACCCTCTCCTCTCAACTAGACATCATGGCACATCCTACATTTAAGCGCAGCAAGCGCCCAAAACAACCTTGGCACACCAAGCTGACTCGATACCTCCAAAAATGCTCCAGAACTGCTGAATGCTGTTGGAGAAAGTCTCACTGTGCATCTGACTTTCTCCACAAAAAATGTATGCTGCGCTAATACAGCTTGGCTCTTTCCTCTGCAAAAGTAAATTACTTCAATACCCTCATAACCACACTCTCCCACGAACCCAAACAACTATTTCACACATTTAACTCTCTTCTTCGCCCTATTGTTCCTCCTCCACCTACTAACTTAACCGCCTCAGACTTTGCAACTTACTTCACTGACAAGATTGATTAGGGTACAGATTAGGGGTAGGGTTAGGGGCAAAAGTAGCAGAATACAAATATAGGGTGTTTGCAGTAATGGGACATGAGTGGTCTGTGAATTTTCACAAAATAGAACGTGTGAAGAAAAAAGCACAAACAAATTAACTAATTCGACCTTGGTTTGTGATAAAATGGTAACTGAACAATCAGGGAAGAGATCTCTCATCTTTCTTTTTCCCCTTACAATACTTCCCCTAACCTCCCTCCCTCTGCTGTTCTATGTTCATTCTCAACCGCTACAGCAGAAGAGGTTTCTGCTCTGCTCCAGTCCTCCCACCCCACCACTTGCTCCCTAGATCCAATTTTATCACATGACAGGAGGCTTCATATTTTGCATAACTTTCTTTACTTTATGCCTCCAGCAGCACAAGTCAATCAGAAAACTTTAAACCAATCAGTAACAGGCATCACATCCATAAATAAAGCCCTGACCGTCACATGATTTCCTCTTTCTTTGCTGCTTACCAGCCAAGGCACAGGTCAGAGTATTTTGCTCCAAACAGTTTTCATTTATATTACATTTATCATTATATTTGAATGTTTATGGTGTGGTATTTGTCCCCTGCTACCCTCTCCCTTCTCTAAACTGATTATCTGCTAAATTGCTTTTACATTTTGTTATTAGACTTGCTTTTCTTCCCTGATAATTTGCTAGTTGCCTTTTTAGTTTGTATTAGCTTTGTCTCTTTAATATGATAATTTGCTAATTCCCTTTTGCTTTGTGGGGATTACATTGGTCCTTCTATCCTGATTTTTTTGCTGTTGATTTTACGTTTTTCTATTGGACTTGTCTCTGCTGGCACTTTGTTGTTTCACTTTCTCTGATTTAATCTTGCGCGGATCGCAGCGTTTTACCGTGATCGCGTTTTGTTTGCTCTGGTGCCAGGACTTCAGGGCAGGTCTCTGGGGGTTGGGGGTACCAGGTGGACTCAGTACTGCACCGGCAGGCCGCTATCGCTTTGGCGATCGCGGACCGCACGGCGCATTTGCGCGCGAACGGCGGCCATCTTGAATCTCGCGGCTCTCGGGAGATTCACGTCGGCCATTCGGTTTTAGCCAGTTCGTGATTCCCACGAACTGGCAGTCTGCTTTACACAAAAATAAAGTTCCTGTCAAATTAAGTTCTCCAAGTCTTTTTCTGGGAGATTATGTATTAAATGTTCACTGCTGAAATCAATCCTGTTACACAACACTGGCAGGTGGAATAAAGTTGACAGGATTATGCACGGAGTGTCCACTTATGTAGGACTGATCCCTGCTGTGTGCATATACTGGATGCAGTACTCAGGTCTGTTGGCAGTTTGCTCTATAATGTTACATACAAATGTCATGTGAAATAAAAGTTTTCCTGTAAATCTGGAGGATTAAGACTGGACTTTTCCCTGCTGTGGGCACATAGTGGATGCTTTACTCTATCTGCTGGCAGGGAAATTAAATAGAGCTGATAACTTACTCAGCTCCTTAACCCCACTGGACCTCACAACCACTGGATATACTCCATCCCCACAGGGATACAGGACACAGTAGTGGAGGCACATAACGGAGTGATTAACAGGGGTGACCCCCCTTATGCTGGGTGAACCCCAAGCATGGCAGACACCTCTCCAAAGTGACATTGTGGTTCAGGGCTTACCCCCCTTACACTGGATGAACCCCAAGCAAATCTGGTCCCTGTCCTAGTGACATACCTATACTGGGGTGAACCCCCTACGCTGGGTGACCCCCAAGCGAATCTGGTCCCTGTCCTTGTGACATACCTATACTGGGGTAACCCCCCTACCCTGGGTGACCCCCAAGCGAATCTGGTCCCTGTCCTAGTGACATACCTATACTGGGGTGAACCCCCTACGCTGGGCGAATCCTAAGCGAATCCTATTCCAGTACTAGGGACATATATATACTGGGGTTTAACCACGGAGTACGATCTGTTACCGTATGCACAGACCGGAACACAATGGATACATGTATGTCGACAGAACCAGGAAGGAGAGCTCACGGTGCTGCCAAATCTCCACAGTACTATATCCAAGAAGGGTGACCCCTTGGATAATTTGGAGGCTACCATACCTCCCCATACACGGGCTTACGTCCCGACATTACTGACCGCTCATCCCGGTCTTATTGAGGGTGACACCCTCCTCAGACCACTCCCAGGAAATCTCTAAGTGGTACTGATTGAAACAATTCTGGGTGACCCCCAGTTGTACGTGGAGGCCCACTAGTGGCAATAGGTGTACTGCCGTACCTGACACCTGTTCGGTACCCCATAAACCGAAAGAGTGTCCCAACATGCCGTAAGAGACATACATACAGGGGTGACCCCCCTACGCTGGATGACCCCCAGGCTAGTCTTACTAAGGTGCTAGTGGCATAGGTACGAAGGGGTGACCCCCCACGCCCTTTTCTAGGGCTTCTACCTTCAGAGTATGCTCTGTCATTATATGCACAGACCAGGGCACACTAGATGCATGTGTTCCAACACCTCTATGCTTCAACTGGAGGATCCGCACACCCTTCCCTTAACCGAGAAGGAGAACTCACAATACTGCCAAACTCCACAATTCTAGGACATATAAGGATGAACCCTTGGATTATACATAGGAAGGCTTTCATGTCTCCCATACTCGGACTACGCCCCGACATCGCAGACCGCTCATCCCGATCCTACTGAGGGTGTCCTCATTCTCAGACCACTACCCAGATCCTGAGAAAGTGGTACCTATTGATCGAAATTCTGGGTGACCACAGTTGTACACAGAGGCACACTGAGTGGCAATAAGCGTACTGTTGTACGATCCTGGCTCCACAGACCGAAAAGGTGTGAACCAACAGGTCGGACTTCCCTCAATTCTCCTGACCGATTTTCAGGGGAGGATTAAAGCCGCCAGGGCAGCTCCGGAGGAAGAAGTCCTCTCCAAGATACTGACTAACAAGTCGGACACCTTACCACCTAAACACCATTGGAAGGGACCAACGCGGCTTCCCCAAAGGGGAAAGAGAACACCCCGACTTAGCGAAACCGTCTCTCAGAACGTCCTGCCCATTGATCATCTCAGACTCCATCATCAGGGGACGAGGACTCCATTCCCCTCCCTTCTCTGGAGATCATAAGAGAATGGAGAGTCTCCATCGGAAGAGATAAAGTGACAGAACCCGCCTAGCAAGAAAGGTTTCCTTTGGCACACTGGACAACCTTGGTTGACTCACGTACCACCAGACACCCAGGATCATCTGAAGGGGGTTTGCCGGAGCACCGGGCACACCTTGCCAACCTCCGGCTTCGGGGAAAAGAAGTACGAAACAAGCTCAGGATGGAATGCCCATGCCATCTAGGAACGAACAAGATAGTCCTCACCAGGGAGCTTGGTGTCACTGCGGGGATATCTATGTCCCGATCAGACCGAGGTCCACGTAAAAGTAGTAAAGAAGAAGACAGGAGACTCTCGCCCAGTCATCAACATTGGCCAACCCAATGGTTTTGGGATGTACCGACATCTCAAGAAGGAAGGTATACATCTATTAGGAGACCTACCACTCGAAAGGGTTTTGCAAGGTTGGATTTGAAAGGACACTTACCTACTGGTTCACATGGTACCTCAAGAAGTTTCGGAAGCTGGTTAGGACGCACTGAAGAGCAAAGGGTATCCGCTGTAGCATACCTAGACGACTTGCTGACCCTTTGCAAGCCCAATTCCTAACTACGTATACAAACGAGATTTATTGTTACAGTTTCTGGAATTGTTGGGATTCATAGTGAACAGAGAGGAGTCGGTTCGATTCCAGTTCCGAGTAACTACTTCGGAATAGATTCCACCTTGGACGGATTACACCTTTCCCACATCAGCGATAGCGACTTTTCGTAAGGAAATTCGACGGGTACGGCGGAAAGACTCCATAATACCTTGACTATTTCCCAAGACCACTTCACTACCGGGCCAGACATCGACTGAAAGCTCACTGCCTGAGATCCGGGCACACCTATGAAATTGGGATCAGAATGGCAAGGACTTTGATAGTACTCATTACAGAGGTAAAGGAGCTAAGCGTGACACCTAGAATGATTGTCTTTAATTGGGATCATCCTCTGCTTCTTCAGTTTTAACTTGCCTTTGGGCAGATCAAAAGGGAGAACATCATCTATTGATAATGCAGGAGCGGCTAGAGTTGGTGGATTGGTGTCTTCCAAGGGAGACTGGTATGTCAAGGGACTATCGCAACCAACTAGAGTCATGGGACTCATGGACAACAGGTATTCCCCCGAAATAACTTATCCACATGGAACACTTGGAGTTCTCTGGGGTATGATCCTTTTATTACCCCTATCTACCTCGATGTTGAATCTTTATCATAATTTTTCACGACGGGCCGATCGGAACGATCCGACCGTTCCATTAACGGGATACGTTCCGCTATTTCGACGGCGCATAGTACGATTCACGACACTCCGGTCGATCAAGAGCCTTTGATAGGCCGTTTTCTGCGGGGTAGCATACGGTCCAGAACCGTGAGTCAAAGTATCCCTGTTGTGGGACTTTGATTGGGTTTTTTTCGGAACTAGTCAGATACACGAACCTATCCCTCCGTCAGCCGTCAGCCATATCACGTTACGTTTGATTTTTTTCGTTGGGTATCAGATATTCTGGATTTCGACGTAGATGGTCTTTTCAGTATCACCAGAAGGAAGGATCTCTACGATGTCTCGTAGAACTAAATCCTTTTCGCGTCCGTATTTTACCCTGTTCCCGGCGGTTTCCCAGTCTTTGTGCAGTTATATCGGTGTTTTGTTATATGGAGATCCCGACAACACTTAGATTGTCACATTAAGGACATCTGCTGGGCTTATACCAACCATACAAGCCAGTTACCATGAACACTCCGTCTAGATGGGTTCACTGGTTGTTATCGTTAACGGGGATGGAGATGTGCTTTGGGTACTCATTCGGTACGAGGCGCGACTGCTTCTCAGGCCTTCAAGGGGGGCCTCTATATTTTACAGGCGGCGAATTGGACACGGCAAGACAACTTCCGTATATGTATTTTCGCCAACCTCACACGCATCCTTTTCGCTCATACCACAGCTTTAAAAATGCAAAATATGAAGCCTCCTGTCATGTGATAAAATTGTAGATTATGCTAACGTAGTGTACCTATAATCTTAATTTTAATAATGACAGGAGGCGAGTATTTTCCCTCCCTGTTTCCCTCCCTATACTCTGGGAAATTCTAATTTTCTGGTTGTCATTTTCACAGTCTAATTATAAGATTTTGGATATTTCAGTATATTTATGGGATGCTTATCTGGTTGACGGGTGTTACAGCCGTGGCAATTATTAAAGTATACTACGGTTGTTTAATGTTTCAGTATATTAACGGAATATAAATATAGATACATATAGTACTGGATTTAATGTGGACATCAGTTGGGTTCCATCACCTTTCACGTATTTCTGTTCGTTTCAGAGTAACCATCATAAAGATAAAGATCAAGATAAAGCTGGAAGGTTTCAAGTCGTGTTCCAAGTTATGTTCTACACGTTACTCAGGACTGTTTTTTGAATTCCCTGACGTTATAATGGACTGTTTTTCGCATCAAAGAAAGAGGAAATCATGTGACTGTCAGGGCTTTACATATGGATGTGATGCCTGTTACTGATTGGTTTAAAGTTTTCTGATTGACTTGTGCTGCTGGAGGCATAAAGTAAAGAAAGTTATGCAAAATACTCGCCTCCTGTCATTATTAAAATTAAGATTATAGGTACACTACGTTAGCATAATCTACAATTCCCTCGCATCTCATCCTTACTCTGTCTTCTTCTCTTTCTCTCACTAAAATTCTCAATCTCTCTCTCTTCTCTGGCATATTTCCATCGCCCTTCAAACATGCAACTATACCCACAATTCTAAAGAAGCCCAACCTTAACCATAACTCCCCAGCCAACTACCATCCTATCTCGCTACTGCCTTCTGCATCCAAAATCCTTGAAAGAGTTGTGTGTGTGAGATTGACACACTTCCTCAAGTCCAACTCTCTGTTAGACCCACTTCAGTCTGGTTTCCGCGCTAAGCACTCTGTGGAAATGGCACTGACTAAAGTATCCAATAATCACTCGCTGCTAAATCTCGTGGTCACTACTCAATCCTAATTCTCCTTGACCTTTCTGCAGCTTTTGACACTGTTCCTGTGGAACTCACTTCCCTCCTCCGTTAGATGATCACCCAGTCTCCACTCCTTCAAAAAATCATTAAAAACCCACTTCTTCATAAAAGCGTATCAATTAAACTGTTAATAACTCCCGACTGATTCCTCTCTTGCAACTGTCATTAACTGTCTAATACTATCCTTACCTTTTGTGTCACTTTACCCCACTCCCTCCAGCATGTAAGCTAATTGAGCAGGGCCCTCAACCCCTCTGTTCCTGTGTGTCCAACTTGTCTGGTTACAACTACAGGTTTGTTCGTCCACCCACTGTAAACCGCTGCGGAATTTGTTGGCGCTATATAAATAATAACATAATAATAATATATATGATCTAAGTACTTTTATTTACTTTATTAAACTTTTTAACAACTTTTATTAACTTTTAAAACTTTTTTTGCAGGCATGAGGGGGACAGTCTGAGAGCTCAGGCACTCCCCCTGCAGGCACTGCGCAAGCTGGTTATTCCGGCCATGTGATCGCGAGGAACCCATGATCACATGGCTTGGGGGGGTCCGGATCTGGGGATTGCCAGCGAACAGGTAAGTGCATAATAGCAATCGGACATACCAGGTACGTCCACGGTCGTTAATGACCGGTTTTTTTGTCGGACATACCTGGTACGTCTGAGGTCAGGAAGGGGTTAAAATGTGATGTCATAAGAGTCGCTGTTGGTGCAATGGTCAGGTGTCCCAATTAATTGGCATTTCTAGACAATGGTAGCTGCGCCGAATGTCTAGAAGTGTCAGGCGTAGTCTTTACTTTGTCTCAGTATATCTCTTGACTGGGTTGGAATTTCACTGAAATTCCAACAGAGTCAGTATGAGTATTTCATAAGATTTTTTTCTTTATGAAATGCAAATTTTTGAGGGGAGGTGGGGGAGTGACAGTGCTACTTTAACATTACATTGTACTTTAAGATTTACAAAACAGTACTCAAGTTTTTCACAAGATCTCTAAAAAAATGTTGTGCCTTGTAGCTTTTGCAAAATGTAGACTCTGGCAAATCCTACACCCCCAAATTAGCTTGCCCTTTTTACCTTTATGGCAAAAAAATGTGATTCATGACTCATTTCAAGAGATTAGGCTTACTGCTAGGACGTTATTGAGTATTTGAAGCATTAACTGATTATTGCTCAGTTTCATTTGCTTTGAGTAGAGCCGTCTTTTTATTGGAGTCAAAATAGTTTTATTAGAACTTAGTACGTTGGCGCCTGTGTAACTAGCCTTAAATCTGACCCTGATCAGGACACGCAGTGATGCACTTGTACACATGTAGACAGATTCAGCATGCCAACATAAAAATTAAATATTAATGAATAATGCCCCATGTAATTTTAATGGTAAAAAGGATAAGAAAATATTATATTTAGTATATTGTCAGCACAAGAGAGCTTGTCTTGATCAACATAATAGAGAGAAAAGTATAGTAGCCATATGCACTACAGCTTTAAACCCCTAATAATCACATGGCAGTCTATGTCATCATGCAGTGCAGGGCTTTAATGACCATTGACTGTATAGACAGTCATGCAGTAAAGGTACCCGGGGTCCCCTCTGTCAGCTGGGACCTCAGTTAGTGGCCTCAGACTGACAGGAGAGTCATGACCCTTTAAATAATTTCAATGCACGGTAGCGCATGCACATGGTAGATTGTTGGTTAGATTATGGGTAGGATAAGGGTTGGATTATGAATAGGATTTTAGGCTGGATTTGGGGTAAAATTATAGGGTGGATTATGGGTTAGATTACGTGCTAGATTAAGGGTTGGATGATGGGTTGGATTAAGGTTTTGATTAGGGAACAGATTAGGGGTAGGATTAGGAGCAAAAGTGTACATATGGGGTGTCATTGTAATTGAGAACAGTAGCAGAATACAAATATAGGGTGTTTGCAGTAATGGGACATGCGTGGTCTGTGAATTTTCACAAAATAAAACGTGTGAAGAAAAAAAGCACAAACAAATTAACAAATTCGACCTTGGTTTGTGATAAAATGGTAACTGAGAAATTTTGAAATGCTCTTAGCTACATAGCCTGGGGATATCCTTTCATATACATTTTTTGTATCAGTTTTGGATTTTGTGACTATTATAAAGGTTGCATGCCAAAATTTGAAAAGTTTTAGATTTAAAACCGCATTTCGAGGGCATGGCTAGCTGAGATACAGAGCAGACGTGCATGTGTGTTACTCCGGCTCTTTTTTACCAAATATAACACCTCGAAAAAGAGCCCAAAACCGCCTTACTGCCCCCCAAAGTGCAATGGGGCGCAACACAAAAAAAACGCTCGCCTAGAGAGTGCAAATCACCCCGATATCAGACTCTTTTTCAACCGGGCACAGGCCCGCAACAAAATGGCACCGAGCAGGCCACATGGCTCCAGCAACTCCAGCGATTCCATAGACAACAAGGAATTACCCACAAACTACCAGCGGAGTATATCTACGGGCGGACTCGGATGCTCCCCCCTCCATGAAGGGAGACATCAAGAAACTCCTCCAAGAGCAGTGTGGAAGGCAGACTTGGCGGGGGTGCAGGTGGAAGTTGGAGGGCTGCGGCAGTGGATCACGGCAGCGGAATCTAGAGAGGAAGCCCGGGAACAGCGCCTGACCGACACCCACAACAGGTCCATGGATCCGGGGAGCACCAGAAACAGTGAGCCCAGAAGCCCTACTAGACTCCGCCCACAAGGTGACACAAGCAATGGGGGTCAGAAAGCAGGAGACTCACCGCAATTCGTGGCGGCCTTTAAAATAAGGAAGGCACCAACCGCCCCAGTGGACGCACCCATAGACATAATCGCAGTAACCCGGGACACAACAGTAAAATCGGCCATTATGGCCTGCTCCGGGAAGTGCCCCAGCGTGCAAGTAGATGCCTGCGAGATAACAGTATACGCAGACTTACCATTCTCAGTCCTGCTGGTCAGACGCAAGTTCCTACCCGTCACCAGGCTCCTGAGAGAGCACGGCATCAGGTACCGATGGGGAGTCCTGGGAACCCTAGTGGTTCCACGGGGGGATGAGGTCCATGCCCTATTAGCCTCTGAGGACCCAGCAGATGTTCTGAAGCAACTTAAGCTGCCCCCTCTACCCACTCAGCCCTTAACACAACAGAGGGTCGGAATCCGGGGACCCATGGCGACCAAGCTGTCAACTCTGGGGTGATGGAAGGCGCAGATACTCCCAGACTGCAGAACCCTCCATAAGACTAACCAGGCCGATGGTCTCTGGGGGCCTTCCTACAGCAGCGATGTGGACTAGGATCCTTGGGGTCCTGCTGCTATACAGTTATGGACAGAGAGCTATAAACGTTTCTACCTGCCACTAGTTTATGGTTAAAGCGTGTTTTGACAGTCTCATAGACGTTTGTAAGAGTTGTTTTAGCTTTGTTGCGGTATGGTGAGGCACAGTGGAAAAGGAACATACTTGCTGACCTAACTGTTGTGGTGCCATGGGGCGGAGGGAGAGGGTACACACGAGAGGATGTAAAACTACATCGAGCACAGGGCCTCCTGTCCCAGACATGTCACCCTCATGGAGATGTAGCTGACCCACTAACCTATCTGGAGGAGCTTAAGCACCCCATCGTTAAAGGCCCCTTGTCCCTTCTTATGCAATTTTACGCTTTGTTTTCCCCTAAGCGACAGCCTTTTTGATAGTTGGACACCAATGTTATACTATGAGCTACACTAGAAATTTAAACACCGCAGTTTAGCGGTTACTGAGACTCGGGCAGACCCTGCCTTCTTGCACACAGTCATACCCACAGGTATTAGTTCCCTTTTAATATCACGGCCATGGCCCTTATTCAGAGGCATGGAGGCATACTGATTTTGTTCACGAAGGGAGTAACCGTGACCGTGACCAGAAGCCACGCATGTTGAAGCCTTACATTAATAGTTATATTTGGCTAACGCACACCACACATGACAAATGACATATGTACCTAATGCCTGACAGTCTACCTGTTTATCTACAACCATATGCCAGTTTACAAGCCAACCAGAAATCAGCACTACCTGAAAAACACACCATTATTACTATTATCTTATTACTTTCATATATTATCTTATTATTTTAAGACATCATTATCCTATTTTGAATAACAAAGACGCCAGTTACAATACAATTTGTAGCCATTCATTACTACTTAACCTTACTTATCTTATAGCAAGACTAGTATTATCCTCTTTACTTAGCAAAACAGTGCAATTCGATTCTATGTCATGACACTGAATGCCTTGTTATGCCTGCTACTGCTATTGTGGCACTGCAGGGCTGTATGTAAACCTTTTTGCACAACAAAAATAAAGAATAAAAAAAACAAAAAACGCATTTCACTCATTGCAGTATATGCAGTGTATTTTATAACTTCTATTTAATGTATTTAAATCCTAGACATATGGGCATTTTAAATAGCAGGACTAATTAGTGAATCTAGTTTGAGTTAGTTTTCATTATTTGCACTTGGTGTGTAGAAATTATGAAGTGTAAAACTGAAAATAACATTTTATTTTGTATTTTATTTCCATTTTTAAATATGTTATTACAATATTGTGTTATGTATTCATATGGGATATCAAAAGGAAGCCCTATTTCTCCTGTAAAAATAAATTTAATATGTATGGGTACACCTAAACAGAAATGAAGAAATGATGGTAGGATGAACACATGGCAAAAGTGCCATGAAGGCCGTGATCACAAACACGTCATCAGAAAAAAGTCTTGGTCCTTATGAATGCCATTCACATTAGATTTGTCACCAACTTGCAAGAAAGTTACTAATTCCTCTTTCAAGAACGACAAGGAAAGAACTGCAAAGAACTTAATATTTAAAGAGCTGGCTCTTTCCAAACTTTTCACCCGTGCATTCATGCTCCAGGAAACCCCATTCTTAAAATTGTGTTAAAAGAAAATTACAAGAAACTAATCAGCATGGATTCTGCAAGACATAGAATTCTAAAAGACAAAGTAAATTAAGAGAGAGTGGCATATTTAACATATTTGAACAAATGACCAATTAAAGTTAGGTATTAGTTCACAAACCATTCTGAAAGATCCTACACCATCCCCAAAATGAGCTTGCTTTTACTTTTTAGTCTACATAGCAAGCCGACATATAATATTCAAAATGGCAACAACAACAAAAAAAGCATACAAAATCTATGCAGTTTTCTCAATTATTAGAAAAGCAGTGAACCAATTAAAAAAAAAAAAAATACACTGCCACTAATACAAAAACAATAAATGTATTTGCCAGATTGGTTACGTTGCCTTTGAGACCGTATGGTAGCCCAGGAATGAGAATTACCCCCATAATGGCATACCATTTGAAATAGTAGACAACCCAAGGTATTGCAAATGGGATATATGTTCAGTCTTTTTTAGTAGCCACTTAGTCACAAACACTGGCCAAAGTCAGCGTTAATATTTGTTTGTGTGTGAAAAATGGAAAAAACTAATTTGAACGCCGATTTTGGCCAGTGGCAACTAAAAAAGGCTGGACATACTCCATTTGCAATATCTTTGGTTGTGTACTTGTGCAAATGGTATGCCATCACGGGAGTAATTTTCATTCCTGGGCTACCATATTGTCTCAAAGGCAACTTAACCAATCTGGCGAATTTAAATATGAAAAAACTGAAACAGAAGCCTTATATTTGACTCTGTAACTTTTGAAAACACCACAAAACATGTACATGAGGGGCACTATTAAACTCAGGAGACTTCGCTGAACACAAATATTAGTGTTTTACAAGAATTATATCATCAGTATAAGTGCCGTTTGTGTGTTGAAAAATGCAAAAAACTTAATTGTTGTGATACATCTTATTGTTTGAAACACTAATATTTGTGTTCAGCGAAGTCTCCCGAGTAAAACAGTACCCCCCATGTACAGGTTTTATGGTGTCTTGAAAAGTTACAGGGTTAAATATAGAGCTAGCAAATTAATTTCTCTGGACTTTCTGACTGGGTTAATTATGTAAAAATATTACATAAATATATATGTAGAATTAAAATATATATATTTATATTTATATATAGGTATAAAAATTATTTGAAGTCCCCAGCACTCACGTATACCATAAGCCAATGCCGGGCGCCAGTCCAAAGCTCCAAAATGATAAATGATCCAAATGAAATAGGCTGCTCTCCAGACTTAAAAAATTAAATTTTTATTAAAGTTGATTAAAAGCTACGACCAACGTTTCGGTCCCTGTTCGGGACCTTCTTCAGGGTCAAAATTCAGCAGGACAATACAACACATTACACATACTACCAATATATACCATTAATAATTAAGTAAACTACTCACCAAAAGTGTTTGCCGCCTAATCCGCCATCACCCAGTGTACTTCCGGGTATGCGCGCGCACCTCTGAACGTGCCCCGCCTCCCGTTACGTGATCGTGCGTGTATTACTGCCTCGATCACCAGGAGCTGCGGTTTCTATGGTGATGATACACAAACGTGCAATATACATGAATCGGATGTGCTCCCAATTCCAAATACTATAAGGGGAACATAGTTTAAAGTGCTAAAAGGTGCATAATATGTATGAAACATAACCCTTAAATTCTTATGGTTATTAAATATAAAGTGTATAGACTTATTTGATCTAAAGTGCTTAAATTGAGTATCTAGCAGCCAATATTAATATATAAAGTGCCCAGTGCCAAAAAAGTTTCAAAGTCAGTGCTTAAAGTGAACCAAACTAAAAAATTGTGCTGCCAAATGCCATATAACTCTAATCCCTATGGTACATAAATCTATAATTATTTAAATACTATACATTCATACATATAAGTTAAAAGCATTACAATTAAAAACTTTTTTAAACTAGCTGGTTATCCTACAGAAAAGAGTGGTAAGAGATATTCTCGTTCAGTCCCAGAGGTGACACAGTATTCAATTGATTAATCCAAAACGCCTCTCGTTGAAGCAACAATTTGCCCCTATTACCCCCTCTCCGGGGGGGAGGGATGTGGTCTATCCCTATGAACTTTAGGGATGCCAGAGGGTGCTTTTTGTCCAAAAAGTGCTGTGCGACGGGTTTATCTGTTTGTCCATCCCTGTACGCTAACCTTATGCTTGACCGGTGACCCCTAATCCTCTCGCATAGGGGTGTTTCAGTCTTGCCCACGTAATGTAGACCACACGGGCACACCAATTTGTAGATTACATAAGGAGTTTTGCAGGTAATGGTGTGTCTTATCTCATAGACCTTATTGGTGTGTGGGTGATTGAACTTTTTTGCTGTAATCATGTGCCCACAGGTCACACATCCCAAACATCGGATGCACCCCCTTATGTTGTGTTTGTCCACTTTGGAGTAACTTTCAACTGGGTCAGTATGCACCAACATGTCTTTGAGGTTCTTGCCCCTCCTATAGCATATCAGTGGCTTCTCCTTAAAAATCCTGGGCAAACTTTCATCCAAGGCGACCATCCTCCAATTGTCTTTGACAATCGCTGTAAATTCACTTGAGGTATTATGAGGTATTATGAAATGTCATCGGGAATACCATCCTCTGTACTGGTAGGTACCGGAGCCATTTTAGCTTTCAACAGTGCCTGTTCCAACCCCCGACGGTCATAGCCTCTATCCAGGAATTTTTCAGCCATCACCTGCAATTGTGACTCAGCTTTACTCTTATCTGAATTGTTGCGTATAACTCTTTGGAATTGCGCCTTAGGAATGGATTTTTTCAACGGTACTGGGTGTGCACTGTCTGCATGCAGCAGAGTATTGCGATCTGTCGGTTTTGAAAATAATGTATGTTGTATTGCCTCAGATGCAAATGTAAGTTCCAAATCCAAGTACTGTACACTAACTTCACTAACATTTGCCGTGAATTTAATAGGTGTTTGCAATGAGTTGAGCTGCTCTATCATAGAATGTGCCTCACTGCAAGTACCTCTCCAGATTATCAGCAGGTCATCTATGAAGCGGTAGTAGCCAATGATCTTATCTTTGTACGGAGTCAGAATATGTGTTTGCTCGTATACGTACATGTACGCGTTGGCGTACATAGGGGCCATAGCTGACCCCATCGATGTGCCCGCTATCTGCAAATACCACCGATCTTCAAATCTGAAGTAGTTGTTATACAGTACCAGGGATAAAAGTTCCAATGTAAATTCAATCATAGGGCCTTGATAAACCGTCGAGTCGCATAACACTTGTCGCATAGCATCGATTCCATCTATGTGAGGGATGGCCGTGTACAGGCTGTTAACGTCCATGGTAATGAATATAGGAGGTTGGTCCCCAAATTCCAATGTCTGGATTCTACATAAAAGGGTCTGAGTGTCCTTGATGCAGGTATCCAACTCTTCCACAGGTCCTTTAAACATATGGTCTAACCACTGTGCTATGGGCTCTAAGATGCCTCCTATGGCAGACACAATGGGACGTCCCGGAGGTTTCTGCATACTCTTATGGATTTTCGGTATACTGTATATGATGGGAGTCCGGGGGTGTTGCTTGTTCAAGAACTTATGTAGGTCCAGACTGATATATCCAGCTCTGAGGCCCATATCTGTAACGTCACTGATCTTCCTTTGTATTTCTGCAGTAGGATCACCTGGCAAGGGACGATAAGTCTTCAGGTCTTGGAGTTGATGAAACAAATCCTCCGCGTAATCTGTGTAATTCATAAGGACTACGCCGCCGCCTTTGTCTGCTGAGCGGATGACAATGGTGCGGTCTTTTGATAGACTATCCAGGACTTGTCGCTCCTTTTTACTGATGTTATTTCTCTTTTTGTGCCGCTTAGATATTACTTCTTGTGTCATCTTGGATGTAGTTGCCAAAAATGTCCTAATGGACGGTTTATTGGATTGTGGATCAAACGTGGACCTGGATTTAAATTTCTCCAAGCCCCCTGACGTCGGCATTGGCTTATCTTTATTAATGTTATGAAAAAATTCCTTGAGTCTCATGTTCCTCCCGAATTGGAATAATTCAGTGTTCCACTTAAAGGGATTCACCACATTGGTAGGGACGTAGGATAGTCCTTTGCTTAGGATCTTCTTCTCTGTGTCATTTAATTGTCTGCCTGAGAGGTTGAAAATGGGATTCACCTCCGATACGGGGGTTTGCCTCCTCGTGCCATGTTTGACCTTGTGCCCTCTCCTGTTTCTGAACTTTCTTCGATTCTGACTCTGCTCCGGGTAACCGTACCCGTCCCAGACTGGCATAAAAAAGCCGAGGTCTCATTGGTATTTTCTGTCTCTGACGTGGATTCCCCAGAAGTGACATCTATAGTCGGTATCTTGGGGCGTATTATCTTTCTGCGGAATCGCCTTGGTCTCGATGGACGATCACCCGATAGCCATCTATACACTCGGTGATCCTTATAGTCTTGCTGTACCATCTCGAACTTTTGCTTTTTAAATCTGACCAATTCGTTTTTATATTTAAGCAACTCCGATTTGAGTTGTTGCTGCAGCTTTATCCCATCTGCTGAAGCCAGTAGTACCGCTTGTTCCGTCTCTAACGTTATGATCTGTTGTTTAATCTCAGCAAGGTCAGTTTTAACATCCTTGATTGTTATGAGCATCAGGTCTAAAGAGGCTTTATTTAAAACATGGGTCCAATCTCTGCACACTGTTGCCTTAAGTCTGCCAATTGTTGGTATGTTCAATAGCCTGAAGCCTCGGGGTATCATTTTTTAGTTTGGTTCACTTTAAGCACTGACTTTGAAGCTTTTTTGGCACTGGGCACTTTATATATTAATATTGGCTGCTAGATACTCAATTTAAGCACTTTAGATCAAATAAGTCTATACACTTTATATTTAATAACCATAAGAATTTAAGGGTTATGTTTCATACATATTATGCACCTTTTAGCACTTTAAACTATGTTCCCCTTGTAGTATTTGGAATTGGGAGCACATCCGATTCATGTATATTGCACGTTTGTGTATCATCACCATAGAAACCGCAGCTCCTGGTGATCGAGGCAGTAATACACGCACGATCACGTAACGGGAGGCGGGGCACGTTCAGAGGTGCGCGCGCATACCCGGAAGTACACTGGGTGATGGCGGATTAGGCGGCAAACACTTTTGGTGAGTAGTTTACTTAATTATTAATGGTATATATTGGTAGTATGTGTAATGTGTTGTATTGTCCTGCTGAATTTTGACCCTGAAGAAGGTCCCGAACAGGGACCGAAACGTTGGTCGTAGCTTTTAATCAACTTTAATAAAAATTGAATTTTTTAAGTCCGGAGAGCAGCCTATTTCATTTGGATCATATATATAGGTATATATATAGTGATATATACATATATATTTATGTATATATAAATATATATATTATTTCATTCTAAGTGTATTTTGATCTCAATATATATATATATTAATATCAAAATACAGTTAGAACGAAATTACACATATGTATATTTTTTAAATTGTTTTTAAAAAAACATTTCTATTTTTCATTTTTAACGTATTTATATATTTATTTATTTTATATTATATATAGATATATAATTATATATCTATATATATATTTAATTAATATCATTCTACGTGTATTTTGATATTAATATATATATATTTATATGTAAAAAACAGATAAAATTTGTATCTTGTAATACCTTTTTATATATATTACTATTAAAATACACTTAGTGTATGTAACCTGATTACACTACCTTGACTTTGAAGCAGACAACAGGTCCTGTTGCATTCTGGTTTAGTTAGCTCAGTGGAGCTAAAGTCAAGAGGCAGCAATTGCCCAGAGCACCTACCTTACAAAGACTACTCATTGAGCTGCATTGGGAAGTATGTGTTTGGACAGTCACAAAAAAATCTGGGCAGGATTAGTAGGGGATGGCTTGCAAAAGCTGCAGACAAGAAAACTGCAGGTTGTGCAATCTGTTTTTAGTCAATCTGTTTATTTTGTAGTTGGGCACTGGAGTGTCCCTTTAAGGATGATTTGAAATTTACACTTTGTAGTTAGTGACTGTATTAAATTTGAGGTGTAATGTGTAATTCTTACATTTGCTCCTGTTACTGAAACCAAACTCTTGTTTCTATAACCATAACGCGTATCACTACTAAGATTGAACTTACTCAATTTACTACTCCTATGCCACAAACGTGTGCCACAAACGTGTTACTATGATTTATTCTGCCTTTGGACAACAGGATGAGTTACTGTAGCCAACTTTACAAAATCAGTTGTCATTACTCACACTGATGTGCTGCTTCAGATTTTCATGAAGTTGAAATCCTACTTCAATTGCTTCTTCGTTTATATTAGTTATAATGCAGAGGTGCTGAGATAGGCGTTCTGTAAGGAAAGGAGCACATAAAGCAGAAATGAGATAATCAGCACGGAACTCAAGTGACATCACATCAAGTGCTTTAAAAGTCTTTTGTTTGTGACATTATATAAAGAGCACACTATTTATGATAACCTCCAAATCATTTAAAGTGACAGAAACCCAAATGGTGTTTCAATCCATGAGATCAGTAAGATATATCATGATTTATTGATGAGCTATTTAATCCAGAGCAGATTTATGTTTTTTTAAATAGTACCACACTCTCCAGCAGAGTATAATAGTGATACAGTTAATAGTGACAAAGTGAGTTCAAATGTAAATATAAAACACATACTATGGGCCAGAAGGGAATGATAACCCTACACTATGCAGACTGTGGTCTAAAGGGCAGGAATATTAATTATATAAAGCTATCTGCTATCACAGTATGCAGGAATGGCCAGGATGTTTTCATATAGGAACAAGCAGTGACTGCATGTGTGATTCATTAGACTAGATGAACATCATGGGAGATTAAATCCACAAAATATATAAGTGATGGTTAACCTTTGCACCTCTGTCAGTACTGGACGTCATTGCTTTTGATGTTTATTCAGCGAGCAGCTACTATTTATATCACTGGAATTTTTTTTCAGGACACCTAGCCTCTCTCCCTATTAAGTTTTATGATCAGTCTATTATATACTGATTTTCATCTCAATGTATATTCTCTCCTCTGATACCTATATATTGCTCTGGCTGACGAATGGCACATATTGACTGCTTATATTCCTAAGATCTTTCATTTATACCAAAGAGGTCTATATATAGGGATTTCTGCCTATAGGGGGTACCTTGTGACCCATTAGTGGCCCTGATTGGAGATTTTTTTGCCTCTACTTGCATGTGCAGCATACTGCCTCACAGAGCGCTGTTTAGTTATAGAGATCACTGAGGGACCTGACACTCAGATTTTAACTAGTTTCTATTAAAGTTTACCCTTTTTTATTTTTTTGTTCTGTATGTGTAGATCCTTTTTGACCACTTTGCAGTGGTTCTTCTCTATAATCTATATCGGCGGTATAGTCGATTATTGTATATATTGGATATACTGTATATAATTCATTTGTGTATGCTTTAATTTTTTCTGGCACTATTTCTTTTAGCCTCACACACTATGGGTTTATCTAGATAGTACCGATCACGTAGTATTTGCCTACTAGTCATACTTATATCTAGGCGATGCTCAGGGTCTCGTGACTTGTTCTATTCGAGACCCTTTAGCATCCTTGTTTGTCGTTTTTTCACTATGGAATATTGTCATTTATTGTAATTTGTGTAGTGCATAGATGAACTGGCTGCTTGGTAGAGGTGGTATTGTCAATTCAGAAAAGAGGTTAATTTGATTGTATAGAAGGGCAGAAGGTTTACAGTCTAAATTCCTCTTTGAAGCTGGGACCCCAACAGAGCTACTCTGTAAGGTGTGAGAAGTCACACCTAAGTGGCCTGGAAGTCTGGTTTAAATATGAACTAACTCTCTAATTTGCCATATGTCTAGATCCCTTCGTAGACTTTGATATGTTAATGGCCAATGGCCTTGTGTTCCAGTATCATACCCAAAATAAACATTAATACTTACCCACAGATTAATAACGAAGCTTTATTTTTATTATATTTAGAATGGTACAAGTACAATCTTCTAATCAAGCCTAAACATAATTTGCGTAACTTAACCCTAGGGGAACGGATTGTGATATCCGCTAAATTGGGTCACAAGTACGGAGTATGTCATATCTATGGAATAGAAAAATAGTAACAAATTCATAGATGCAATTATTATTTCTGTGGCAAGTACATAAGAGGAGATAGAACCAATTGTTTCCATTTGGATTGATATTGGTCTGGGGGGTGGTAACTTATAGTTACTATAAGTACGCCTTATCTCCACCTCTAGGCGAGGCTTGGTAATCCACAGGGTATATATCTAATGATACTGAAGTGTGTATTGTACTTGCTTTGGGCCAAAATCTGATTTTGAGTGAGTCACCATCTTTCCTGCCAGAGACCCCCTGGCCAGAAGCTTTACTTTGAAGACCTAAGGAGTAAGTGATTAGTACTTCTGTTATTTTATCCCTTTTGTTTTTATCTGTTGTTGGTGTAACTAATTTGATTGTCATCTATAGTTTTGTATGCACTGTGATTATTTTTTGTTTATAGTATATATATTTCTTTATTATGTTCTGCCTTTGTCTGGTAAAGAATCACATTACGTGAAGAGACTAATTAGTGTTGTGCAATTGTAAAGATATTGTGCTAAGTTGTATTTGGGGGATTTTTATTATAAAGTTACCTGGGGGTGGCAGCATTAAAATAGTTATATTATTATTATTATTATGGTTAAGGGTGGTAGACAAATACAAAAAAATAGATAACCGCACCTTAGAACACAGTAATGTACAAAAGTGAAGTCAATATAAATTATATTTACATACTTTGTTAAAAGTCTATGAAGTATTTGGCTGTTATACAGTGCATGGTATCTCAAAGAAAAAGGAAAAAGAGAGATAATAATAATGCAGTATTTCTTTAACACAGTGAAGTAGAGTGCTATAGCAAAAACTCATAGATAATAAACAAAAAAAGAAAAAAAATGCCATTCTACCTGTGTATGATTTACTGAGTAGATTATAGGCTTAAAAAGTAACTTTTAATAAATAAATCTAAAATAAAAATATATTAAAGAAAAATCATATGAACAACAGGAGTGGATGGAGACTATACAGTGAGTAAAACTCTGACTACTTATACAAGCTGTAAAAGTGTATACATAACACTAATGCTGAAGCAATACTGTTTTGCTACAATATAACATCAGTGTATTCCCAAGTAATAGAAGTGATACTATATTATATATCACTAATAGCTGTAACAAAAGGGGGGAGATAAGATGACTGCTAAACCAGTGCTGTCAATAGTTAAAAGATTTATGGATAAGTAAATCCCTACATGATAGTACAACTAACGACATGGGTAAGCTCAACATACAATAATTGATAATGTTCTATGGTGCTTAAAGGGAAACTCCAGTGCCAGAAAAACGATCCGTTTTTCTGGCACTGGAGGGTCCCTCTCCCTCCCACCCACCAATCCCCGGTTACTGAAGGAGTGAAAACCCCTTCAGTGACTTACCTGGGACAGCGGCGATGTCCCTCGCCGCTGTCTCCGCCTCCGCGACGCTCCTCCTAGTGATTACGTCGGCCGGTGGGCGAGACTAATCTCGCTCACCGGCCGAGGAGACCTAATGCGCATGCGTGGAAATTCCGCGCATGCGCATTACGTCTCCCCATAGGAAAGCATTGAAAAATCATTTCAATGCTTTCCTATGGGGTTTTGAGCGACGCTGGAGGTCCTCACACAGCGTGAGGACGTCCAGCGACGCTCTAGCACAGGAAACCTGTGCTAGAACCCAGGAAGTGACCTCTAGTGGCTGTCTAATAGACAGCCACTAGAGGTGGAGTTAACCCTGCAATGTAAATATTGCAGTTTATGAAAAACTGCAATAATTACAGTTGCAGGGTTAAGGGTAGTGGGAGTTGGCACCCAGACCACTCCAATGAGCAGAAGTGGTCTGGGTGCCTGGAGTGTCCCTTTAACCTCTGAAAGATCCAAGATAATGGTTCAGCTAAGACAGATTTCTGACAGACGGCGATTAGCCAGTTAACCCCTTAAGGACACATGACATGTGTGACATGTCACTATTCCCTTTTATTCCAGAAGTTTGGTCCTTAAGGGGTTAAATATCACAAAATCTGCCTAGATCATAGCAGCGTATTGATAATAAATAAAGGTTTCTGTCAAGCAGTAAAGTGTAAAATAAGGGGTTGCTAACCTGGCTCCGTTTTTTCTCCAAGATACCTAGCAGTATACTGTATTCTAGTGTAACAATGGCTGCCTGCACTGAGTTATCTTATGCTTTACCACAGTGGAGCACAAAGTAGTAGCTCACCTGTGAAGGAGTGCTGACAGGCAGCAGTTAACCGGTTAAAAGTCACACAAGTTGCCTAAGTGCTAGCTGCATCTAAATAGTAGGTCAAAGTATAAAGAGAGGGTTTGCAAACAGTTTTGAACAGGTTGCCTAGGTAGTAGAAAATATACAGACAGTGACAGAGGAAGGCATATAGAATAAAGATTCCTGAGTCTTGTGCCTTCGAGGGCACCCCTTAATAAAATGCCTGGTCTTATCAATCTCCCCCCATAAACATAATAAAGGAAAAAGAAAGGGAAATAAAGTATGTACAGAGCACATAAAATTAGTGTTAAGAGTCTCCAATATGCACTCCTGAGATGCTGGACATGAAAGAACTTGATGTCGGTAATTTAGCAATTGATAAGCAGAGAGTTAGGTGCCGACATCAATAATGTGTCAGTATGTGTCCAGAGCCCCTGACGTGCATGTTTCGCCAGTGAAGCTCATCAGAGGGGAACCAGATACAGGCAAGTATAGGAGTATTTAAATCATAAGCTCTTAATTGATTGGGAGATTTTCAGGATTCTGACCAATGGTAGCTTGGGAAGGGAAACTCAACCATTAAGAAATAATTGACTAATTAACCCTATGTTTAACTGAATCTTATGGTTTTTTACTGAATATTAAAATGATTGATTATAAAAAAAAAAAAGGTGGAAAAGTGTAAGTAACACTTATATGTGATTAACAATAGTGACATAGTTAGTTGAACGAACATAGCAACGTTTATCTGCTAAACTATTTACTGATTAGTGCAGATATATTAGTGGATTCCTAAACTTGCTGACTAAAATGTAACATTAATGAAAGTTTTTAGGATTTTAAGATTTTAGGAGAGAGAATGTTTGTAATAGACCTAAATTAATATTGATAATGAATAATTATGCATTTATTTGTGAATGAAGGGGGTAAAATTAAATTCTTCATTTAGTCCCAAGGGGGATAAGGTCTTACATTCATGTATCCATCTGGATTCTTTCCTTAATAGGGTGAGATTAAAATTACCCTTTCTAGTGTTCAGGTGGATACGTTCTAAAACCTGAAACGTAAGATGAGATGCATCCGAGTTATGGAAGTTCCTTGTGTGATTGGAGACAGGAGTCGAAATGTTTAGGTTTGAGACGGAATTCACATGTTGTAGGATTCTCCTTCTCAGTTCTTGGAAGGTTTTTCCTATATATTGTAGTTTACAGCTACAAGTAATGATGTAAACTACTTTTGTGGTGCTGCAATTAACAAAATCATTAATCGGATGTGTTTTCTGCGTATTGGTGCATAAGACTGATTTTGATGGTTTGATAACCCGACATGCCTTACATTTCCCACATCTAAAAATTCCCTTTGTTTCTTGTAGCCATGTCTTAGGTGATGGTTTTGGTTCAAGATGACTATGAACTAGCAGGTCACGCAGATTGTTAGCTCATCTTGCTGTGATACTTGGGAATATAGAAAGATTAGTGGCCACCTCTTTGTTGTGGGTGAGTATCGGCCAATTGTCTGCATAGATTTTTCGAATGGGATTCCATAGTTGATCATAAGTGCCTATGCATCTAATTGTAGGTTTAGTATCCTTCACTTTGTAATTTCTGAGACTAGTTGATCTGTCCATACTAGAGACTCGTTGGAATGCCTTTTTAAGGATTTTGTTTGGATAGCCTTGCTGTTTGATAGCAAAAACTCACTCACAATATATAGAGCTACAAAGAGCTCTGCTGTGTTGGGCGTTGACGGTACAATCCCCGTCACTGGATATATTTTCAGCTACAGGAGTGGTAGACTTTATCTGTGTCTCGAATACGTGAAGAAGAAAATTGGAATATCCAGTAGTATCCACAGTTATTGCTACAGTTCTAGCACCTTTCCCTAACACATCCTTACATTTTGCAATAACACATTAAATATCCCTGTTAGTCATAAAGTAGTAGGAATTTATTGGTTGTCAATATATATATATTTTTTTAATAAAGTCCTTATAAAATAGTATTTTTCAGAATGAGTGCAGTTGTTTACAAATAATCAGCTGCAGGAGTGTGCCTAAGGAATAAGTATGCAGTGTGCACCACCAACTATTAAGGATGGGCTGTGGGATCACACGATTGCACGGTTCCAATATTAAATGATCGTTTTCAGATAGAACTGGTAGACACAGCAGAGTCTTGATGTATTCTACCAGTCTACCAGTTACATTTAAATTGGAGAGAAAGACACAGACAAGATCAACTAATATGTTTCTTATTGTAGTATGTACCGTATTTATCGGCGTATAACACGCACTTTTTTCCACTGAAAATAGGGGAAAAATCGTGGGTGCGTGTTATACGCCGATATCCCATAATTACTTACCTGTCCTGAAGCGTGGGCCGGCTTCACAGCTTGCACCGCGGTACAGGAACTTTAATTTCATGTTCCGGTTTCCGGCGGGACTGAAAGGAAGTGTGCACAATAGTGTGCACACTTCCTTTCAGTCCCGCCGGAAACCGGAACATGAAATTAAAGTTCCTTTACCGCGGTGCAAGCTGTGAAGCCGGCCCACGCTTCAGGACAGGTAAGTAATTATGGGAGGGGAAGTACACTATGGGAGGGGAGGGGAGGGGGGGAAGTACACTATGGGAGGGGAGGGGGGGGGAAGTACACTATGGGAGGGGAGGGGGGGAAGTACACTATGGGAGGGGAGGGGGGGAAGTATACTATGGGAGGGGAGGGGGAGGGGAGGGGGGAGAATACTATGGGGGGGAGAATACTATGGGAGGGGGGAGGGGGGGAATACTATGGGAGGGGAGGGGGAGAATACTATGGGAGGGGAGGGGGAGAATACTATGGGAGGGGAGGGGGGAGAATACTATGGGAGGGGAGGGGGGGAGAATACTATGGGAGGGGAGGGGGAGAATACTATGGGAGGGGAGGGGGAGAATACTATGAGAGGGGAGGGGGGAGAATACTATGGGAGTGGAGGGGGGGAATACTATGGGAGGGGAGGGGGGAGAATACTATGGGAGGGGAGGGGGGGAGAATACTATGGGAGGGGAGGGGGGAGAATACTATGGGAGGGGAGGGGGGGAGAATACTATGGGAGGGGAGGGGGAGAATACTATGGGAGGGGGGAGAATACTATGGGAGGGGGGGACACTATGGGATGAGGGGGGAACACTATGGGATGAGGGGGGGGGAATACTATGGGAGGGGGGAAATTTCCTGGAATTTCTTTCTAAAAATGAGGTGCGTGTTATACGCCGGTGCGTGTTATACGCCGATAAATACGGTAAGTTCAAGACAGGAAAATATAATTTAACTTTAAAAGAACATGTACTTAGCATTGTTGGAAAACAATTCCAATGCTGCTTCCTGAATATAAACTGCACTTCATTTGTTGAAAACTTGTTATTTTTCAATATATGTTACAATTTTAATGAAATAAACATATCTTAAAATTACACTGTTTGGCTCATTAAACTATGGTTGTCATTTTGCCATCATACTAATATTGGAGTCTTTCGGATCACTGCGCATCACTTAATACCAGAGAAATCTTCTACATTCTATGTTAATGTCAAAATTGTCCAGTTCTATTAACCATTAATCTATTAATCTATTGCAACAATTTAGCTTCTATTAAAATGACTAATAGTTATAATCATTGATGCACTGTGCTGTTAATAATAACAGCTAGGGATTTGCAGCATTGCGTCATATACCCCTCAGGCACATTGCGATGTCATTCCAATTAAAATTAAGTGGATAATAGTAAATATTGTATATAATACACGAATAGCATTTCCTTTAGAAAATACCTGTGCCAAGACTAGTTACACATTTGTTTATGCATCTCAAATATCTACCACGCATCAGCACTGATCTAGCCCAACCCTGGTTTTTCCGAGCTATGACAGCAAAGGAAAACACAAACAGCTATAAATGATAAATTACAATATACTTACGTAAGATGTACATGAAACTACACTGTATATATTTAAGTTTAGCCACTGGGGTATGTGACACATACAGCCACCCACACTTAGACCCTTATCCCCAGAAACTGAGAAATTAATTCATGCCGGCACTGACTTGGAGATGAGCTACAGTGTGAATATTTTCCTTACCAAAAAAATCAACAAATAAAGAGAACATAAAAAGTGTAGCTAAAAGGAGACATTGAAGGCTGGCATATTTAACCCCTTAAGGATGATGATGATTCCCTTTTATTCCAGAAGTTTGGTCCTTAAGGGGTTAATGCAGTACATGCTAAAGCAGTTAATCATAGGTTTTAAGTGCTTGATCACTTTCAGTCCTCCACATTTCTAGCATATAAAGATTCACACACAAAAAAACATATTTAGTGTTTATCCATGCTGCTGCCTGTGTACTTGTAATTGTATTTCGCAATAAAGCCCTATGTGAATATCTTGGTGGATCCAATTCTTTACTCATTATAACAAACTAGAGTGCAGAATTTCAGCTACTAATACAATCAAATGTAGACTATAGGATGGAGTTGATAATATTTCTAAAGCATTATCTAGACCAGTGGTACCCAACCAAGTCCTCATCAACCATCAACAGTCCAGGTTTTGTCAGTATCTCCATTTGACTAAATCAGGGAACTACATAAATCCTGGATTGTTTATGGTCCATGAGGACTGGGTTGGGGACCACTGATCAAGACGAGGGGTAGACAACCTTTGGCACTCCAGATGTAATGGATTACATCTCCTTTGATATTTTGCCAGAATTATGGGAGATGTAGTCCACAACATTTGCAATGCCAAAGGTTGCCTAACCATGATCTAGACGATGAAAATAAAATACAAATTATTTTAAAATTAGATATTCAGCTTGTAATTTCTGTAAAAGGCATTGCAGCTTCTTTACGTGAGCGATGCTCTTTCCAAACTAGGAAGCATATCTGTTAGCCATCCAATGGTAAAGCTTGTAGCTTTCCATTGTTTTCTGTAGGAGATGAGAAGATTCCATAAACTCTATCCCAGTTGAGGTTTATAGGATATATAGTTCAGCACCCAGTAGCAATCTCATTTATCAAGTAAGATAAATGAGACAGGTGCCTAAGCTGATAGCAGCTGCAAAATATTAGCTTACTTACCACAGCTGTACTACAGCTCCTATCGATCTATTGACAGTTCCATTCACAGGTCTAGGTTTGGCCATGATTCTATTCACCAACTCGAGATAAGGCAAACAGACAAAGTGTAATTTATCATGAAGAGGTTACCGTATGTAGTCATGCATAGCATGTATCTGCCCATTAAGATAGGCTTATATATGCTTCCAACTTATAGCTGCAGCAACACTTCATGAAATTACATGAAACAACTACAAAGACACAGGGACTGGGTGTGACATAACTCTGTATTTTATTGTCCCAGTTAATTTCCCTGCATTCGGAAGATGGATCTACCGAACACCGACCACCCCCCTGGCTCATTGAACTTCAAAGGAAAACACAAAAGTGCTCTCTCTGTGTCCCGAACTCTAAAGCAGACCCCGCGAACGCCTGCTTCTTTCCACGACAAGCCAGGAGATCGCTGTTCGGTAGGATTGTTCGCAAGAACAAGGTGAACAATGAGCCAGGGGAACCGTTTGACTTTTGGAACTCCCTAAGGTGACCGACCGCTACCCTTGATTCTCTGGAACTGATTTGGGCAGACGCCACGTGTACGGTCGGTCAGAACTTTACCCCGTTGGTGATTCGGCTGGGTTTGTGGGATCTGAGCACAATTTGGATATGTTTGGCGCTCAGATCCAGGCTATCTAGGGATATAATGATTGTGGGGGTTCCTATGTATGTTATATGTATTTTGGGGTATTTTATGTTTTATATTTTGTACCTCTAGTGCCTGGGAGATAATTAGTTTAAGCAAAGTACACTAAATTATCTCCCAGACACAGAGACTCCTGGTTCGTGTTTTGGGCGTGTTATACTATGTCTTTCCTTGAGACCCCATGCTGGCTGTCTGTCTGTGTATATAAGTTGGCTATTTGTCTGGAATTCATTTTTCCTGTTGTACCCTTCATCAAGTCTTGACTGATGTTTGAGCATGTGAACGACGAAGCGATTGATTTGTTCTCACAACTTGCTTGGATTTTGGGAGAGTACGAACTAGCGTACTATGCGAACGGGCTATATTCACTTAAGCCTTTAGCATTTCGGGAGTGTGTGAACAAACCTCATGTACTTCATGAAGTACATGATGTTCGTTACACTGGGCATTTTTTGTGCTGAAAAACCCCAACTCGGCTTATACTCGAGTCAATTGTCTGTATTATGGCAATTTACATTGCCATAATACAGACAATGGGGCTGTGTAGGAGGGGGGCTGGCAGGGAGCTCTTACTTACCTCCCCTGCAGCTCCTGTCAGCTCCCTCCGCCGCCGCGCCGGTCCGTTCAGCACCTCTGTCAGCTCCCAGTGTAAGTCTCGCGAGAGCCGCGGGGTCATAGTGCGGCCGCGAGACTTACACTGGGACTTACACTGGGAGCTGCACGGACCGGCGCGGAGGAGGAGGGAGCTGACAGGAGCGGTAAGTAACAGCTCTGCCAGCCCCCCTCCTACACAGCCCATCCACTGGACCACCAGGGATTGAGAGGCCCCCTCCCTGCCATGTAGCAAGCAGGGAGGGGGGACGAAAAATAATAAAATAATAATAAAATAAAAAAAATAATAATTAAATAAAATAAAAAATAATAATGAAAACATTTAAATAATTAAAAAATAATAATAAAATTGCCCACCCCCCACCAAGGCTCTGCAACACACACACACACACTGCACTCATACACACACACACTGCACTCATACACACACTGCACTCATACACACGCACTGCACTCATACACACGCACTGCACTCATACACACGCACTGCACTCATACACA
Source organism: Pelobates fuscus (assembly GCF_036172605.1). Classification (NCBI taxonomy): domain Eukaryota; kingdom Metazoa; phylum Chordata; class Amphibia; order Anura; family Pelobatidae; genus Pelobates; species Pelobates fuscus. The sequence goes on along the minus strand of NC_086320.1, from coordinate 329,216,914 downwards.
GACTGCATTCATACACACACTGCACTCATACACACACACTGTACTCATACACACACACTGCACTCATACACACACACTGCATTCATACACACACTGCACTCATACACACACACTGCACTCATACACACACACTGCACTCATACACACACACACACTGCACTCATACACGCACACACACTGCACTCATACACGCACACTGCACTCATACACACACTGCATTCATACACATACACTGCACTCATACACACACACTGCACTCATACACAGAGTGCATTCATACACACAGTGCACTCATACACACACTGCACTCATACACACACGCTGCACTCATACACACACGCTGCACTCATACACACACTGCATTCATACACACACACTGCATTCATACACACACTGCATTCACACACACACACTGCATTCATTATATACACACACTGTAAATAAATATTCAATTAATTTTTTTAGGATCTAATTTTATTTAGAAATTTACCAGTAGCTGCTGCATTTCCCACCATAGTCTTATACTCGAGTCAATAAGTTTTCCCAGTTTTTTGGGGTAAAATTTAGGGGCCTCGGCTTATATTCGGGTCGGCTTATACTCGAGTATATACGGTAAGTGCTATATAAAAAGATATAATTTTAAGTAGCAAATCTGCTTTTAACTTAAGGATGTCTTAAAGCATGTGTAACTAATAAAAAATATTATGTGATAGTGTTTCTGTATCATCCACTGAATAAAACATCCTCAGGGTTAATTACTAAAGGGAGAATTTTGGACAATTAGAAATTAATTTCAACTTTAATGCCAAAATAACTGAATTGGAAAAACTGAATTGGAGCCTGACCCTCTCCACTTAAATGTTCCCAGTCACCTGGACAGAATCTTGACTCTAGGAGGTTTTTTGATTCTCTCCCTGTTTATGCACTTTAGGTATCACGTATCACTACTGAAAATTGTCTTAAATCACCCTTTAGCGCTGACCAGCCCATCAACCTTAGGGATTAAAGTTTTGTTTGTTATTTTTATTGTTCATTCTAAAACAAAAAGTTGAGTACCATCGCTCAATTGCAACTTATTTGACTTTTTTGGTATGCAAATGTATTTCTCTGTAGTGAACACCAGCTGTTGAAATATTTGTACACTGCAGGTATGCAACTTTTGTTTAATAAAACTCTTAAAAAACCTTTATTGTACATTTCCGAGTGCAAAATTTCACTTGGGAAGTTAGTACTGTTTTCAACCCTTGGTTCTGTGTGCTATCATTGGAACTCGGATGAGAAGTGACTAAGTCATACACAGCAAACAAACACGTATGTTGGAATCCAAAACTTACATTGTTACTTTAATATTCAGAAATCAGTCTTGACAACATTTTATCCACAATCAGTGTGAGAATAGAGCTGGAAGTTTTCTCAGCTGTGCTTCTAATCGACCAGTGTTAAATTGAAAAGAGCCAAGTGCATGCCTTGTTTGATTATGAATCTGTACACATACATAAACCCACTGACTTAACAAACAAGCATTATGAATCTGTCGCTGGAACTTGTTGAGCCCACCCAAGCCTGTTGTGCATGCCCAGACCTACAAAAACTCCCAAAGTCCCTGCAATGACTTAAGTAAGAGAAAAAAAAAAGTTTAACTAGCAATTGTAGAAAGCAATAGACACATTCCATTTAACTTCCTTGCTTAATCCAGGCAAACAAATCCTCATAGAGCCTACAGACATCGTACAGTTTAGTGACTCACGTCCTGGTTTCTTATCAGTACAAAATTGGAGCAGAAAATAAAACTCAGTATTTCCTTTTCTTTCCACACCTCTATTACCATACGGTTTAGGACATGTTGTGGTCTTTGACAATTAAACAAGCCACATCCGGTCGATTCTCATCACGGCTGGCTTGAAAAGAACTAACAATGCGGAGATCGGCTGTGTCTTACGTGCTGACAAGTAACCTTGGATTTAACACAATTTTATACCAAGGGAAAAATTTAAATCGTAATTATCTCTTAACGAGATTAGATTAAATTTTATCACGGAATGTCGGCTATTTGTAGTTGACCTTCAGCTACACTCAATAGAAAGATTTGGAATTACTGCATGAGTCTCCTCTGAATTCAATTTATAATACTGATAATATTCAGACATAAAAAGCCTTAAAATCTTGTATAAAACATAACAATTTTGAAATATGTTAACCCTAGGGTTTCTAGTTCCTGAAAGAAAATATAATGCATAGTCTGTCGAAGCAGTGTGGTAATATTGATAAAAAGTGAAATTTAAGAGTTTTGGAATTAAAATAAAATTTCTATTTTTCCACCATTAGTGGCATTGCAACCAACACTATGACAGGTGCTGTTCATTGGAACCAAGCTCGTATTACCATGGACCGAGTTACAGAATACCAAAGGAGAACAAGGCAACAAGTATATCATTATTGGTCCATACTGGTACAAAAGGAGTAGAGAACCACGCCTGTGGATTTTAATCTAAAATTTGTAGCACTATTCTACAAAGTGCAGTGCTAGATACCCTACAAGCTCACAGTCTAAAGGAAATGAAGGGGATAAGGAAAGTATCTAGAATGGAACTATAGCCTTCGATCCAGTTTATTTAGTCTACTTCAATAAAAAAAAGAAAGCGTCTCGATCCTCAATTTCCTACAGAGCACTGCAATTATGGAACGACCTTCCGCACACTTTCAAATCTTTTCCAGGCCTAAAATCCCATAAGACATCCCTCTCTACGTATATCAAAGCAGAATGCACCTGTCATTGTTGATTATATATTTCTTACCTGTTCTATGTTAAATTTTGTATATATATGTCGTTTATTAATATTATTTTGTATTTTATTGTACCCTATTGTAACGATGCAATGTTTTGTGGACCTAGGACTTACTTAAAGGACCACTATAGGCACCCAGACCGCTTCAGTTCAATGAAGTGGTCTGGGTGCCAGGTCCATCTAGTTTTAACCCTGCAGCTGTAAACATAGCAGTTTCAGAGAAACTGCTATATTTACACTAGGGTTAATCCAGCCTCTAGTGGCTGTCTCATTGAGAAATGCTTTCCTATGGACTGTTTAAATGCAAGCGCGGCTTTTGCCACGCATACGCATGCAGCACTGACGTCGGCAGAGGGAGCCTAGCGTTGGAGAAAGGTAAGTGTTTAACCCCTTCAGCCCGGCGGGAGTGGGACCCTGAGGGTGGGGGGACCTAAAGACCCTATAGTGTCAGGAAAACAAATTTGTTGTCCTGGCACTATAGTGGTCCTTTAAAAACTAGAGAAATCTCAATGTATCCTTCCTGGTTACATAGTTACATAGCTGAAAAGAGACTTGCGTCCATCAAGTTCAGCCTTCCTCACATATGCTTTTGCTGTTGATCCAAAAGAAGGCAAAAAACACAGTCTGAAGCGCTTCCAATTTTGCAACAAACTAGGAAAAAATTCCTTCTTGACCCCAAAATAGCAGTCAGATGTCTCATTGGATCAAGCAGCTATTACCCCACTAATTAGAAATTGTATCCCTGTATGTTATGTTTTTGCAAGTATTTATCCAATTGCAACTTAAACATCTGTATAGACTCTGACAAAACCATCTCTTCCGGCAATGAATTCCATATCCTTATTGCTCTTACTGTAAGAAAACCTTTTCTTTGCCTTAGATGAAATCTCCTTTCTTCAAGCCTAAATGTGTGACCTCGTGTCCTATGTATAGCCCTGTTTATGAATAGATTTCCAGATAAAGGTTTGTACTGGCCCCGAATATATTTGTATAATGTTATCATGTCCCCTCTAAGGCGCCGTTTTTCCAAACTGAAGAGATTTAAATTTTTTAACCTTTCTTCATAACTAAAATGCTCCATTCCTTTTATCAATTTTGTAGCTCGTCTCTGCACTTTTTCTAGTGCCATGATATCCTTCTTTAGAACAGGTGCCCAAAATTGCACAGCATATTCAAGGTGTGGTCTTACCAGCGATTTATAAAGAAGCAAAATTATATTTTCATCTCGAGAATTTATGCCCCTATTTATACATGACAAAACCTTACTGGCCTTAGCAACGGCAGATTGACATTGCATATTGCTACCTAATTTGTTGTCTATAACAATTCCCAAATCCTTCTCGTGTGTGGTTATCCCTAGTTCACTACCATTTAGGGTGTAAATTGCTTGTGCATTCTTAACCCCGAAGTGCATAACTTTGCATTTTTCTACATTAAATTTCATCTGCCATTTTAGTGCCCAGTCCCCCAATCTATCCAAATCCCTCTGAAGCAAGGCAATATCCTGCTCACATTTTATTACTTTACAAAGTTTTGTGTCATCTGCAAACACTGATACATGGCTTTCAATGCCCATTTCAAGATCATTTATAAATATGTTAAATAGAAGCGGTCCCAAAACAGAACCCTGAGGGACACCACTTACCACTTTTGTCCAGCTTGAAAATTTACCATTTATGACAACTCGCTGTACTCTATCCTTAAGCCAATGTTCTACCCAAGAACAAGAATATTCATCTAGACCAATTTATTTTAGTTTGAAGACTAACCTATTGTGAGGAACCGTATCAAATGCCTAGGCAAAATCCAAGTAGATCACATCCACTGCAACACACTGATCTATATTTCTACTTACTTCTTCGTAGAATGCAATTAGGTTAGTTTGACATGACCTATGTTTCATAAAACCATGCTGATTATTGCTAATAACACAGTTCTTCCCAATGAATTCCTGAATATTATCCCTTAATAGCCGTTCAAATAATTTCCCTGTCACAGAAGTTAAGCTCACAGGTCTGGTGAAATATTTTCTAAATAAATAAATATAAATAAATAGCTAGTGGTTAAGTATGTGACTTTGTTAATCTAATCAATACGCCTCATGATTATAGTATCGAGAATTAAAAAGACAGTGATGAGCAGAGTCCTGACAAGTGTTCTGCTAACCTCAATAACATGCAAGGTTAGAAAAGAAAACATTTTATTTTGGTATCTGTGCGTGGGTGCAACTAACAACTGGTTATTTACGCTAAAGAGACCAAAAGAAAATCCACCATTCTCAAAACAGCTATTCAAATGATTAGCAAAACTCTCCTGTGGAGTCTGTGGTAATGTTGTTCTGGATTGTCAAGGTTTTTAAATAAATTTTCATAGTATATTTAACATGTAGATAAATCACAAAGTCCCATAGCAATTATATTTAAGATATTTTCAACTTGGTGAAGAACAGAAATGTTTGCAACATGTACTTCGTGATAAATTACCTTGAATATCACAAACTTTGTTTACCATCTCCTAATTTTAGTTACAGAACATCTGTAACAATGGCACTTCTTTAAAAAGTAAAGTAATTGATGAAGACTTTGTGCTAGCCAATCTGAAAACAAATGCAATGAACATAGACATGCCAACTACTTCTATGTGTGTCAGTAGGAAGCAAGAGTGGAAGAAATGGCTGTGAAATTTGGACAAACATGCGCAGGCACCCTTCTCATTGGCAAGTAATGATTGAAAGAATGTTTTCTATCCATTGAAAATTGATTTGTTATCTGTAGGTGGCAAATCAATCTTAAAGAACCATATTGACTATACCCTTATTTAGTGACTATGGTGCCAGTTCATGATCCACTCATTTTTAAGTGAGGCACCCAAGAGCCAGCTTCCTGCTTGCCTGTTGCTAAGGTGAAAGTTCCACTTTCATCCATACTTTAATGCCATTCACTGGCTGAGCATGTCTTCTGAACTGGCATTAAAATATGGTTTACATTGATATAGATAATGCAGATATGGAACTTTCACATTGGCGATTTTAGAAAGTGGGTGTTGGATTGCAGATGCCTGAGAGGCCCATTAACGAGGAATGAGATCCCAGCCAGGATAAAGAACCATTGTGCTTCTTAAATTTTAAGACTGGTTCATTTATATATATAATCAGTGCTGTATTAATGGCTTCATGAGGCTGAAGATAAAGATTATTCTTAAAGGAACGACCATAAACACATTAAAAGACCTGATGTGGCAAATGTGCAATGAGCACCTGGTGGGACCCATGTAAGTTGTGTAGCTGTGGTTTGACATCTTAATGTGCAACAGATGTCTAGTACCTATAAACACTGCAGTAGAATTTGGTGGTTTTGGCACTAAGGTATCCCTTTAATATGGAATTTTGCATATAGAGAAATAAAAAGAGACGGTAAGGAATTGGAGAACAGTAGAATTAGCGGTCAGTCTCTTGTGCATGAGGCTCTCAGCAAATTACTGGAAAACCTAAACCAATGATTCCCTATTAGCTGAAAAGTCTAGAAGGGGAAAGAGGAGGTTGTGTGATGGGGACTGGGAACAGAAATTGGGTTTTAAACCATTTGAAAATAGTTTATCAATGCAAGGTAAGTCAGTCACTTAAAGGGGAACTCCACCTCAGTGAGATGATGTTGTTATGGAGTCTGAGTAGGGGTGGCTGCAATTGGGCTAGCAGACTAAGGGTGGCCATCGGGTGGCCCAAGCACTTAGGACCACCCGATTGGCATGTGTCTTCATAGGCCCGATCGTATGCTGCGGCGCTTTCACAGCACGATCGGAAAACCTTTTAATAATGGCAGTCAGCAAATGCAGAGAGGAAGTGAAAACCAGTAACTTCCTACCAGCTACAGAGTGAGCTACGTGAGAGAGAAGAGAGGAGGAGGAGAAGTTAGTGGGGAGTGAGGTGCAAACAGCTACAGCCTTCATACGTCTAACCACCAGAAACTACCCTTCTGCATGTGTGTCATTTTGTGCCAGTATGCACCATTGTGTGACTGTGTGTCTGCATGTGTGCCAGTATTTGTATCTGTGTATCTGTATGTGTGTGGGTGTGTGTCCGTCAATCTGCATGTGTGTCAGTGATTGTATCTGTATGCCTGTGTATCTGTGTCACTGTTTATATTGGTGTGTCTTTGTATCTGTATGCATGACAGTGTGTGCATCTGTATGTGTGCCATTGTTTTTATATGTGTGTCTGTATGTGTAACAGTGTTTGAGTCTGTATGTGCGTTAGTGTGTGTATCTATTGGTCTGTATGCATGTGTGTCTGAGTATCTGTATACTATATACATGCTATATGCATGTCAGCGTGTCTGTGTGTATATATATATATATATATATATATATATGTCAGTGTGTATCTGTGTGTCTGTATGCGTGTCAGTGTGCGTGTATTTGTTTATCAGTGTGTGTACCTGTGTGTCTTTGTATCTGCATGTGTGTCAGTGTATGTGTATATACAGGAAATACTTGAAAATTAGAGAAATCTCAATGTATGCTTCCTTGTAAGATATTTTATAAAAATGTTAGAAATAAATATGTGCATACATCTCATCATCTCGCCAACACTAGACAAAAATATACTCTGCATTCAAACGTTAACACTGCATATAAACACACCTCTGTATTTAAACAGCATTTTATATAAACACACCCTTGCATACAAAACTAACACTACACACAAATGAATGCATGCATGCATTCAAACATAAAAACACTGTTAAATACAACTCTGCGAGGATGGCCAATCGTAGCACCCTAGCTGTCAAAGCACTGTGGGATTTGTACGACAAATGTGGGTCTACCATTTGGCCACCCTTGCAATAGGTGGCACCCAAACAAATTCTTGCACTAGGGCCCTAGTGTTTCTTTAACCCCTTAAGGACCAAACTTCTGGAATAAAAGGGAATCATGACATGTCACACATGTCACGTGTCCTTAAAGGACCACTCTAGGCACCCAGACCACTTCAGCTTAATGAGGTGGTCTGGGTGCCAGGTCCCTCTAGGATTAACCCTTTTTTTTATAAACATAGCAGTTTCAGAGAAACTGCTATGTTTATACTGAGGGTTAATCCAGCCTCCAAAACCTCTAGTGGCTGTCTCACTGACAGCCGCTAGAGGCGCTTGCGTGCTTCTCACTGTGAAAATCACAGTGAGAGCACGCAAGCGTCCATAGGAAAGCATTGTAAATGCTTTCCTATGCGACCGGCTGAATGCGAGCGCGGCTCCTGCCGCGCATGCGCATTCAGCCGATGACGTCGCAAGGAAGAAGGAGAGGAGGAGTAGAGCTCCCCGTCCGGCGCTGGAGAAATAGGTACGTTTTTTTTTTTTTTTTTTTTTTATAAATCTTTATTAGACAAACATTTTTTCATTTTTTTGACATACAACAAATATGCAGGAATTAATACTTAGCAGCATATATGCACATCTATCAAATAAATACATAGATCTTTTATATTTAACATGCATAACACGTATTCACAAATAGTAATCACGTATTCACTTATAATCCAGCATATCAATACTAACATACATAGAAAAACAACAATAGGACACAACAAAAAAATAAAAAATAAATAAAAAAGAGATCCACCAACTCAGAGCGCATAATCATGATATGTTCTCTTCCACCTGTACTGGGGTTATTAACTTCTATTTTCAGTTTAAGAGATCTTTCTCTATTTATACAGATGTCGATATGTCTCGTATGAATTAAATTGGGAGATAACCATCTATAGGGTAGTTATCCAAATAGTAAGCTGTATTTATCTAACCATTCACAATACCAATTGTTTTTCCTAGAAGTGAAAGTCGAATTTTTGATCATCTCATGTTCCATTGATATTTGGTACCTTACTTGTTCTATCAGTAGTCGTTTATTAAACGACTTGGATATTTTCCAATTTCTCGCAATAATAATTTTAGCAGCGACTAAACAATGAATGGCAAAACAGATCTCTTTTTGAGAATCAAAAGGCAAATTCAGATGTAAAAGAGCCGCAGCAGCATTCTCCGGAATTCTATCTATGGTCATAGATGCAAAAATATTAAAGGCCCAGGACCAAAGAGCTTTAACAACTGGACATGACCACCAAATATGTATGTAGGTGCCTAAATGACTTCCACATCTCCAACAAGTTGGCTCGGCAGAGTGAAACATTTTGGCTAATCTAACAGGAGTATAATACCATCTATAGAGAACTTTGAAGTGGCATTCTGACAGATTCAAGCAATGGATATGTTTATTAACCCGAGTTAAAGAGGAGTTCCAGTCATCTAACGAAATTTGCAATTTCAAGTCTAATTCCCACGTCTTGATCAATCTATAAGGCGACTCCTTAAGGGGTTCCAACATTGATGAGGCAACAGACATGCTCTTTTTAATAGATTGAGACTTAAACATAACTTCCAAATTTTTAGCAAAAATAGAAGTCGATTTGAGCACGTTTTTATGTATAAAGTTTTTTATCCGCAAATAAGTGAAAATTTCTCTAGATGTAATATGAAAAATATCAATTAAGGTCTGAAATGACAAAATATTATCGCCTTGCATAATTTGTAATAACTTAATTTTATCTGCATTAGCCCAGTTCTTTAGAGAAAAATCTTTTATAAGGATTTGCAGTATATCTAGTGTACATGTATTAGGTATCTTATTAATTAGGCCTAATTTTTTCTTAATTGTTATCCACTCTTCCAAAATTTGAAATAATATCGTGGAGTTCTTAAACGTGTTGATTAAAGAATTGTTTGTGACTGTCCACATCAAAAATTGCAATGTATCTGTTTGCACCATTTCAGACTCTAAAATATACCATGGTTCAGGGACCTGCACTGGGTCCTGAAGGAGATAGATATGTCTAATAATATTTGCATAATAACTGTAGGTAATACTAGGGTAATTTAATCCACCATTGGACAGTTTTTTAGTTAAGATCTGTTGAGCAATTCTGGGTTTTTTATTATTCCAGATAAAATTGTTGAAGCTAGATTGGATCATAGCCAACCAAGACCCCGGGACTTTGAGTGGCATCATAGAGAACATATATAGCCATTTAGGCAAAATATATGAATTGATAACATTTATTTTACCTTGCCAGGAGGTTTCTAAATTTTTCCATCTTTTAAGTTTGAGATTCATATTTCTCATGAAAAACATTGTATTCCTCTCCATTATGTCTGTCACATTGGCAGTTATAAATAGTCCTAAATAGTTTAATTCTGAGTCTGTCCATATAAATTTATAGGAGTGGGTTAAGGTATTTACCAGATCATTGTTCAAATTCAAAAACATTACTGTGGTTTTAGTTATATTTAATTTAAAGTTCGAAATATTGGAGTACCTTTTAATTTCAATCATTAGCGCTTTTAAAGAGGACTCTGGAGATGTAAGAGTAAGTAACGCATCATCCGCGTATAGTGATATCTTAATATCCATCATGTTCGTTTGGACACCTTGGATTAGGGGATTATTCCTAATATTGATTGCCAAAGGCTCAATAGACAATATATACAGCAGGGGGGAAAGAGGACAACCTTGTCGTGTACCATTTTTGAGTGCAAACCACCCTGCTGTAATGTTTGGACCCACCGTTCTAGCAGTGGGGGAGGAATATAGGGCCATAATGGCGTCATGTATCCAGCCAGTGAACCCAAAAGCAATAAGAAGTTCGCTGAGGTAGCCCCACCCGACCCTGTCGAAAGCTTTTTCAGCATCTAATGACAGGGCCAGGAAGGGCTTCCTATTTCTATTAGCCCAGTCCAAAGTATCAATTATTCTCCTAATATTATTGGACGCTTGCCTACCCGGCACAAACCCTATCTGATCTGGATGGATCAGCGTCGCGACAATAGTCTTAATTCTATCAGCGATAATGGCCGCATAGATCTTCATGTCCACGTTAATTAAGGCTATAGGTCTATAGTTACTAGGGTTGTGGCTGGGTTTATCAGGTTTCAGTATCGGAATAATATTGGCCTGTAGTAATTCAGTTGGAAAAGATTTGTTTAAAGCTATTTGATTAAACATATCTGTTAAAGGATTAATTAATAGGGACTGCATTTGTTTATAATATATATTCGTGAAGCCGTCAGGGCCCGGAGTTTTGTTAGTAGGAAGTCTATTAATTTGAAATTTAACTTCATCCACCGAGATGATCCTATTTAAGGTTAGTAGATCATGTGGTGTGACTTTTGGGATCTGGATATCGGCTAGATAGTTTTGAATAACTTTTAAGTTAGGCGACAGTTTAAGATTATACAGATCTTCATAAAATTGATTGAATCTGTCCCCTATTGCAGCAGGTGTCGAATAGATCTTTTGGCCATCAATCAATTGTTCCACCCTGTTTTTTGCATAATGATTTAGAAGTCTTTTAGATAAGTTCTTATTGGCTCTATTACCAGTATAGTAATTTTTTAGTCTTAGTTTATGGATATTTAATTGAATTTTTTGTTCCACTTTGAAATTAATTTGTTTTTGTAACACATTTAACTTAGTTTTTATTTCTGCAGATGGATTTTGTTTATTTAATTTAGATAGATTATAAAACTCAATTTACAAATCGGTTAGGGGCTTCCCATTTATAGACCTCATTATATGTGCTAATTTAATTAAGTAGCCACGCATAACTGATTTGTGTGTACACCAATTGTTTGCCGGCGAAGTATCGGAGGGACTATTTTCTAACCAAAAATTTTTTAATAATTGGGTTATTTCTTCCTTATTCTTCGGGTCATTTATGAGAGCGTCATTCAGTCTCCAAGTATTATATGCCCTTGGAGATTTATTACCAAAGTCTACTAAAATAAGGCTATGGTCGGACCATAGACTCTCTTTGATTTCAATTGAGTTGCATAAGGGTATCGCTTTAGCCTCTAATAAACAAAAATCAATACGAGCGTATGAACCATGCACGCACGATTGATGGGAATAGTCTTTATCAGTTGGATGTAATAATCTCCATATGTCGTGAAGGTTATATTGTTTACAGATATTATTTAGTTTCTTAGATTGTTTGACAGTTCTTTTGTCATTTGTAGTAGCAGAGATATAAGTCTTATCCATTTTGGGGTCTCCCACACAATTAAAATCGCCCGCTATAATTAAATACCCCTTAGATACTTTGTCCACTCTGTCCATTATTGATGAGAATTTTGTCATAGGGTCGACATTCGGTAAATAAACATTTACTAAGGTATAGGTCTTTTTATCCATTACGCATACAATAATTATATATCTAGCTTCTGGGTCTAATTCAATATATTCGATTACCAATTCAATATTACTATTGAAGACGACTGCAACTCCTCTTTTTTTCTTGTCTTTTAAAGAAGCATGGACAATCTTGGTAAATTTATCCCCACCCCATCTTTGTTTAAGATCTTGCAACCAATGAGTTTCCTGTAAGAATGCCACTTGAATGTTATGTTCACTAAGGGTATCATATAATCTACTCCTTTTTTTGTTCGTGTTTAATCCTTGAACATTTAAAGATAATAATTTTAACATCTGTGACTATCAGAAAATTAGTCGGGTATATTTATAATTAAACCCCCAGTAACCCCAGATAGGAGTACTATTATCGTTTTTTGCCATACATTTGTCAGTGAATTCATATGCTCTGAGCGCGGAAAAACACACATAAACATAAAAAGAAGAAAAACCAACCAAAAAACAAACTACAAAAAACTCTATCACATTAAAATTGGATCGGAAAAGATCCAACATGGTCATCCAGCATACAGCTAGATTAGAGAGAAGATGGTTCTTTCTACTCTATTTTAACCGTAGATTTCCGGTAGTATTAGAAATCAACGGCAGCAATGTAGTATCACTACACCAAGAGGGGCGAGCCTACCAAAGGGCCCAGAAAAAACGCCTTGGAGGAAACCACTATACCTGATCGACGAAAAGAGAGAAAAAAAAAAAAAAAAAGGAAAAACATAAATCCTTGCCCTTTTTTTTCTCTTTCTCCTCTTAAGGACTTATATCGTCATATGTACAAAATTTAAACCAGATCCACTTTCTCCAGTTATTCTATTAATGAGACTATTGTATAGCATCTATTTTGTTGATAATAAACAGAAAATGTCAGTTGGCCTCACGAGTCTGACAAATCATATCATCTATCGAAATATATATGCACTGTGTTTTTTTGTGTTATATCGTTATTTCAGTGTGTATCTAAATATACCCCTCCATATTGGTCTACAAAAAATTTACCTACATAGTGTATGTATATGTAGTAACCACTTATGTAATATAAAACTATACAAGCAACTATTTCAAAAATTATCAATTAGTGTATGTATCCTATCCCAATTACAGAATATTATATCCCCGTGTGGAGTTGTATTTTATCAATATACCTCAATGAGGTCTTTCTTATTTCTCAATACTATATCTCTGTGTTATATTAAGTTGTATCATTATATCCGTGTATATCAATATATTTGTGTTACTCCCAATTTTAAATCAAACCTTACTGTGAAATAGTATCGTTCTAAATTAAATAAAAATATGATACAACAATTATTTACTTACACACACGTTTTTGTCTAATTATTGTCAAATTATTTACCATCGCCTTAGTGTTAAAAACCCATAGTGCAGGCTATTATTTACAATAGCCCTTTCAATAGGAGCCCTTTCCATAAACTCCTCACAAAGTGAAAAAAAAAACCTTTGCTACTTAACACTTGTAAGGTCAAAATTGGTTGCTCACCTACCAAATATAGGGGTTATTTCTGATATATTACCATTATCCCACCCAGAAACCACCAACATATCCTTTACACCATAAACGCAAAAAAAAAAAAAAAAAAAAAAAAGAGGATTCTTTCTTTCCCTTTCTTTCCTTATAGTATCAGAATCTAGCCCTGGCCCCTGACTCAGCTGTTTACAAAGTCAATTTGTTCCCTTTCAGCCAGTCCAGCAATTTAGTATTTGACTCAAATACCTCTCTTTTCCCTTCAAATGACAAGCTTATTTTGGGCGGGTAAAGCCACCTGTATTTTATATCATGGCGTCTAAGAACTTGGATTGCTGGATTAAACATTTTCCTTTTTGTTCTCGTCTCGAAGGATAAATCCTGGAATACTTTTACATTTTGAAAACAGCCCGAGGTTAGCTGATTCTCTCTTACGGCTTTCCAAACTTTTTCTTTATAGTCGTCTGTATTGAAACATGCAATGATATCTCGCGGAGCGTCGTTCTGAATGGATTGAGGTTTGAAAAGTCTATAACACCGTTCTATTAAGTGATTATGTAAATTACACTCCACCCCCAGCGCAGAAAAATATTCCATCAGGGTTTGTCTTACATTTTCTGGTCTTCCCTTTTCTGCTATATTTCTAAAACGCAGATTTTTACGTCTAGACCGGTCTTCGATACCGTTCAATTTAGACTCCAGGTCTGAAATCTTATGATTGGCCATTTGGCAGTCTTCTGCTAGATTTTTTACAGTGAATTCCAGCTCTTTAATTTGATCCTCGAATTTGTCTATTTTTGCTGCAAGTACATTTATTTCTTGTTTAATTTCTGATTTTATTTCTGTGGCTGTTGTAGCAAGCTCCATTTTAATCTGTTGCAGATTGTCCTTTAAGGTAGAACAAAAGAAAGTAATTGTTAAAGGCTCCTTATTGGCCTCTGAGTCAAAGCATTCTAAGCTGGCATCCGTGTCGTTCATCTTCTGTTAAGATAGGTAAGAGAAATAGGTAAGTTTAACCCCTTCCTCCCCCCAGAGCCCGGCGGGAGTGGGTCCCTGAGGGTGGGGGCACCCTCAGGGCACTCTAGTGCCAGGAAAACGAGTATGTTTTCCTGGCACTAGAGTGGTCCTTTAAGGGGTTAAAGGACCACTAAAATGCTCATAGACCACTTCATGTCAATGAAGTGGTCTAGATGCAGTGCTCCTTTACCTTAACCCAGCAATGTAAACCATTACAGTTTTGAAGTAACTGCACATTTCCATTGCAAGTTTAAACAAACTTCTAGTGGCTGTCTTACTGACAGCCACTAGAGGCGCTTCACCTGTGAACACAGAGTCAGACTTGGTTCTCAATCAAGGGCTGCTCATAGAGAAACTTGCATGTTCATTAGCCTTCTAATGTTTCACTATGAATCATGATTATCTTAGCCAAGGAGGCGGAACAGCCACAGCGAGACCAGCAAGACGAGGGATTAAAGGTACCGTTTAAACTACATTGCATTATGATGCACAATATATCAAAATAGTACGATTTCAACTCTTTTAACGAATTGGACTATCCATTTACTAACTACTTCTCTGTGTGGCTCAATTCATTTTCTAGATGTGTTTTATTTTGTACATGTGAAAAAAAAAAAGTGGCATTCTATTTTAATTTCTTTCTTATATTTAATTTTTTTTATATCACTACATTTTTTTGTCTGAAATTATTTATTGCAACATGTCTAGGACAACATTTTGGGGAAAAAAACTTTTTTTTTTTCCAGTTTTGTTTTTTTTTTTTGGTGTACTCCTAAACTATTAATGAACCTGCTCAGTAAAATGTCACCAAAAATATCACTTTACAAAAGTGCTAAAGGCTTTCCGGCAGATGTGGCAGTGGAAGCAGGATTTTCAAGCATGTTTACAACCAAGAATTATGAATGAGGTTTTAAGAATGGCAATGGGCAGTTCAAGAAGATTATTCAAAATGGGGTTATTTGACTTTGAAATGCCTTCAGATGAAAACATTTAATTTAGGGTTACTGACAAAAAGATTTAGGGTCAACTCTGAAAAACTCTACAGCCCTGGAAAAGCTAAACACAGGAAAACTAGACTGAAACCTTCTCAAAGTGGCTTATTTCCTGTTTTACAGAACGTTTCAGCTAAATTGATAACCAGAGCTGGATTTTAGAATCAACATGAACTTATCTAAATCTTATCAAGGGCAATGATTCCACCAACTACATTCAAATCTGGGAATGGATTACTTTATCTCCAGATGGGCGGGAACACATAACACGATCTTACAACATATTCAACATTTGCAAACACTGTAATTAAAATCGGAAAAGAATGTGAAATAACAGAAGAGCATCGTTTTCCTCAAATACCTGTACGTGGAATAATTGAACTAATCCAAACTAAAAAAAAGTATTAGCGTTATACTTTGAAAAGTGGGGTTAGAAAAACATTGGAAGATACTTGCAAAACCTTATGATTTAATATGTTTACTGAACCTGACTAAAATAACATTATAAGGATAACACAATCACTGCTGTAGGTAAGCAGAGAATATGCATATCTTTCAGGCTCGCTGCAAGTCAAGCAGGCATGCGAGTGGCCTGACAAGTCACTGACAAACTGTCATTTTCTTCAATACATTTCCCTGCCTTCTCCTGTCATCTGGTTCCTTCCTTTCCTTTCTGTGTCTTTCAGCTTCGCCCCCCTGTATGTTGTAAAGGTCACTGAACGCTTACACAAACTTACTAAGCACATAGCAATGCTTTCTGCACTAACCTGTGCAAACATGTACTGCGCAACAGAACGTTTTTTTTTATTTATTTATATATCATTTTTTTATTCAACATTTTACAAAAGGGGGAAAAAAATAAAAATTAAGGAGCGTTTTGATATAAGCTTCTTTAATTTCTATTAAATCGTACCTTTATCTGTACTGTGACCCGACTGGGCCTACACACGGGCTTTTTAGCATACAATAACAATTGCCAGACCTCATAACATCACATTAAAAGGCATTTTTCTTTTAGAGCATGTCTAAAGGAGCGGCCAACGCTTCTTCACAACATTTAACTGTCTCTATGATAACTTACAAACCACTGAATAAGGGCATTGTATAATATGTGAAATGAGCGAATAACCTATTTTCTACACTATATTCTAAAAAGAATATTGCTGTAAGCTTTACTAGTTTTGGGTCAACTGATACATATGTGTACATCACTATTATGTGCTTTTTTTTAAAGAGAAACACCAGAGTAGCATATTTCCTAACTTTGTTAATGCACTAAGAGGCACACAAGTAAAACAATGTATCTTATCAACACAACCTGAACTCTAAACACTATTATTATAAAGGAACACTATAGCGTGAGGAATAGAAAATTGTATCCCCAACGCTATAGTGCCCTAGTCACCATTTACGTGACTTGGTCCCTTAATTGAGATGAAGTGGTCTGGGTGCATATAATGTTCCTTTAAAGACACATTACTGCATGTATTACAGCTATGGAGTTCTGTTAGACACACCAGCACCATGCATCGCCTAGAAAAGAGGGAGATAATGTTAGAAATAAGTGACAGAGGAATTTGAGCCCACATTAGGGTCTGTCTCTGCTAAATAGGGACACTTTGGAGATATGGAGTAGGAATGAAGGACAATGATTTTCCCCAGAACTGAAACAAACGCATTAGCGGAACAGGCCAGCAGAAAGGTTTACATATCTCATGCTCTCTGAAAAACGCAAATAGGTTCTCTTCCTTCTATTAGTTTCATTTACTCACTACATTATCCACTAAGCTAACTGGTGTAAATATACATTTTTCCCAGCTAATTGCCAGTAACTTCTCTACTACTGCTGGACATTTGGGTGATCTTTCCTTCATGGGCAAGAGTCAGACAATGATGTAATGCGGCGTATAACGTAATCATGGATATTCCAGCCTCAAGATTATACATATTCTAATCTAGCCTTCATGCGACATCATTACCTGTGGCCTGTGTGGGTGACACCATGGAGGAGAAAGAAGCCTGTAGAAGCAGCAGGCTTTGGCAGCATACATGATGCAGACAAGTCTTCAAGATTATATTTACACACATGACATCTGTTTAGGCCAGCGGATGAGAAAGAGCTAATGTGTCAACACAGGGGCTTGGATCCATGGAACCCTATAATTTAAAACATTGCAGTTGTACAGAGGCAGCTACTGTGGGTTACCTGCATATTTTGTATCTCTTCCTAGCTGCAGTTTTGTCTTGAGTTAAAATCATTCCTGCTCATAGCAAGTCTTACATCAGCATATCTAAATATTCAACATGATCACCTTATTTCAAGAATAGTCTGAGACAAAGAATACAGTAAGTGGGAACTAGGCCCATAACCAGAGGCGCAACTAGAAACCACCAGGCCCGGTGCAAAAATTTCCCTGATCTCCCCCCAACCCTTCATGTGTCTCATTCCCTCCCCCCAAGGTCCCCCATGCGTCTCATTCCTTCCCTCTCAGTCCCTCCAGTGTCCCTCCAGTGTCTCATTCACTCTCAGCTGCCCCTCCTTGTGTCGCATGTCCCCCACAAACCCCTCCATGTGTCCCATTTACTCCCCCCAAAACCACTCCATGTGTCAAGAGGCAGATACTGTGGGTTTCCTGCGGATTTTGTATCTCTTACTAGCTGCTGTTTTGAATTAATGAGTGAGAACTAGGTCCATAATCAGAGGTGTAACTAGAAACCACCAGGCCCCAGTGCGAAAATTGCTCCCCCCACCTCATTTGTCTCATTCTCCCTCCCAGCCCCTCCATGTGTCTCATTCTTTTCTCCTAGGCCCTCCGAGTCTCATTCCCTCACTCCAACCCCTCCATGTGTCTCGATCCCTCCCAGCAGCCCCTCCATGTGTAGCATTCCCCCCCAGACCCTCCATTTGTCTCAATTCCTCCCCCCACGCCTTTTAATGTGTCTCATTTCCTCACCTCAAAGACCTTCCATGTGTCTCATTTCCTCCCCCCAGTCCTTCTATATAGCTAATTTCCTCCCCCACTGCCACTCCATGTATCCCATTCCCACGCCCCCTGCCCCTCCATGTGTCCCATTCCCTCCTCCCCCCAGTCCCTCCATGTGTCCCATCCCCCGCCCAGCTCCTCCATGTGTCCCATTCCCCACCCACTCCCCAGCCCCTCAATGTGACTCTCCCTCCTCCTCTCATGTACCTGTTCACCGCTGTGGTACCCATCTGACAGGAAGTGCTCTCTCAGTGAGCTCTTCCTATCAGACCGCTCGGCCATGCTACCCAAAGCAGGAGGAGAGCAGCACAGCGCTTTTTCAAAAGTGTGTTCTTTTCTGTTATTATTGTGAATGTTTATCCTGTACAAGAGAAGCTAACATTTAAAAAATGGCCACATAAAGGCAAATTGCATGATAACAAAGTACACCGTTGTCATCATGATCAATATCTTATGTTCCAGTTGGCTAATCTAAAAAAAAATATTTTGTCATAGTTCTTACATATTAATGTCCGTAACAATATAATGAAATAAAAAGTGAAAAAAATAAGAGAGAAACAGGATAAGACGTAAGCAAGAAAATTATATTCGCATGGAAGAACAGGATGGAAATTAAGTGAAAGCAGAAATATTTTTTTTCTTATACATATTCAACTCATCAACAAAAACAAAAGGGGGGAAATCACCTTTATACTCTAAAATGGTAAGGAAAGACCTGCAATAACAAAATTCAGTAATATGAAGAACATGTAAAGAAATGCACATGACATACAATGTCCAGATGCTGTTAGTTTTTTTCCCCAGACTTTAAAAAGTATATATGTTTCAAGGACAAAGTACTATTAAGATGTAAAGCACAATAAAAAAAAAAAAAAAAAAAGCACGAAGCTCCATCAAACACTGTTTGGGATTATGACATGAGTAAATCTAAAAGCAAAATCATGTGCAGCCTCAAGGACCTAAAATTCCAGGTCATGGAGCAGACATACATAAGGAGATCAAGGTTAGGAACCTGGCACCAAAGATCTACACAAACCAAAAACATTTTAATACAAAAAATATTCCCTGCCCCCCAGCAAAGCGAATACATTTAAAAAAAAAAAAATGAGAGTACGCAGTTTATAATAAGAGTGCAAACTAAAGATATACCAAGTCAATAAATAACATCAGCCAAAAGCTATGTGGTTTCAGCGCGACCCAAAGCTGCCTTTAATAGCAGAGTACAGGCTCTTATTAAGTAGTCTGCTGCAGTATAATTGACTCCTAGCAAAAACACAGGAAAACCTCATGTCACACAAATAGGCTGTGTTCAGATTCAGAAAAAGTAACAAAATATTTACCTGCGAACACTTGGAAAATGGAATTTATAGCTAATCCTAGAGAACAGGTGTCTATGTTAAAATGATGGATTCACTATCTAATCCATGAGCACATCGCACATACCTATGCATTGACAGTGTTGACAGTTCATAGAGAAGTCCAATACTCGGAAAGTGGTCACGAAAAATTGAGAAGGCATGCATTGATGCACCCCAGAGTTTAGGTGTGTGATCTTGTGTTTTAGGATTTTTTTAAACTCTTTTATAGTACTCTTTATTATGCTGGTTTACGAAAAAGGTTAGAAAATACCTGTATTATCAAAAAAGTAGCAAAGCATAGGATACCTAACAATTATCAAATACCAAAACACCTAACACAACATCTAAAGGTACATACAATTGGCACATTTTGAGGCAGAATCTGTGAGATTGGCTTTCCTGCTTCTAACCTGAGTTTAGTACTAATTTCAAAAATAAAAATAAATAAACATTTATTAGTATTGCTACTAAACAGAACCTATAACAGGAAAGAAACCTCACCACACTACCCATGCTTCATAGTTAAGGATCTGGTATAAGGTCTGGTAGAAATGAGAACACAGTCACTAAACTAAATAAGGAAAGGTTATTATTCCACACAGCACACTCTATGAATGGGATTTAATATCTTGTTCATATACCTGGCATGAAGGATAGACACTAGAAGGGATGTCATGGTACCCAGGATGTTTCTTCCAACCATTATCCTGATCAGGGCTGGACTGGGAAGAAGATTTGGCCCGGGCATTTTTTAATTACAGCGGCCCACTTAAAAGAGGGCGGGCCAGATAGGGTGTGTTTTGTCATCACTAATGACAAGCGTGCCCCATCACAAAGTGAGCATGTTGGTTCAATGCTTTCCCAGGGCAAACCATGCGCAGAGCTCTGCTTTAAAGATCTAGTATGTGAAAAAGACCCCGTATTTGTTCTGCACAGCGCAAGCAAATTTAATAATATGCTTGCACTGTGTTTGCTTGAAATTTGTCTCTGGTGTCTCCATAGATGGGATACCAGGAGACAAAAATGCCAGGAAAGAGTATTGTGCAGTGTGTGTGAGGGTGCTGTGTGGGTAAGGGTGCTCTGTGTGTGTGCTGTGAGTGAGTGAGTGATAGGTGCTATGTGCGTGTGTGGAAGCTGTGTGTGAGGGGTGCAGTGTGTGTGCTGTGTGTGAGTGATGGGTGCAATGTGCTTGTGAGGAAGCTGTGTGTGAGGGTGCAGTGTGTGTGTGTGTGTGAGGGTGCTGAGAGTGTCAGGGGTGCAATGTGTGTGTGTGATTGAGGGTGCTCTGAGTGTCAACATGCAGTGTGTGTGTGAGTGAGGGTGCTGTGAGTGTCAACATGCAGTGTGTGTGTGTGTGTGTGTGTGAGTGTGATTATATCCCCCCTCCCTTCTTACCTTTAGCCTGGGAGGGGGGATCGTGCTGCTGCCATCCCTGGTGGTGCTAGTGGTGAGTGAACTCTAGCCTGCAGGCTAGAGTTCACTCTCGCTAGACCCGGAGCGTTGCCATGGCCAGATGGCCCGATGGCCAGTCCGGGCCTGATCTACCACCATATTTATTTATTTATAAAATATTTTACCAGGAAAGATACATTGAGATTTCTCTTGTTTTCAAGTATGTCCTGGTCCACAAAACATTGCATTGATACAATAGGGTACAATAAAATACAAAAACAATATTAATACACAATATATACAACATTTAAAATAGAACAGGTAGGACCCATGGACATACTTACTTAATAGTTCTGTAGATGCTTGGACGAGGAGAGAACAGAAACTGATCCACAAGATCACCTAAGCCGCAAGAAGAGCAGTAGCACAAACATGGCTACAAACCACACTCCCACCATTCCAGAGGGTCATATCCAACATTAAAGAGGTATACCTCATGGATAGCGTGACCGCTCGACAAAAAGGAACCATGTCCAGCTTCGACAAACTATGGGACCCATGGCAGAATAGCGATCTCTCAAATGGAGGGACTCTGTAGGACATCAGAATAGTGTAAGGGCCACATAGGACCAGGGGAGGCGATAGACACCCCCAGAGGACTCTGCACAATACCAGAAAGCACTGACTTGACGTATAACCTTACTCCCTTCCCCCTCCCCCCCCTTTTTTTCTCCTGTTCTATCTTTCATGCCACTATCTCCACTTGTTATCCACTCTTTTCTTTTTAACCCCTTAAGGACACATGACATGTGTGACATGTCATCATTCCCTTTTATTCCAGAAGTTTGGTCCTTAAGGGGTTAAGGTTTTTTCTTTTTCTTTTTTTTTTCTTTCAACAATACAAGCTAGATTAGGCTAAATGAAAAGGGCACCACCCACTACCACATGGTGTACGGACGGTTAACAAAAACAGTGACACAAGTAACTCATCCTATAAAAACGAGGGGGCAGAACACAGAGATCACACGGGGACACGGGTATCCTGCCACGAAACACACCCCTACTACACCATAATAAGAGAATAAAATATAAAGGACAAGAGGAGCTATCAGTACGTAAGCTAAGTTTATGATCTAATGATGTTAAATTACATAAATCCTTGACAAGTGGCCAAATAAGCCCAGTGTTAAATGTATTTTGCTGTGTTTTGATACTTTTTGTACCGACATACATATACCTATGTTCCAAGATCTTGTATAATGATGGGCTTTTGCACAAGCCATAAATGCTACTGTTTTGCATGCTACTTATGTCAAGATAAAAAAATAAAGAAATACAAAAAAAAAAAAAACAGGTAGGAAATATATAATCAACCATGACATGTGCATTCTGTTTTCAGATATGTAGAGAGGGATCTCTTAAAGGACTTTAGGCCTGGGGAAGATTTACACTAGTACTTAAGAAAATTATTTTATTCTCATTCTGGAAAGAACTACGGTAATCCATTCTCTGCTACGATTGTGATGATAATACTCTTTCCATACAGAAGCTGGGGAATACACATGGGTTTAACCAGCCTTTCTATTTGCCTTTCAAATGATAAAAACCCCTTAAAGAGACAAATAATATATACACATACAGGCCTACATGTCTCCACCCAGTAAGACGTTATTTTGTCTTTGATCAAGTGGCCCAAACGTCAAAGGTGATATTTTAAGTATGTAAGTGTGACATCCTTTAACAGATCATGAGTATTATGGCATCCTCTGTGATTCTGCCCCCACCTGCTTCATGAATAATTTCCTTCCATGGGTCATTTTCCTTCTCTTTCTGGTCGTTTAGGCTAAACCCTGAGAAATGCAGATTTTGGAAACTAGTATGAAATACTCATCTCATTACATATAACTGGCTGGTTTTAGCATCAGTGGTCCTCATTGCTTTTGCTCTCACTCACATAGCGTGCTACTCCCTGGCATAGCACAAGCACCATAGCATGGAACCTCACCATTCACTGCATCTGCATTAGATGTTTTAAGATGGCATTTAGGACCATTATATGGCAAAATAGTGTATTTTTACCAAGTACAATAAGTTATATTTACTGATTGGCTTAAAGGGACACTCCAGGCACCCAGACCACTTCTGCCCATTGGAGTGGTCTGGGTGTCATCTTCCACTACTCTTAACCCTGCAAGTGTAATTATTGCAGTTTTTTATAAACTGCAATAATTACCTTGCAGGGTTAACTCCACCTCTTGTGGCTGTCTTCTAGACAGCCACTAGAGGGCACTTCCAGCATCATAGCACAGAAAACCTGTGCTAGAGCGTCGCTGGACGTCCTCACGCTGTGTGAGGACCTCCAGTGTCGATCAATTCCCCATAGGAAAGCATTGAAAAGCATTTTCAATGCTTTCCTATGGGGAGCTCTATTGCGCGTTAGGTCTCCCCTGCCGGTGGGCGGGATCAGTCTCACCCCTTCAGCAACCAGGGATTGGGGGTGGGAGGGAGAGGGGACCTGCAGTGCCAGGAAAACGGATTGTTTTCCTGGCACTGGAATTTCCCTTTAAAAGTTCATGTTAGCATGCCATTTATCAATCTTTAGTTACGGAGTAGTAGATAGCTTTTATGGCACTGAGTGCATTGCTTTTGCATATTTTTTGATACTCAATGCAAACTAATAAGGCAACATTTTCTCAGCTACTACAAAGTAGCTATTGCAGGAAACTAAAAAACAGCAGTTTTAAGCTATCTGTAAAACAAAAACATACTAGCAACAATGAAAACATAAGTCCCACCAAACTATGAAATTCTTATTCATTTGTTTAAAGGACCTGTTTCACTGTATAGAACCAGTGGTCTATGGATGTTTTGGAGTGGTTTAACTTCACGGTTTACTGTCCCCATTATACATCAGACTGAAAAATGCTCCTATCTGTGTGTTCCAAATGTATGCTTCTCTTTGTAAATCACACTCAATAACACTAAATAACCCACTTTATTGTTGTTAACATCAATGCTCAGTATTATAAAAAATATTGTTCGAAAGGAGTGTAAAATATTTAGTCACACTAATGTCTGTGCGCCTAAAACCCAGAAAATGTTTGGACAGCGACGGAGAAACCAATGTTTGTTTTTTACATTTTTCCAGTCTGCTTTGCATCAGTGAAACTTGCTTTGAAGAAGAAAGAAAAATGTGCAAGTGGTGTTGGCAACTTCCAAAAAAAGACCATGCCCTCTACAAATTACAGATGACAATATTCTTACATGGGAAGTGATGTCAACCTCCAGAAAAAAAAAAAAAAAAAAAGATTTATCATATCCATGTTTATAAAGATAAATCTAATAGCAATTTGATGTGTATCTGACTAAGAATTACGTTGGGTCCGTAGTCGGAATGTGATGTAAACCACAAGCCACCCATACAGAATTCAAGTCAAGTAATGGTGACAATTTTAGTACAAGGGCAACAGTACCATATCCAAGGATTTGTTCACAGAATGCATGACAAAGAAAGAAAAAAACAGTTATGGTTGCACGACATGCAAGAACAGAAGACCAGGTACAACAGGTTTCTCCTTTGCAAGTTTCTACTTCCTTGTCAAGGTGACATTTAATCTGTCAAAGAGCCTTTTTCAAATGAGACTAGCTCAGTTAGACCCAAACTGTTAAACTGGTGGTACAGAAATATGAACAATTGTAGGATTGCTGTGATTGCTTTATCCAGAGATGTGGTGACCCTAGATGTTATGGCACCAGACATTCCTGTATCCTACCTGGATGAATGCCGTCATTATCTGTATACACTGCGCATTGTCTATGGACAGGTTTTGAGGCTTTTTTTTAGGAAATATAAAAGTAACAACACAATTTCCTATTTTCTCTCTCGATATATCCTTGTTGCATAATGTTTTTTTTATTGTTCTCTCATCACTACTTTCTATAGATGAAGCTAGTGTCATTTGCTTTTATTAAAGGACCACTCTAGGCACCCAGACCACTTCAGCTTAATGAGGTGGTCTGGGTGCAAGGTCCTTCTAGGGTTAACCCATTTTTTCATAAACATAGCAGTTTCAGAGAAACTGCTATGTTTATGAATGGGTTAAGCCTTCCCCCTATGTCCTCTAGTGGCTGTCTCACTGACAGCCGCTAGAGGCGCTTGCGTGATTCTCACTGTGAAAATCACAGTGAGAGCACGCAAGCGTCCATAGGAAAGCATTATGAATGCTTTCCTATGTGACCGGCTGAATGCGCGCGCAGCTCTTGCCGCGCGTGCGCATTCAGCCGACGGGGAGGAGAAGAGGCGGATCGGAGGAGGAGAGCAGGAGGAGAGCTCTCCGCCCAGCGCTGGAAAAAGGTAAGATTTAACCCCTTTCCCCTTTCCAGAGCCGGGCGGGAGGGGGTCCCTGAGGGTGGGGGCACCCTCAGGGCACTCTAGTGCCAGGAAAACGAGTATGCTTTCCTGGCACTAGAGTGGTCCTTTAAGTATGATTAAGTATAAAGAAAAAGCCGGTTAGGTGGCAGTTGCACTTTTTTTCACACCTGTCTTTCCCGGTTAGTTACTAAGCTGGAACTTGTTCATGAAAGCGTAAACCTAACCATCACAATATTTTAGTTCAATAAAGCTAAGCTGGAGCTGCGCTAAACAATCGTATTAGTTTGCATAGCTTGGCCTAATAATTAGAATTATTAGAATTAATAATTAGAATTAACTATAATATAGTATTGGATTCAATGAAAACAAAGACATCAGAAAAACTACAGGTAACTTGAAAGAGATAGGGTTGATTTGTGTCCTCTTTAGGATCATTTACAGACAAAAAAATGTATTCCGAATGTTATTTTTAACTGGTTTTAAATACAAAAAAACTAACTTGCTATATATGTCTCTATATAGAATATCACCAAAACAGGGCAAAAAAAACATGGTTTGCAGTTCTAAATGTACACTGTACATTTACTGTACTGTAAATACATTTAATAAACATACATTAATATATGCATAAATACAATTTTTTTTTTAAATATAACATCATTTGAAAAGCTTATCCAAAAATACTAATTTGAGGCCTTTACTGTATTAGTAATGCCTCAGCACTTTCACCAGTTGAAGAAAAGAGAACAACTTATGCAATGTTTCCTTGTTGTGTTTGAGATAATACTAAAAGTGCATTTAAAAATAATAATAATAGGAGCATAGACCAACGCTGAGAGTTACCTACCCAGCGATTCTCAATTTTCTGAGAGTATGGGACGCATCAATACAGAAATACAGATTAGCATCATCCCCTTCTCCTCTCATGTCTTTTCTCCGAAACAGGGCGTTTGCTCCTTGCATGACAGCTATGGATTTCAGACACATAGAACAAGCAGGCCTACGGAGGATCTGCCACCTCTTTCAGGGTATCGAGGTCATTGCCTTTGATGAACTTAAACAAAGGAGACAACACACACCATCTGACTTTTTTTAAATACCTACAGATTAAGGATTTCGTTAAACAACCTCACATAAGAGAGGCAGCACACAAGCCAATGACGTTCTTTTTCTGCAGCCATGAGAGAATTAATTTCCTTGGGAAAGGGGGTAGAGCTCGACCTTCAAGACGTGTACCGCACAAGCTCCTGATGATTTGGCCGATTTGGGGGTGCTAAGCCAAGCCATGGAGCTATTCCACCTGCTAAAGTAGACTACATTGGTTTTGGGATTACTCATAATTTTACTTCCCTGGGAGCCTATGAAATCTTGTTGCAGTCTATTGTTTCCAGAGCTGTACTCCTACCAACCCCCTCTGGACCAGCATGGGATATCTGGGTCCCCACTGGACGATCTCAAGCTGTTTCAGACCCATTTAACTTCTGATCTCAGCTGCCATCTCAGCTCCTCTTAGCCACCTCCACCATTCAAGATGGTGGCTGCCTTTCCACATGACATGGGGGGCCTAGGCATGTCTCAGTAGCCTTCATGCAGTTACTTACCTTCAGACGTCTGCTCCTACCAGCCCTTGTATACAGGCGTGCTCACAAAATGGCGGACATTTTCGCAGTGACCAAGGAAGGCATGAAGCTGATACAGGCAACTCCCTTGGCACAACGGATCAATCCTTAATGAAGCTGGAAGCAATCTTCAAGTGATTCTGGGCTACCTTGGAAGCGCGTACAGCAGCAACATCACATCTGTCTCTGGCAGGTGATCGGAGGAGCAAGCGGCAGGGAATGAGAGGGCCCCCACGAGGCACAGCACTTACACATACACCAGTTCTTTCAATTGTTAGCCCACCTGGACTGAAGGGGACTGAAGGCCTTTAAGAGTTTGGCCTCAGCGCATCACCCACACCAGCGTAGTATCGCCTGCTGAAAGTTGCAACTGACCATCAGGTCCTACTGCACTCCCATGCACAGGAGGGACTTGAACTCTAGGAGTCACCGAGCCTGTGGCCTAGAGATTCTGGCCTACACATCAGCCTGAGGTGGGTGAGACTTATTATCTGTTCTGCATCTGCTCTTTGTGACCCTCCTGCAGATTCCAGTTGCCTCCCTGAATAAGGAATCAGATGATGGGAGAGTATTGATGTCTACAGGCCTATCGCTTAAGATTTAATATCTTATGTTTTTAGTGGCCATCATCTCACTCTAATGTTTTTTATTTACTTTTGACACGTTGTCTGATGTTTTTCCTTTTTCTTTTCATAAGGTTTGGAGTGCTTTGTTGATAAGATGCTTAGTCGGAAAAAAAATCGAACATGCGTGCAACTTAAACTATCGCTGTTCCTGAAATTATTTACCGTACTTACATAATAATGTGTTTATTAAATAATGTAATTTATGATGTTTCAGTTGCACAAATTGCATCCGCCATACAGGACCATCCACTTCGAACTACTTTATCTCTAAATATCACATACATGTGTGTGAAGCTGGACAGAAAGTAAAAATGATCAATTCCCATCTGCCCGCCTCTCACACATGAAATGCCTTGCAAGAAGATACTTTTTTGTTTATTATTTATATTTTTGTCACATCCTTTTTTCCCAAATTATTTATTTATTTTCTGCATACTTTTTTTTTTTGTTATCATTTTCTATTATGGATTAGTATTTTTATGGGTTCTATTTTTCTACTTTTTATATTTTTTTCTTTATTATTATTTTTACACTCTTTTGTCTAAACAAGACTGTGTATGTATACATACAGTTATTTCAATGTTTCCAACGTCCTTACGTCACAACGTTATGACGTAGTGGACGGAATACTCAAACCACGCTAAAATGATGTCAGAAGGACGCGTCACGTGGGAACGGGCTGGCGTGTCCTATATAAGCATGAACTTTCCTGTTCTCGCCTAGACCATTGAAGAGACAACAGGTCCAGAGTGTGCATTTTTTTTTACTTAATCTGACATTCTACATATCAAGCATTTGCACTTTTTCAACCTTGTGGCAATATATATTTTTTAGAATTATCAATAAAGGTCAAACATACATAAAAACGTTTTCTGATATATCTATATAAGAATGCGGTATCAATCTTTCAATTGTTGTATTAGTTGGGGGGGCCTAAACAGTGGGTGGTCTTGATACCTGCATCTTTTGTCAGGAGAGTGCCAGCATCAGATTTTGTTTTTTGCATTTAATCCTCTTCACACTCAACACACTATGAAATCTAACACTGACATTAACCCCTCTCTAACCTTTAACCCCCATTTACCCTAACAACATCTAACATTATTTTTAACCCTGCATTCATTTACACAGCTGTAAACTATACTCACACATTCAAACACAACATAGAACACAAACAGAAATATGCACATACATACATGTATATATACGCAGTTATCAAATCTGAATGTACAGTGAGGGAAAAAAGTATTTGATCCCCTGCTGATTTTTTTTAGACTGATCATTTCCTTGTCAGTGGGCAAACGTTCAAAATCAGCAGGGGAAAAAATACTTGTTTTTCCCTGACTGTATATTGCTTTTTTTTTAGAATTGTTTTTATGTCTGTGCTGGCAATGTTATCATTCTTTTTTTTTATTTTATTTTTGACAGGGGTGAGAGCAGGGGTGTGTCTTAGAATTCTGTGTCAACAGGCCCCTGCCAAGTAAATCCTGCCCTGCATAGTGGGCTGTGTTTCAATGATCCACAATTCACAGTTTAGGTAAATTCTATGCTGTTACCGATCACATTTAGTTACAGACGAAGACCTCCATATTGTATAAAGCTATACTGGTTATCAAACTATACAGCATAAGAGAGCTCACAGAAATGTATTTATATGCGCTGCTCTTTACTTTCTTGACCTCAAGAATGCCAAAGTAAACAAGGCCTATCCATTATTCCTAGTCTATTTGACACTAAATGAATGTGTATTAATTCGCATTTCAGAATGCATTGATTATTTGACATAGTTTATAAATGCCCAATAACTGTCTCTACATTCTATGCATGTCTGTACAACAACAATCCGAAGGGTGAAAGTAAAAAAATAAAAATAAATATATATACTGTATATATACACACAATTACTTTAAAATAATATTGAAAAAGCACCTACCCTTAATCATTGATTCAGCTGCATATAAATCACGCTTGTAGGTCACCTAAAGCACAAATGAACCTCATTAATTACAGTGAGCAGGAAGGAATTTAATATCAATAAAAACAGTGCCCCACAGCAGTACGTTACATTGGATATACAATAAACAAATGATTTTGTCAGTCTGCTAATTACACTAAACATTGCTGGCAAGTCTGGGAAACCAGAGGATTTCCTATTCACAGAACACAAACTTGAATTATGTGTGTTGAATCAGTGCTTTAATACTGAACGGGGAATGTATCCCTCCTCCCATTGATTTCTGCCCCCCTTGTGCTGGAAAAGAAATAAAGATACGGTTTCACTAAACCATGAGTTGTGCTGAGTCTACACCCATACCGCTTAAGTGTCCCATTTTATTAGTGACAGTCCCTGTTTTAGATCCAAACTGCTCTGTCCTACTTTTTTTTTTGCCTCTCTGTCCTTTGCTGTATAACAGTGGATAACAGCTTCCTAGCAATAAAACCCACGGCAATGTGATTTAAACAAGTTTAAAAATCAGTCAGAGTACATTAGATACCTTGGCCTACCTACCTATCCTCCCTGATACACAAGTACGTCCTACGCTCTGCCGAAGACCTGTGTCAATCCTCTGTTCGTACTCGAACCTCTGATGCTCACCTTCAAGACTTCTCAAGGGCTACACCTTTTCTCTAAGTCCCTTCCCTCCTCCATTAGACTCTAACCCAGTCGCCATTCCTTCAAAAAAGAATTGAGAACTCACTTCTTTAGGAAAACAGATCAATTAAATTGTTAATTGCTCTCCCTCCCCACACCTTGCTTCTTCTCCTGCAAGTGAAATTTATTCCAGTAACCTACTTTTCTATCCTACCCTTGCCTTTTGTGCCACTATACCCCACTCCTTGAGGCACGTAAGCTCATTTGAGCAGGGACCTCAACACCCTCTGTTCCTTTGCGTCCAACTCGTCTGGTTACAAATACTTGTCTGTTGGTCCAACCATTGTACAGCGCTGTGGAGTTTGTTGGCACTTTATAAATAATATAAATGGTTATTAGGAGATCTTGAAACCATAGGAGTGTCATGTAGTTGTGCCACCTACTGACCACACTACCAAGCACATCCACTTTTTGTTTTGTATATTATAATTTTTATTGCTATTGATATGGCATAGTCGTAAAGTTACACGAATAACAGGTTCACACAGCACAAATGTTAAGGATAATTTTTACGATTTTACAAGTAGAAAGGATAAAAAAAGGCACAAGTATATAAGATATTGCATTTCCACCTATTACAATGTACGGTTGTATATTTACATCCATACGTGTGGTTATGTAGCAATTGCAATAATCCCGTATGACCGGAATCGTGCAGTGGGAGCATGATATCTGTATCTATGCCATTGATAATAACATTTTAATGCAATTTAAGAAAAAGATAAAACTAAATGGAACAATGTAATGGAATAATAAAACCTGGGTAAAGGAATGTTAGCAGCTGGTGTAAAGAGAAGGTAGGCAGGCACATCCTCTTATTGGCCATCTGAAATGCATGGAAATTATGTGCAACTCCAACTGGGGTATCTTTCCAACTCATGTACAAGTTACAATTAAAGGGACACTATGCATGATGGCCCTTACAGCATATTGTAGTGGTTAGGGTATAATGAGTCTTTTGGCATTCCCTCAGTTTCTGTCAAAATGTTTTTGAGTGGTTTGACAAAAAAAGGATAATCCAGCACCCAGAGCCCAAACTCTCTGTTGCCGCTAAGATAATGTTGAAGTTTACTTCTCATTCGATCGTAGATTGCAATGAAAATACATGGTTTTCACAGTTATTTTTTATAACAATTTACACTAGGGCAGATAAAGTAACATATTTCAAAATAGATCAGTTTATGCATTGTCATTGTGGAAAAATATCATATTTCTAGAAGGTTCGCTGTTAATTATAGATCATATACTAACTACACGGACTGATTTTGTTTCAGAGCTTCAACAGGTGGTTTGCTGCAAGTTTGATGTTTAATGATTGTTAGTGGTTCCAAAATTATTACATAAAATATTAACTTCAAAGAATACACCCCAGGTATAAACCTAGGAGTATTACACATTTTTTATGCATCCATTGTATCACTATAATCTGCCAAAATAGGAGAATTTGGTCTAGGGGCAGGAATTGATTAGCAGAAATCTATGCACAGTCTCAGGTGTATTCAGAGCTTCTAGGGGCTTAAATTGAGTAAGCACCTTTCTAGTTATGAAACACATAATTAGCTGAATTATCATACATCCTTTCTGTGCTTCCTGATGACATGTACAACTGTGTTATTGGACAATGCAGCTTAAGAGGGAGGAACAGAAAGGGAGCTATGTGCGTGTGCAGCAATAAAGAACTATTTTAGAATAAGGGAGGTTACGCTATTTTGTTTTCGCAAAAAGTATTCAAAATTGAGTATGCCACATTCACAGCCAGTAGTTTTGATCAAAATCTTTACAAAGTATTAATACGTTCTGTTGCTGCTTAGAATGTCCCTTTTTTTAGGATAATCTCTATAGTGCATTAAAAAAAAAAGTGGTAGCCTCACCTTGGTGTATTTCTTTAGACTAGAGAAAAATGCAAACAGTTGGGGCTGGTTTGCATAAACCATCAATTACACAATCCCAGTAAAGATGTTTGAGCATTAAATGTTACTTAACTGGAACATCACCCACTCATACGTAGATATATAAGCTTAGGTTAGGGGTGGCACTGTTGATAAAATGTGCAGGGTCCGTTGACTGTAGATTGGTTAAATAGTCATTGCATTAACTGAACTAGGAATACATAGATGTTGAACAAACAAATACTGTGTGGTAATATATAACATGTCATGTTTACTTTACCTTCCAAAGATCAGGTGGTCCATCCAAAAGTTTGGCTTTCGTGTTACTGTACTCCAGAGCCAAATGAAGACATTCTGTTCCAAAATCCAGGTCATATTCAGTACACTGTTGGTTCAAAACAAATACAATTTTTTAGACAACAATTTGTAAAATTGTAGCTTAAGTCTTATTTTGAGAATATGTTTAATTTCTGTCTGGCTTCACCCGGATAAGCAAACAGTCAAAATAGCAGAGCACACCCTACCCTAAAGCTACTGGGAACCTCAAATTGACTCACATGATTTACATTTACTGCTTTATAAGTAAGTTAATTACTGGGATTTCTGCAGACTTCAGCTAAATTCTGCCAGGATGACAACGTTGTTTTACACTGTATCTGCATCCCCCCAAAGAATAAGTATAACAGTTGTACATCATATATTTTATTATACCTAATATGATGTCATATCTACAGATGTTTATTGCCATGTAGTACTAAAAAATTATTTTAGCAGTGGGGAAAAAAAGGCATGTCTTTTTTCTTTTGAAGTGCAATATTACTTAATACGGTAAATTGTGTATAATGTGACAACATTTTGGGGGAAAATGTCTTGTAGAATCTTATGAATTCACCAGTTGTGTTCCTTTCAAAGCTAATAAACCGAACAGTGTCTCAATAGATTTCTAAAAATCATTGCATTGCGTAAAGGCAGATGGGTTTCCTAAGGTTCGGGTTATAACAATGCATCTATTACATTAAAAACTTTAATTACAGTGTTTACACCGGTATGTTTTACACTGTACCTCATGTGGGTGAGGCTTAAAACGAAAGACAGAAACACACATACATATATATCACTTTTTCTTTCTGCTAACAGGTGTTTGTACAGTCCACCGTATTTATACATTTCGATTAAAGTTTTGGAGTTTTACCTTGTAGTGGTGGTGGACACATTAAGGGGACTTACCCAGTTAAGTTTATGGTTTTTGGGTGCACCATTCATGATGTTACTATTAGTACTTGGTAGAATAAAGATAAGGAAACACTGTCAGACAACATGGAATTTATGTCTGTACAGTAAAGTACGACCAAGGTAACAACTTGACTGATAACATACTATTTTATGTTGTGTCCTTTTGCTCTTGCACCCGTTATAGATATTTCTTTTTCTTTGGTGTTGCAGAGAATGAAGCCAGCATAGGGTATTTTTGCTCATGCCTGGTTCTGCACAAGAGCAGTCCTAGCCGGGTGGGTTGATGATACTTCCCATTTACAGATGACAGATATCACTAGCGAAATCCATTGTGTTACTGGCAAGTCCTTGTTATGGTCCAGCCCCCCCCCCCCCCCCCCCCCCCCCCCCGACAAATTACAATTTCATGCATCCAAATTCTGGAAAGTATGCACCTATACAATCTGTTAAATGTCCTACTTTATTGCTGCAAAAATGTCTATTGTTATCAATGATGATTGATTCCAGAAATGTAGAATTATAAACCACTTAACTTGGTCTGACTCTAAAAAAGGATTGTCAACATCTTAACCCATCATATGTATCTTCTTTATACTATTGACAAGGTTAAAGTCCAGGTATTACTTCAATAAATGGCTTACAATGAATTGCAGGTGTTTTTCAATATGATGTAACAGGGGCATATGCAAGAAATATAAATTAATGTAGCAATTCCAACTCACTTGCACCACATCAAATATTCTTTAGATTTTCAATTGATGATTTTACACAAAGACTGTCTTTAACAGAAAAGTAAATTATTTAATGTGTAAAAAAAATAATAAATCTTTAATGTAAACTGATGACATTTCACTTTTCTTTAGAAACGAATATCATTTCTTTTGACAATGAAAACCTTTCCAATGTTTGTACTGACTAAAACTTTGATGAATGTGGTTTGAAGTAAAAGCAATGAAGGGATCCATTCTTCAACTGGCTGATGAAAGAAGATTCTGTAATGCCTAACAATTCTGGTTTATAATATGAGAATACGTATATCTTCATACGTGATAAAGTCAAGTAACCCTGGAAGCAAAGATTGCAAGGTTTTACAAACTTAAAATGTGCATCAAAACGCACATTAAGAGGTATTCAATTATATATAATTATAAGTTAAGAGACACGTCAATTGTAATTGTATATTGTTTCACAGAGCCTCTTCGTTACAGCACACAATGGCAGATGCAGTATTTTCTCATACATGACCAGTACCATGCACAGTATTATTGGCATGATCCTCCTGGCTCACCCCATCCCCCGGTCTCACATTCATGTGTCCCGATGTCAAAAAGCTACCATGTCAAATCTTCTTTAGGACCCTCTCCTACACCACACATACCTCTAAGATTTTCTAAAGAGAATTTAAAGCTCCTTATGACTTCATGACTTCTCAATGAGGCCTGCTGCCTATAAAATATGCAGTAGTCGAACTCAAGGTGCAACAACTGGAAGTTAGATTGACAGTAGAGATGGACCTTATCTCAACAACCTTAAGGTCTACACATTTCATTAATACCCCAGAGTGAAAGGTAGACTTATCCATTCTCAGCACAAGCAACAACCACATAATACACACTCTATGAACACTGCTCACTTTTCACTCAATTTCAAAAGTCATTTTCTGACAATACATCATTAAGACAAGGATCCCTTATGATCTAATTGTTGAAACTGCAAAATTCACTTATGGAATGTAGACTGATCAACTTTTGGAGCAACTAAGGAGTTCAGGGCAATATTTATTTGTTCTTATTTATCCGCCATCATAATTTCAGCATCTTACTTTCAAACAAAATAGACACAATGAGTTGGTTCAACCATAGACCTGTCTGAACGTTGCTACCTCCCTCGCCTTTTCCTTCCTTGGAACACTTATAGCATCTGTATATACATTTTATATCGTACACACACATATATGGCATCAGGCATTTTTAGGAAAATTTAGATTCTTATATGCATTTGATAAAGGCACACTCCAGACCCTGCAAGCACTTGATGTTGCTGAAGTGCTTTATGTGGCAAGAATGTGACCTCTTTTTTTCATTTTACAAAAACTGCAGATTTCAATAGAAATTGGCACTTTCATAACTTAACCTTGTTACACCCTCCCTGGCTGTCAATCAGACAACCGGCCCTGTTACTTCCTGGTTGGGTAGGTCAGTGAAGCTAAACTCACAAGGAAGGCAATTGCTCAGAGCACCTGCCTTGCAAAGACTTCTCATTGAGCTGCATTGGAAAGTCTGTGACTGGGCTGGGCTAGAAGATGAGGGCTTGCAAAGGGAACAGACAATAGATTTGCATCTTGTGCCAGCTGTTTTTAGATATACCCAGAAGAGTAAAATGCATAATTAAAAATATGCATGTTTTCATTGGGGGTTTATCTACTAAACAGTGATTTCTATTTTTACTTGGGCAGTGCAGTGCCTCTTTAATGTGTTCAGATAACAGCCTTTGTTTTGAGCTCTAGGCATGTTAGAATGTCAATAAAAGAGATTTATAAAAGTGTCACCAACACTTTTCTGACTAATTTTTGGTGCAATTTTCCAAACCTGTCAAATTTCTCATGTGTTTTAGATGACTTTAATAAATACAATCACAATGTAACTGCCACTTTTGAGAACACTTTGATAAAACAATCCCTCAATTTGATCTTACTGTATTTTATTCCAAATAACCTTAAAAAAAAAAAAATTCTCCTAATATAAAAATAGAGTGAGACAGCTGTATTCATCTTGAGAAGTAGTAGCGTATGGGAATGTTACAGGAGAATTGCAGGTTTCACAGTGCGGTACCTGGAAGGAAGAATGTCAGGGTTAATAACTAAAGTGAGATTTCAAAGTGAATTTAAAATTTAAGGTCATAACAGACAATCTGGAAAAAGTATCTGTCAGACATCTATGCTTTCAGCCTGGCTACTCTGGCCTTAAAGCGGCACTGTCATGCCGAACTTACCTTTCCTCAATCTCTTCCTCTTCTCCCCCTCTCTCAGGATCTGTTATTCTTTTCTTCCTGTCTTCTTTAGTTTTCTTTAAAATCATAAGACAAAGTAGGGACTCTGTCTTATGGAGGATTCCTCCGCTTGACCAGCTCTGACCAGCGGAGGAGCAAAGTGTGCTTCATTTCCGCTGGTCAGAGCAATTTTCCCATGATCCCTAGCTTTCCTCCCAGTTCCCACAATGCTTCCTGTCAGTATTGCCGAACGTCCTGTCACTTAGACAGAACGCCGGCAAAACTGCCGAATTGCATCCTAACAGAATGAGAAGAGTTTCTCCATTGGTGTTAGGATGCAATTCGGTACTTTGTTCGGATCGGAATTTCATTCTGATGAATGAAACCCCGATCCTATTCATTGCTGTGGCTGCATCTTGCAGCCGCTTAGTAGATAACTCCCTAATTCCCACGGTATCAGGGAGCTATCTACTAAAAGGCTGAAAGACCTAAACTGGTCTTTCAGCCAACTTTACTAATACTAAGTAAAAATGAATAGTAAATAATATGCCCCTACTCGCTATACCGCGAGTAGGGGCATGTCTAGTAAGCAGTGAGCAGCCTGTGGCTGCTCACTGTAAAAAAAAAAAATATTGCCCCCCACCCCTAAACGACGGGTGGGGGCTGTAAAGTAAAATAAGGGAGGGAGACCTATTGTCGTCCCCCCCCGGCCCCCACCCCTGAGCAGTGGGTGGGGGCCATAAAGATAATGAGGGGGGGGGGGGACCTACTGTCCTCCCCCCCCCGGCCCCCACCCCTGGGCGGCGGGTGGGGGCCATAATGGTAATAAGAGGGGGGGACCTACTGTCCTCCCCCCCCGGCCCCCACCCCTGGCCGGCGGGTGGGGGCCATAATGGTAATAAGAGGGGGGGGGACCTACTGTCCTCCCCCCGGCCCCCACCCCTGGCCGGCGGGTGGGGGCCATAATGGTAATAAGAGGGGGGGGGACCTACTGTCCTCCCCCCCCCCCGGCCCCCACCCCTGGGGGTCGGGTGGAGGCCATAACAGTAGTAGGGGGGGGGACCTACTGTCCTACCCCCCCCGGCGCCCACCCCTGGGCAGCGGGTGGGGGCCATAATAGTAGTAGGGGGGGGACCTACTGTCCTCCCCCCCGGCCCCCACCCCTGGCCGGCGGGTGGGGACCATAATGGTAATAAGAGGGGGGGAGGACCTACTGTTCTCCCGACCCCCACCCCTGGGCGGCGGGTGGGGGCCATCATAGTAATAAGGGGGGGGGCTACTGCCCCCCCCGGCCCCCACCCCTGGGCGGCGGGTGGGGGCACTAAGTAAATTCCCCCCCCCCCCCATCAAGGTGACTAGGGGTGCCCAAGCCCCTAGTCACCCACCCCCCACCCAAATAAAAAATGCCCCTACCTACCCCCCTCACCCTAAAAAATAGTGAGGGGGGGGGGCGTGGCCTACAGAGCGAGCAAGCAGACGTGTCTCCTTTGAGCTCCGTAAGGGCCTGGGAGAAAAAACGACAAAGAGCCGCGAAAATAGCGATCCCGAAAATAGAAACGATACCCCCAACACATAGTGACGATGGGGCGCAAAAATAAAAGAACTCACCAGCAAGAAGCTCCCCGGCAGCAAGATATTCGGCTTTCCTTCGAGAGGCCGCAGGCACAGCGCCAGACCAAAATGGCGCCGGAGGAGCAGGGGACGCCGGAGCCTTCAGAGGCCTCCCAGGAGGAGGAAGACCCGCCGAGCTCGCCATGCTCCAGAGCGGAGTCTAGCCTATCTGAGGCCGACGAGGATGAGACACCCTCCACGAAAGGAGACATCAGGAGGCTGCTGACCGACCTCAGGAAGGTCTGGAAGGAGGACCTACAGGCAGCCCAGGCGGAAATAGGGATGATCCGTCACAGGGTGCAGGAAATGGAGGACAGAGAGGCATCCAGAGCTCAACACATACAATCCACAGACAGCAGACTGGAAAGCCTCTCCTCCCAGGTACAACAACTGACCCAAGCAGTGACCACACTAGAAACACGCCACAGACAAAAAAATCTGCGTCTCAGAGGCGTCTCAGAAGAGATACCGGATGAGATGATACTTACCTTTGTAAGAGACCTAACAAACACTATGGGCATCACAGACACCCCTGCACAACATACCATAAGCTCAGCATTCAGAGTGAGGAAGTCTGCTGCGGCTCCAAGCAACGCGCCTAGAGATATAATAGCCGTAACCAGAGATATCTCAGTAAAAACAGCGATTATGAAACGATCCAGGGAGGGGGGACCGGTACAACATAAGGGCCAAATGGTCTCAATATATGCGGACATACCGTTCTCTGCTCTAATGGAAAAGAGGAAGCTGGCCTCAACCGCCAGAAAACTAAGAGAACACTCCATAAGGTACCGCTGGGGGCAGGGGGGATCACTGGTAGTGACCAGTGGAGACGCAACTACAACACTGACGTCAGCAGACGATCCTGTGCCCCTGTTGCAGAAACTTGGGTTCCCACCTTGTACACGAACAACCGCTGAAGAGACGCAAGTAGAGTCACCCAAGAGAAACAGAGAGCCCACGGCCAGCGGCACCCCTGAGTCCCGGCAAAGATTGCTCTCACCGGCCAAACAGACACAACCCACAATGAAGGGCAAGGACACCAGCTCAAGCAAACCGCGACATGTAGACGGACAATTCAAAGTTCAGAGACTCACATACCAGAAACCAAGCGGGATCAACACAAAGAGCTATTGAAGCCTGCTGAACCTTCCCAGGCGCCCGGGCTCATATCGACGGATGTATGCCTAGACACAGAACTATTCCCACCAAGTTTTCCTGTATTTAGGATATTTCCAGATTTTCATCACCCATTCATATTGTTTTTATTGTGCATACCTATGCCTCACGTACCTTCACAATGTCTTGTAAATTGTTCTTTATGACATATACAGTCAAATGTGCCTCTACATCAGTGCTTAATTACCTTACCCATAATATGGTAAAGATGTTTAATGCAAAATAATTTCAATAAAATTCAAATTGAAAAAAAAAAAATAGTGAGGGGGGAATAAAATTGCTAACCTGTAAAGTAAAATTAAACTTACCATTCGACGTCTTCTTTTTTCTAAAATCTTCATTTTTCAGCCCCAAAAAAGGCCAAATAAAAAACCATCATAGCCGTCGAACTAAAAATAAAATGAAAAACCCGAGCGCAAAAAAAAAAAAAACCCGACGAAAAAGAAAAAACCCGAGCGCACATAAAAATAATCCATCTTCACCCATGGAGGGCTCCGCGCAGACTGAGCTCCGCAGGGCGGGGCAAGGCTTATAAAGCCTTGCCCCGCCCTGCAATTAGCCTAAGAACACTCTGATTGGTGGGTTTAAGCCAATCAGAGTGCTCTTTGTAATTTTTGGATGGCTTGAAATCCATCCAATCACAGTGCTCTGTGTCATTTTACAAGCGTGGGAAAGTTCTTTGGAATTTTCCCACGCTTGTAAAATGACACAGAGCACTGTGATTGGATGGCTTGAAATCCATCCAATCACAGTGCTCTGTGTCATTTTACAAGCGTGGGAAAATTCCAAAGAACTTTCCCACGCTTGTAAAATGACAAAGAGCACTCTGATTGGCTTAAACCCACCAATCAGAGTGTTCTTAGGCTAATTGCAGGGCGGGGCAAGGCTTTATAAGCCTTGCCCCGCCCTGCGGAGCTCAGTCTGCGCGGAGCCCTCCATGGGTGAAGATGGATTATTTTTTTGTGCGCTCGGGTTTTTTCTTTTTCGTCTGGTTT
Organism: Pelobates fuscus; assembly: GCF_036172605.1. Lineage (NCBI taxonomy): Eukaryota > Metazoa > Chordata > Amphibia > Anura > Pelobatidae > Pelobates > Pelobates fuscus. The sequence goes on along the minus strand of NC_086320.1, from coordinate 329,176,488 downwards.
TTTTTTGCGCTCGGGTTTTTTTATTTTATTTTTAGTTCGACGGCTATGATGGTTTTTTATTTGGCCTTTTTTGGGGCTGAAAATGAAGATTTTAGAAAAAAGAAGACGTCGAATGGTAAGTTTAATTTTACTTTACAGGTTAGCAATTTTATTCCTCCCTCACTATTTTTTACGGTGAGGGGGGTAGGTAGGGGCATTTTTTATTTGGGTGGGGGGTGGGTGACTAGGGGCTTGGGCACCCCTAGACACCTTGATGGGGGGGGGGGGAATTTACTTAGTGCCCCCACCCGCCGCCCAGGGGTGGGGGCCGGGGGGGGCAGTAGCCCCCCCCCTTATTACTATGATGGCCCCCACCCGCCGCCCAGGGGTGGGGGTCGGGAGAACAGTAGGTCCTCCCCCCCTCTTATTACCATTATGGTCCCCACCCGCCGGCCAGGGGTGGGGGCCGGGGGGGAGGACAGTAGGTCCCCCCCCCTACTACTATTATGGCCCCCACCCGCTGCCCAGGGGTGGGCGCCGGGGGGGGTAGGACAGTAGGTCTCTTCAGCGGTTGTTCGTGTACAAGGTGGGAACCCAAGTTTCTGCAACAGGGGCACAGGATCGTCTGCTGACGTCAGTGTTGTAGTTGCGTCTCCACTGGTCACTACCAGTGATCCCCCCTGCCCCCAGCGGTACCTTATGGAGTGTTCTCTTAGTTTTCTGGCGGTTGAGGCCAGCTTCCTCCTTTCCATTAGAGCAGAGAACGGTATGTCCGCATATATTGAGACCATTTGGCCCTTATGTTGTACCGGTCCCCCCTCCCTGGATCGTTTCATAATCGCTGTTTTTACTGAGATATCTCTGGTTACGGCTATTATATCTCTAGGCGCGTTGCTTGGAGCCGCAGCAGACTTCCTCACTCTGAATGCTGAGCTTATGGTATGTTGTGCAGGGGTGTCTGTGATGCCCATAGTGTTTGTTAGGTCTCTTACAAAGGTAAGTATCATCTCATCCGGTATCTCTTCTGAGACGCCTCTGAGACGCAGATTTTTTTGTCTGTGGCGTGTTTCTAGTGTGGTCACTGCTTGGGTCAGTTGTTGTACCTGGGAGGAGAGGCTTTCCAGTCTGCTGTCTGTGGATTGTATGTGTTGAGCTCTGGATGCCTCTCTGTCCTCCATTTCCTGCACCCTGTGACGGATCATCCCTATTTCCGCCTGGGCTGCCTGTAGGTCCTCCATCCAGACCTTCCTGAGGTCGGTCAGCAGCCTCCTGATGTCTCCTTTCGTGGAGGGTGTCTCATCCTCGTCGGCCTCAGATAGGCTAGACTCCGCTCTGGAGCATGGCGAGCTCGGCGGGTCTTCCTCCTCCTGGGAGGCCTCTGAAGGCTCCGGCGTCCCCTGCTCCTCCGGCGCCATTTTGGTCTGGCGCTGTGCCTGCGGCCTCTCGAAGGAAAGCCGAATATCTTGCTGCCGGGGAGCTTCTTGCTGGTGAGTTCTTTTATTTTTGCGCCCCATCGTCACTATGTGTTGGGGGTATCGTTTCTATTTTCGGGATCGCTATTTTCGCGGCTCTTTGTCGTTTTTTCTCCCAGGCCCTTACGGAGCTCAAAGGAGACACGTCTGCTTGCTCGCTCTGTAGGCCACGCCCCCCCCCCTCACTATTTTTTAGGGTGAGGGGGGTAGGTAGGGGCATTTTTTATTTGGGTGGGGGGTGGGTGACTAGGGGCTTGGGCACCCCTAGTCACCTTGATGGGGGGGGGGGAATTTACTTAGTGCCCCCACCCGCCGCCCAGGGGTGGGGGCCGGGGGGGGGCAGTAGCCCCCCCCCTTATTACTATGATGGCCCCCACCCGCCGCCCAGGGGTGGGGGTCGGGAGAACAGTAGGTCCTCCCCCCCTCTTATTACCATTATGGTCCCCACCCGCCGGCCAGGGGTGGGGGCCGGGGGGGAGGACAGTAGGTCCCCCCCCCTACTACTATTATGGCCCCCACCCGCTGCCCAGGGGTGGGCGCCGGGGGGGGTAGGACAGTAGGTCCCCCCCCTACTACTGTTATGGCCTCCACCCGACCCCCAGGGGTGGGGGCCGGGGGGGGGAGGACAGTAGGTCCCCCCCCCATTATCGTTATGGCCCCCACCCGCCGCCCAGGGGTGGGGGCCGGGGGGAGGACAGTAGGTCCCCCCCCCCTTTTACCATTAGGGCCCCCACCCGCCGCCCAGGGGTGGGGGCCGGGGGCTGGAGGACAGTAGGTCCCCCCCCCTTATTACTATTATGGCCCCCACCCGCCGCCCAGGGGTGGGGGCCGGGGGGGAGGACAGTAGGTCCCCCCCCTACTACTATTATGGCCCCCACCCGCCGCCCAGGGGTGGGGGCCGGGGGGGGGGGGACAGTAGGTCCCCCCCCCCTTTTACCATTAGGGCCCCCACCCGCCGCCCAGGGGTGGGGGCCGGGGGCTGGAGGACAGTAGGTCCCCCCCCTTATTACTATTATGGCCCCCACCCGCCGCCCAGGGGTGGGGGCCGGGGGGAGGACAGTAGGTCCCCCCCCCCTACTACTATTATGGCCCCCACCCGCCGCCAAGGGGTGGGGGCCGGGGGGGGAGGACAGTAGGTCCCCCCCCCTTATTACTATTATGGCCCCCACCCGCCACCCAGGGGTGGGGGCCGGGGGGGGAGGACAGTAGGTCGTCCCCCCCCACCTATTAATATTATGGCCCCCACCCGCCGCCCAGGGGTGGGGGCCGGGGGGGAGGACAGTAGGTCCCCCGTGCCCCCCTTATCACCCTTTTTTTTTTTTTTACAGTGAGCAGCCACAGGCTGCTCACTGTTTAGTGGACATGCCCCTACTCGCGGTATAGCGAGTAGGGGCATTGGGGAGATTTTAATCTCCCTTGTGCTATTATGGAGGTCATATTGACCCCCATAGAGTGAGGAGGGGACCTGGGGGGCTTATGAAGTGGTGGGGAGCACTGCTCCCTGCCGCTTCTGTCTTTACATATTGCAAGGAGGGAGCTGCACGCCGGTAGCTCCCTCCTTGTAATAAACCGAACAAACAAACGAACACTGATACACAGTGTTAGTTTGTTCGTCTGATTTTTTCTATTCATTCATTCGTCTGTCTGATGAATGAATGAATAGGTGAAATTCCCGTTCGCATGTCCAGATGTTTCACTGGGCATGTGCGGGAATCTCAGGGCTATCTAGTGTGGGTAGATGACGTGTCCCACAGGGACTTCACCTACCCACACAAAGATGGCGGCGCCCTGAATATAGATCGGGGCAGAAAATAAAAAATAAAAAATAGGTAATGTGGGGGGCATAGGGGCATTTGGGGGTGACTAGGGGGTCGATTGGATGTAGTTGAGGCGGGAGGGGGGTTAAAAAAAAACGGAATTCGGCATGACAGTGCCGCTTTAAACATTAAAATCACTTTGATTTCTCACTTAAGTAAATAAGTGGAACCCCACATTTATCAATACAAAACTCTGCCTCATTTCATGTCATTTTCAAAAACATCTATTTTTCTAATAAATTACATTTACATTGCAATTATATATTTTATACCAGTTTTAATGTTAAAATGTGGCATACAGTAGCTCTAACTGATTTAGTCTTTGCACAACATGTTACAGCAACTTTGCTGAGGGAGCAGACTTTGCCAATGTAAGTAATACAGTCCATCTTTGCAGTAAACAGTTGTACATCATAAGTCAATGCTTGCTTGTCCTTGGACGTATTTGAAATCCATCATTTTAAAGTTTGTTTTGATGAACAGTATTTAAGATATACACGGTTTTCCGACAATTTTCAGTTTTAGCTTAAAAGAAAAAAGGATGAAAAACTGATTTTGCCACCACCCCCATTTGATTGTTTATCCTGCTTTCCATCGGAAGGAAATTTAGATCAGATAACAGCCTTGTAGTTAAATGAGGACAGATAATCAACACACAAGCAGAGGAAGAGGGCAGGGGATGTTTCTTATAAATCACATACCTCATCGGAACTGCAAAAATTATTATGATGTTCCTAAACATGAGAAAAGCATAATATCCGCTTTTTGTATTTTGCGAACATTACAAAAATGAAGTACAATATTGGGCAGGACCACACAAATCATAAATGTTTTTATTTTAAATTAACTAAATATTGCTGTAGAGATTAACCATGGTTAATCTCTGGAAAAATAAGCATCTATACTTTTATTATTTGTCTGTCCAATTCTCAAAACTCATCTCCTGGTTTCTTTATCCTGAAGACGCACTTTGGGAACATTTGTTGTAGAGCTCTGCTGCTTCTTTTTAGCTGCCAGTATTAGGGGGATACAAAATTACAACTGACAGTAAAAGAGGACTTTGGACCACTGAGCAACAGACCAGGTCTGCTTTTCTTTAGCCCAGGTAAGACACTTCTGACGTTGTTTGTTGTTCGGGAGCGGCTTGACAAGAGGAATACGACATCTAAAGCCCATGTATAGGATCCGTCTGTGTGTGGTGGCTCTTGATGCACTGACTCAAGCCTCAGTCCACTCCTTGTGAAAGTCCCCAACACATCTGAATGGCCTTTTCCTGACAATCCTCTCCAGGCTGCTGTCATCCCTGCTGCTTGTGCACCTGTTTCTTCCACGCTTTTCCCTTCCACATAAATTTCTATTAATGTGCCTTGATACAGCACTTTTGAGGCTTTCCCTCCTTATGGAGGGTGTGTCATTGATGGTTTTCTGCACAACTGTCAGGTCAGCAGTCTTCCCCATGATTGTGATTCCTAGAATATTGCACCTTTTCACAATATTCTAATTTACTGAGATTGTGGATTTGGGGTTTTCATGAGCTGTAAGCCATAGTCATCGCACTTATGACAAATCACGGCTTGAACTATCTTGCTTTGCATGTAATGCGTCTATCTAATATATTAGTTTACCCTTTTATGTTGCATTACTGAAATAAATGAACTTTTGCATGATATTCTAATTTTTCGAATTTCGCCAGTAGACTGTGATGGCAGATAAGAACCAATCAGGCCCATCTAGTCTGCCCAATTTTCTAAATACTTTGATTAGTCCCAGGCCTTATGTTATAGTTAGGATAGCCTTATGCCTATCCCACACATGCTTAAACTCCTTTACTGTGTAAACCTCTACCACTTCAGCTGGAAGGCTATTTCATGAATCCACTACCCTCTGAGTTAAGTAATACTTCCTGATATTATTTTTAAACATTTGCCCCTCTAATTTAAGACTATGTCCTCTTGTTGTGGTAGTTTTTCTTCTTTTAAATATAGTCTCCTCCTTGACTGTGTTGATTCCCATTATGTATTTAAATGTTTCTATCATATCCCCCCTGTCTCGTCTTTCCTCCAAGCTATACATGTTAAGTTCCTTTAACCTTTCCTTGTAAGTTTTATCCTGCAATCCATGAACCAGTTTAGTAGCCTTTCTCTGAACTCTCTCTAAAGTATCAATATCCTTCTGGAGATACGATCTCCAGTACTGCGTACGATACTCCAAGTGAGGCTTCACCAGTGTTCTGTACAATGGCATGAGCACTTCCCTCTTTCTACTGCTAATTCCTATCCCTATACAACCAAGCATTCTGCTATCATTTCCTGCTGCTCTATTACATTGTCTACCTACCTTTAAGTCATTAGAACAGACCTCTGTGAGAGCTCCATCGCTCCATGAAGCCAATTATGATGGTACTTGCAGGGATATATGAGGTCTTGCTCGCTCTGCCCAAAATCCACACAGCTGTATTCTTTTGTGCAAAATACTACACCCGGCATGTCGTTTATTAATTCAAATGTGGTGACGTCAAGCCCACCCATAAAGTGACCATGTCATCCAGGCAGCTCCATTATCAATAATTTTGAAGTCACAAAAATTACGTGGACCAATCAAAACAATTGTTAGACTACTTAATGCTAATTTGGATGATTGTTCATTGCCCTATCTTGTTTTTTTGCTTGATACACAGTGCTTATAGTAAGTTTCTATTGATATCCTGATATTGACCGTGGCTTGCATTTGTCTTCATGTATTTCTAGTATCTGGACCCAGCTTGTGTATTAACTTCGCATATTTATCAAAGTACCTCTTCCTGTAAGTTGGGGTATGACTCAGTGATATCCAATCATTGTTCGACAGCAGATATGAATAGCTGGAGACATTGGTAAATTATAGCCACAGACAGTTAGGAAGCTACAGATGAGAACATATAAAGAGGATTATGTTGTCTACACATGACTAATGGAAGAAATCATACTGTAGTCTGATAATGAAATATCTGATAACGGAAAGCTGTACATCCTATTACTGTTTTTAAAAGCAGTGCTGAAATTGAACTCGCTAAATAACTCAACTGAAATCCTGTGGGATTTGTTTATTTTGAGTTTGGTTTAAACTACTTACTCCATTCTTTAACCCAGTCATTATTTCTCCCAACTGAAGCACTTTCTTAATATCCTGGATCAAGACATTGTGCCAACAAGCTAATCAAATGCAGAACTATTTAACAAGTCAAGTTTATACAACAGACCACCAATCTAGTTTGAAATTTGGTATCCATTATAACAACATTACAACATTATAGTTATGTTGGCAGAAAGACTTCTGGCACATATGTTAGAACAAAGTTGTTTTTAGATTTAGTTCTCTAATATCACGTTTCCAGGTTCTTGCTCAACAATTTACTTGCAACAATTGGTTTGATTTTATAAAATTCTATGTTTATTAAGGCAGATTCCTAAATGTAGTTATCACAGCCATGAGCTCACATCCCGTTTAACCAGCTTCTGATGAGCCCCATATGTCAGCTCAACCTGCATCAACGTTGGTTTCTCCCATCTCTGTACATTCTCCTAACTGGAAACGTTGTTTTCAATCTTCGTGATCACAAACTTTTGAGCTGTAGTTATATCACACCCACATACATGTAAAAGTACTCTCCAAAATTATAGAAAGTTTTGTAATACAGTCTTGCAACACATTTCTTCTGACCTCATCAACAAGTGTAATAATATTTTGGTACTAGATATGACCATCAAATGCAGTCGCAATCATGGCATTCTAGAAATAACCACTCTAGGGTTGCTGAGAAGAGGGGTGTGGTGATTTCTATGTCACATATATTTGTTATTGGTTTTATATATAATAATATTTTGGGCATGTGTGATCTGTGTGTGCGAATATGAAAAAGGTCAAGTCTGGCATTCAAAAGGTTTGTGGATATCAATGTTGGAGTATGACAGATCCAAAATGTTTATTGTATCATAGACTTCAATTTTATCACATGACAGGAGGCTTCATATTTTGCACAATCCTGTTTACTACTAAATAGCAGCAAAGATATATAGAGAAAAAAGAGGAACCAATCAGAGACAGGCAGAAAGTATAAGATATGCCTTCCACTGAGTCACTTACTCTTTCTTTGCTGCTCCATCACAAGTCAGGTCAGAATACTGTGTGTCTACACTTTGTTGACTTGTCTTGTTATATGTACATAATGTTACTTATTTACTTGATTGATTTCTTTATTTTCTTACTGTATATGTATTTTATGTAGGGTTTTATCTAATAGTGGTGACAGTGGTTTTGTTTTGTCTACTTTATCCACTTTTATTACCTGTCAGTTGTTTGTTTATCTTACAGTTTACGTCAGTACACAATACTGATTTCATTATTAGAGGGTGAAGCCCTCTCATAAACTCAACCCAATGCTGAAATGTATACTGCTTCCTGTCAGTTTTACTGTTTATGTTACAGTTTATTACAGTATATGATACTGATTTTATTATTAGAGGGTGAACTTCTCTCCTCAACACAGTCCAATATTGATGTTAATACTGCTTCCTGTCAGTTTGTTGTTTCACTTACAGTTTATGTCAGTACATAATACTGATTTCATTATTAGAGGGTGAGCCCCTCTCGTAAACTCAGCCTAATACTGATATTGATACTAATTTAATTATTAGATGGTGAGCCCCTCTCATAAAATGTTCTCCTTCTGGCTAAGCTCGCCACTCCATAGGCACTCTCCCACCGCCACATGCTCTCCTCAGAAGAGCGTGTGGCACTGTGGAGATTTCCCGCCTGTCAGGCTTCTGCATTTGCGCGCTTTAAACGTGCACCCGCGTTCGCATTTTCAAACCAATGCATGTTCGGTGGTTTGCATTCCTTCCTGGTCGACCCTTTGGACTATCCTACACCCGAACGCACATCCTCAGTGTTTGGTAATTTCCCTTTGGGTTGTTCATTTCGCGAACGTACTCATTCGCAAATTTTCTGTGTTCGTTTTTTCCCTGTATTACTGTTCTGTCTCTTTTCGATTTATTTCAGGTGGCCGTTTGACAGATTTCCCGCAAATGCATTTTGCAGGTTTTTTCTGCCGCCACTTTGGATCGCGCCTTGCAAGATCCTTGGCGGCCATTTAACCCTTGCCGGTTGCTAGCAATTAAAGAGGGGTGAGCCTCTAAATTTATAAATGTACCCTAGCTTATGCTAGCTGCTGCTTTTATTGGAATACTTTTATACTAATACTACTGGGGGTGAGACCCCCCATCATATTGTTACATACCCTGGTACCTTACCTTGGCCGGAAATATATAGGCTATTTGATCTGTCACTGTTACAGCTCCTATGATTGGCCTGTCTGTGCCACTGTACCTCCCTACAAGATATACTCCTGGAGGTTTTATTATTACTGGGTGAGCCAAGTTATTACAGATAAATCGGTGCAGAAATTGGCTTCTGTTCACCTTGCCTGCTACAGGGACCTGTCAAGATTAGTATTAACCTAGGGGTGGTTTAGCCGGTCAGGTTCATACCTAGTAACCCAGCTTGGGGGGAGCCCCCATTGACCGCTGTCGAGCGGAGCTGTGTTTGTAGTCTTCTTTTTTACCTGAGTGACCCCCAGCATTGCTTCTACATACATTACTATGCCAAATATAACCAATAGATAATAGATAGTTAGGTAGTCCAAATATACATATAAAAATCTTAGCTAAAAATAGATATTCCTTAGATCAAATAGTCTGTGCTTTGCTTGATCAGGAGCAATGTTCTCGCTGTCCTTCCTCAAGGGGATCCAATAATATGAAAAGATAAAACAGATAAAAGACCAAATAGTGTAATATGTTCACTAGGGTACGACAAATGTTAGAAGAAGATGGTAATGCACTCACGTTTTGTAGAGCTATAGCTAGCTCTAGTATAGAAAGTGTACAGCGGTATAATCCCCGCTTATGGGATATGGCGCAACCTTCTTTCTTCAAAGGTGTGTGGACCACTCAAAAAGAATAAAAGGAGACAACCAATAGTGCTTTCTGATTAAAAATGGTATAGACATAAAATAGGTATAAAATGGTACTCACAAGGATGGAGCAGACAGACTGCTCCTTGATGATAGCGTAGGTGGAATAATCCCCACCGCGGATTGTTTGGCGTCCAGGATAATAAAAATGTCATGAATGAAATAAAATATAAGGTGTATTATAAAGATGATTGGCCCAATAAAAATTGTCCAAAAAATCTTTAATAAGTAGAATACACAATAAAAATAACCATAAACGCATTTCGCCTAAAAGGCTTTATCAATATGGAATAAAACATATTACCTGGCAAGGTGACTTTAAATAGGGGTACAGATGTTTGAAAATGGCGCCTAAACCATAGGCCAGCCAACAGGAATACAGAAAGTAAAACATTAATAATGTTAATACAATACATTTAAAACATTAATTATAACTGTTACATACTTGTGCAACATACTGTAAGTGATAAACAGTAAAAACGAGCGTTTTTTTGCTAAATAATTACTTTTTTAATGTGGTCACGTTACTTTAAAACCGCAATGATGGATGGGATATGTAGTACGAAAAAACACATGCGCGCATGCGTGTTTAGTGGGGAATGGAAATAGCATACGTCGTCTCGCACGGTAATGCGGCCAACATCAACATATTAAGCGGCCAATAATAAGGGAGGTGGGCGGGTATATTTAAATATACTGTCGGCACGCGCGGTGAATGCGGCCGACAGTAAGACATTATAAATGACGGCCTGCAGGATTAGAAAGTGTGCCGCCAGGGTAACCTCCTGATTGATGGGGCAGATGCCTTATAAAAAGGCAAACACATATAGAGGGGGGGAAGCAAGAAGGTTGCGTCATATCCCATAAGCGGGGATTATACCGCTGTATGCTTTCTATACTAGAGCTAGCTATAGCTCTAAAAAACGTGAGTGCATTACCATCTTCTTCTAACATTTGTCGTATCCTAGTGAACATATTACACTATTTTATCTGTCTTTTATCTGTTTTATCTTTTCATATTATTGGATCCCCCTGAGGAAGGACAGCGAGAACATTGCTCCTGATCAAGCAAAGCACAGACTATTTGATCTAAGGAATATCTATTTTTAGCTAAGATTTTTATATTTATATTTGGTCAACTCACTATCTATTATCTATTGGTTATATTTGGCACAGCTTTTATCTTTGTTCTTTTGTTGTTGTATTTTAAGGGTTCTGAGGGATTCCCTTTAAAGGCTGCTGCCTCATTTTGTTATTAAGCGCTTACTCTTTCTTTTTGTTTATACATTACTATGGGTCGCATTCTTGACCAACATAACCCCTAGCAGTCTCTGCTACCAATTTGCCTATTTACTCACGAATCTATTGGGTAAACCCAAGTATACTGGGTATTAATAATGGAAGACTCAGATGCCCTCAGACCTCCAGGCAGTTGCCGTTTCTGTGGAGAAGGCCTCAGCCAAAGCGTTCCGGCCACTCAAGACGCAACCAAAGCGCCCGCTAAACGCTCCCAACAAAGAGATGTCTCGGAGGAGTCCGACTCCTCCTCCAAGGAGCAAGGCCGCACTGCTAAGCGCCACTGGATAGGCGTAGGGCCAAAAATCAAAACCCGCTAAGGGTAAAGCTCCCCTAAAGAAGGGAAAACGTACATGGCCTGTAAACCCTCCAACTTATGACGCTTTCTTGGACGAGGAGCTCCCACCATCACTATCATTTCTCAAAGAGTGGTAAGCAGAAGATCCCCATTCTGATCAAGGGACTTGGGGTCCTAACTCCTTTGTGAAGGAGACCTTTCTGGGTGAGCCCAGCATGTGGGTGATGTGGAGGAAGAGCTGGTTTCGGCCCAGTCGAATGGCAAGCTCTTTTTTGACACCACGGGCCAACGATGTTTGACCAGAGGAACATTCGCCACCTACGCTCAGGAGATTAGACACATGCCCTTCTGCTTATGGAAGGCACTGTATAAGGAGGTCCTCAAGCGACTGAGATCAGAGTGCACTCCGGATAAGGTTGCCTATACCCCAGAATTTGACCAGATGTTGCTGGCCTTCATGGCAAGAAGGGGTAGAGACCCAAGGAAAGGGGTCGAAAAAGGGTTCAAAGGTGCCCAGAATAAGCTCCTCGGTGCTGTCGGGCCACTCGCCCGGGTTCTGACCCTAACAGATGAGGCATACACCCAGGCTGACTCCTTTCAGCAGACAATACGCACGACGGGGCGCACAATGTTCGTGAGTAGACCCACAGATGTTTTGCTTCCTGGGCAATACGAATGTGGCCCTCTTTTCGGAGAGACACCAGGCAGCCTTATTCCGAATTGATGGCAACTTGGTAAACCTCGGGGCTAAAGAACTGGGCCCACAGGCATGAGGAATTATTCGGTGAGCCTTTCATGAAAGGCTAATGCTTCGTCTGAAGAATCTGCTTAACCCTTGGGGATCACAGGTTCAATTCCCCAGTAGGGTTGACTCATCACTTCAGCCCTTTGAAGTAGATAAAATGCATGCCATTAAATTGGGTAAAAGTTACATCAATAGGATGCACTTGGAAACCAGAAAATATCCGAATGTCTCTTTCCTGGTTAAACATTTTTACATACCACCATTTCAAGATGGAAGGTATCCATCTATTGTGGCATCTCCGGCAAGGAGGAGACTGGTTTACCTGCCTGGACTTAAAGACGCCTACCTGCCTGTACCAGTAGACAATGGCGTCCCTCCTTACGGTTCCTCTGGAAATTCACCTGCCTCCCCTTTGGGCTTAGTTCGGCACCATGGTGCTTTACGAAAGTTTCTGAAACCAGTGATGGCTCACTTACGGGGTCAAGGCATATGATGCCTGGCTTACCTGGAGGACATTCTACTCTCCGACTAGAATCGCAATCACATTCTTTCACCGGTACCCATGACGTAAGTAATCAGACAAGAACTTCGATGATGGCTCAACCGTATACATGCCTGGAATGGTTGGCAGACGCCTCTGCTATCTGAAATCTAATGAAAGGAAGATCCGATTGCTGTATCCTGCCACGCATGGACAATTTCTCCGCAGTTCGTCAGATTAACCACTGATCAACAGGTGGCATTTACGTAATTCACTCTAGATGGAAAGTTGGTGTTGTTTTTCATATATAGCTGATATATGTATAGATATTCTATATTAGGTAGCTATACTGTATTATGGTACGTAGCTCACAATAGATTGTGATGGTACCGAATTATTGCACACCTTTTATGGGAGGGTTACTCATATTGTTCAGGTTTACATTTCATATCACTAAAATGCTCTCTGTCTCTTTCAGCTTAACAGACACAAAGAGATCTTATACATCAAGTGTACAAGGATATTCGTTGTTCCCAGTTTTGAATGAATCCAACTGTTCTTTATCGTTCCTGGAATTTAAACTGTCTCTGTTATTCCGTATGCTTCTTCAGTTGATCGTGTGACTTGTGATGTCGCCGTTATCAAGAGGAAGTGACTTAGTGGAAGGCGTGTCTTATACTCTCTGCCTGTCTCTGATTGGTTCCTTTTTTTCTCGATATGTCTTTGCTGCTATGGAGTAGAAAAGGAAGATTTTGCAAAATACCCACCTCCTGTCATTATTAAAATTAAGATTATTAGTACACTAAAGCTAGCATAATATTCAATTTGCATTTTAAAAAGTGTGTTCAGATAAGCGTTAATATAGTTGTGTAAAGTATGTTTCTATATTATTTCCTCGCAAGAAATCTGTGCACAGCCTAAATTATTCACAGAGCTAATTCAGAAACAAATTTACAGAATTTGTTTGAAATTCCAGGATTCATTTGAAAACTAAGATCTCCACTGCTTAGTCTTTTTAATGGGACACTTTAGACAAGATTTCTAAAGAATATTAAACTAGTCAGCCTTAAAATTAATGTGGTTGCTGCAACTTTCTCAGTCAATCCTAGCGTATCCATTTACCATATCCCATAATCTTCCAAACGAGATGAGTTTTAAAGGATATGTAGTTCAGCACTTGGCAATAGTTTCATTAGTTTCAATAGTTGAGAACTTTATAACGTGCATCCTGAGCATATATTTCTATCAAGATGCTTCTGAAATTAGTTGGACAGTCTAATTTTTTATAAATTTTTACATTTAAAAACTTACTTGACAACTATATTATATTACATGCTCTCATTTTATACATTATTTATCTAGTGTTACTCATATTTAATATATCTTGCTTTATAATACAATATGTAGATTGTCCAACTGCTACTTTATTTGACGGTGAACATTCCTGTATACTCGGTCAGTAGTTTGGGAAAAAAAAGGATATCTTTACAAGATGCAACCTAAAAGAAAGAGGGATTGCTAATGAGGGATATCAATGCAGTCAACAGCATTCATTTCTGAAACACCTTTATAAACAGGAACAAGCTGGGTTTTGATGATAGACAAGAATGCATGTTCATGGCTGCATATTTAGGGAAATAAGGAAGAATAAAAACCATTGACAGATATTGGAAATACATTAACTAGTCACTACATATCATGTATGCTACTTTGAACACTTATTATTACTATTTTTTGTCTTATACAGCTTTGACCCATTTTCGTTTGCAGCCAATAACAATGCACAGCTGAGAGACATCTGATAAATGTAGAATAGGCTATGAATCCAGTCAAATTATTAAAGATAGATTTCAATCTTGATTATTTGAAGAAAAAAGAAAATAATAGGCAGTCCAGACACCTGAATAAATGTGATGCATAACAAAAATCCACTAAACTTTGTTTTACGGTCGATTCTATTTAAAGGGACACTGTAGGCATCAAAACAACTTTAACTTAAAGGAACATTATAGTAACATGAATACAAATGTGTATTCCTGTCACTGTAGTGTTAAAAATGCAGTTTAGCCTCCCGTCCCCTCGTTGGCACACTTTAAAGAGGTAATAAACAACTTTATACCAGTGCCACGCAGGTCCGCAGCGGGTCATTAAAATTGACAATTGCAGCCAATCCAATGCTTTCCCATAGGAAAGCAACGGGCGGCTATTGTGCATGTGCTGCAAAACACCATGATGCACCATTCAGCATCTCCTCATAGAAATGCATTGAATCAATGCATCGCTATTAGGAACGTTCAGCGCCTCCATGCAAAGTGTGAAGTCGCTGGACATCAGAAAGCACCTCTAGTGCTCTTAGGCAGTAATGTAAACACTGTCTTTTCGCTAAAATGGCAGTTTTAAATTAAAGGAACACTATAGGGTCAGGAACACAAACATGTATTCATGACCTGTAGTGTTAAAACCACCATCTGCCCTCCTCCCTTGCCTCCCTAAATATTACTTGTATTCAAGTCTGAAGCTGCTGCTCCTGCCCCTGAACTGCCTCTGTCTGCTGGTATCATCAGAAGTGGGAATCTGAACCAATCCTAATGTTTCCCCATAGGATTGACTGAGACTATCAAGGACAGACAAAGCCCTGGCTAATCAGCATCTCCTTATAAAGATTAATTGAATCAATGTGGAAAGTTCAGTGTCTGCATTCAGAGGGAGGAGACTCTGCAGCACTGCCCCAGGAAGCACTTCTAGCAGCCATCTGAGGAGTGGTAAATGGAGATATCACTAGGCTGTAATGTAAACATTGCATTTTCTCTGAAGGCAATGATTCTACTCGCCAGAACAAATGCAATAAGCTGTAGGTGTTCTGGTGAATATAGTGTACCTTTAAAAACTGTGCAAGGGCTCGCTTTAGACACCAGAACAACCTTTATTTCAGTGCCATGTGGGTCCATTGTGGCAGTCCCTGCCCACTCTCTGCCTCTTTGGCTAGGATCTTAAAGACTGACGATTGCAGTCAATCCAATGCTTTCCCAGAGGAAAGCATCTGGCGGTTATTGCGCATGTGCTGCAAAACGCCACTCTGCAACTCCTCATGATGCATTGAATTAGTGTTAATTCTATGCGATGTTCAATGCCTACATGCAAGGTGTGGAGATGCACATTGTGCAGCACTGACCCAGGAAGCACCTCTAGTGGCTGTCTGAGTGACTGCCCCTAGGGGTGTTCCTAGGCAGTCTTTTCTCTGAATAGGCAGTGTTTGCATTAAAAAGCCTGCAGGGACAGGCTGTAGACACCAGAACAACTACATTAAGCTGTGGTTGTTCTGGTGACTATAGTGTCCCTTTAATGAAGCAGCTTTGGTGAATAGATCATGCCCCTGAAGTCTCACTGCTCAATTCTCTGCCATTTAGGAGTTAAATCACTTTGTTTATGCAGCCTTAGTCACACCTCCCTGCATGTGACCTGCACAGCCTTCCATAAACACTTCCTGTAAATCTAATGTTTAATCTTCCTTTATTGTAAAATCTGTTTAATTTAGAATTTCTTATCTGCTGCTCTGTTAAAATCCTTCTACACAAAGGGTAGGCAACCTTTGGAAATCCAGATGTTGTGGACTACATCTCCCTTGTTGCATTGACAGCATTAGGCTGTTCTGGAGCCTGAAGGAGCCTCCTGTATGTGATTATAGTTCAATTTACAGAGCAGGAGATTCAAAACTTCTAAAGCAAGTTAAAATCTGATTGAAATGTTAAATATTTTTTCATGCAGCCTGTGAGAGTCACAGGCAGGGAAGGTGTGACTAGGGCTGCATGGATGGAAACAAAAGTGATATGGGGATACAGGGATACTAAAGATGTGGGAACTCCTCATGCAAAGTGTGAGGACTTCCAACGCCATTTCACAGAGTTAAACTCCACTAAACATGGAGTCAAACTCCATGAGAATGCAGGAAACACCTCTAGTGCCTGTCTGGAAGATAGCCACTAGAGTTTGTGTTTACCCTGCAATGTAAACATTGCAGTATCTCCGAAGGGTTAAGGAGACAGGGAAACTGCACCCAGACCACTTCAATGAGATGAAGTGGTCTGGGTGCCTAGAGTGTCCTTTTAACAGCACGGATAGGAACCTAAGCTCTGAGTGCTTATGCTCAGTCATAAAACAGCTAATGTACAAAAAATAGGGGGATACAGCTGTTGTAACCTAAATAACTATTAATAACACATAGTGTAATAGAGTATTAGGCATGTATAAAAAGACACTACTGGAAGCACTCACAGAACGGAAAAGGTCAAAGCGCATTAAAGATGTCACCCCTAGTCCTTAGGGGGGTTCAATAGAAATCCACCTCACTTCTTGGGAACACAGGAACCAGAAGGAAGCAGGAATCAAAATATCAAAATAATTTATTGATATAAAGGCAGCAGTCCTATGTGTTTCGTTCTAAGCATAGAACTTCCTCAGGGACCTCTTCAATTATAAAACAAATTACTTGTGCAGTACAAATATGCGGTATGAAAAACCTGCTTAAATCCCACCCTCCCACAGTCCCAATATGTAGGGCTCCTCTCCTCCATCATTGGTAGTGTAGTGGGTGTGTTCCTGATTGGTTCCGTAATTGGAATTGCCATCATGTTCCTCAGCTGCTTGATGCCGCTCGTGCCGCTCATCTGTTCGATTTCCCCGTTCCCGGATGTGACGTTTGCGTTGCACAGAACACTTCCGTGTGTTCCAAAGACGTCACTTCCCCTGTATATTTTGTGTTTTTATAAAACAGTTAATGAAAGTTCAGTGGGCTGACTTGTACAGTGTGAGCTGGCAGAACAAGGACCAATCTGTAAAAGAACTTTGATGGCTGAATGTTGAACCAATGTTTTCCTGAAATGTCGTAAGATAGTAGAACATAGGGATTGGACACATAGGGAAAGGACTTACTGAAAATGTGTTGGGATAGTACAGATTCTAAAAATGAAAATGTAGTATATAACAGGACATTACAAGCTTATTGTAATAGAGAAAGAGAAAAGTCAGAGGGCAAGCTGAGGTCAAGGGATTACACAAAAGCTGCAATACGAGAATAAAAAAGCCAACGTCAGGATGGGAGAGTTCAAATCAAGCCAGAAGTCAAATACCAGAATATCAAATAACAATAGAGAAATAACTCTATAACAGACAACAACACAGACCTTCTAGTGGTCTGAGTTTTTGTAGGCCTGCTGTCCGATGTCATCAGAACAGTGCCAAAATGTCATAGGTGGTCGAAATTACACCATACTCATGTCATTTTGGCTATGCTGGTATGGTCTCCAACATCAATGCAAGGCGCAGAGTTTGCTGGAACAAAACTGACACTAGAGTGATGTACCACGTCAGAAGGAGTGGCCATATGATGCAAAGAAGAAGTAGATACCCTAATAAAATTAAAGAAAATAGCTCAGATTTAAATGACAATATTCCACTGACAGCTTTATTGCACTATAAATACATACCTCTCAACACTTCAAATGGGCAATGAGGAACACTTTCATTTTGGGGTTGTTAGTGGGGTGTCACCGGGGGCGTAGATGGTCTAAGAAATTTAAGGTGATTTACTAATGTCTATTTATACAACCAAAATATAATTTACAACAAGAAGAATGTGTCCTTTTTACACTCTCTGATTTCTATACACATTTACTGCAGTTTAAAGACATATTATTGTATTATTGCTCTGTAGTTTTCCTATAAACACCTGACCTGGTGTTCACACCAAGAATTGTGAGCTCCTACAAGATGGACATTTGCATAAAAAGAGGGACAGGGGGATTAGGGCTCAAAATAGAGGTTGTCACTCAATTCTAAAGAGGGACACTTGGGACGTATGTAACTACTACAATAAGCTGTAGTGGCTATGGTGCTTAAAATATCCCTTTAAGTCTTGAATAGCTGAAGAACTTTGGTCTTGATTATCTTATTTTTCAATAAATTGTAAGATTCTGCTAAACTTTCTCTTCTCTCCTCACATCCCAGGTTCAGTAAACAAACCCTGCCATCCAAGAAAACAAGATGTGTCCACACTAGCATGCATGCAAGAGAATCCCTCCAACAAAATTATCTTTACGGTCAGACATCCTACAGCAGGGCTGGGCAGCTTTCTGTAAGAGCACTATGGGATATAAAGTCTATAACAGGGGTCAGCAACCTATGGCACATGTGCCATGCATGGCACTCAAGGTGCCTTTGCGCGGCACTCAAGGCTGCCAGAGTCAAACAGGCTCTGGCCTATCAGGAGTCCCAGTGGGTCATCAGATATCTGCTAGTGCAAACCGAGCGGTGACTGCAGGTGGTGTAGGACAATCCTCAATTTATACATTGCAGCACTTAGAGGAAGTGATCTTAAATCACTTCCTCCCAGCAATTGTGAACAAGAATCCACACTGGAATAGAACAGCCCATAGCAGCTATCGCAGCTGCCCTTGACCTGTACCTGGCCATCCTGGTTATGGTAGACCCCAGAGAAACATCTCACACTGCTAAATATACACAGAGCTGCAGAAGTAGCCCACCCACCATACAAATAATACAAACAGCCAACACAAAAACACACACACAGACAGTCCCCACAAACACAACACCACTGGAAATCCCCATACATGCACACAACCACACAAGCAGTCCCACACATACACACACCACCAAAAACACTATGTGCCCTATCATCCAGACACACAATTCTCCATACAAATCCAACATTCATAGGTATCATACACAATACCACAAACTATTGATGAATGATGTAGAATTATTAAAAAAAACCTTTATTAAACCTGTATTAAATTTCTCCATTAACTCCATTTAACTTCATTATATGACAGATTTTCCTAACAGCATTTAGAATATTAGAAAGAGAATGTATTGTATGTATTTTCTAGAAGGATATGACTAACACCGGAATTATCAAGTTCCTGTAATATGTAACAAAGTATACCATAGCTAGCCCATGCTAATGAAATGTCCATTCTCTAAAAAGCCTGACAAACTAACCTTGAAGCTAAAATGGTGCCAAGTACTCAAAATGGCTGGCTGCCAGATTCCCCCTCCCATCGAGTGAGCCTCGTGCTAAAGAACAATGACGACATCCCATGATGGGAGGATGCCCCACTAACCACTTAGTACTTGAGCCAATTACTAATATAGATGGGAGGGCATTTAACTTACCACTTAATACATAGACCAATTAATGATGTTTATTTATTGTTATCTTGATATTCTATGATGATGTAATATTGCCTTTAAAAGGGTCTCCATACCCGTTTTTTAACCAGATGCCATTAAATTTTCTGAAGTTATTTTAACCTGAACTGCATGTGTCAGTGTGAATTTACTTCTGCGTATACGCAATTTAATCATCTCAGATTTGGACAGGAACAGATAGTCATTCAAACATATTTGTTTGCTTAAATTAATCTATATCAATGAACATATACAATATTACAGCCCACATACGCACAAATACAACGCAACAAAGCAACTGAGGTACCCATAAATAACACAAGCAGAATACACCAATATACACAGCTCAATTTAAAAAAAAAAGAACAGAGACGCCAAGGTACTTCAAGATCTCATTTTGGCACAGTTCTACTAAAAGGTTGCCTACCCCTGGTCTATAACATCTAGAGTGCCAAAGGTTGCCTACAGCTTCGGAAAAAGAGGACCATTCATGCTCTAAAAATAATTCTTTGTTGTTTTGTATGTTGTATGTTATAACTTTTGCTAGACAAGGTTACTCAAATAGCATACAAAAAATGTAATTCAAATGTTGACTTCTACCACATAAAAAAATTAAATTGACAATTCTTCTAAGGATCAATTATGGTGTCCTGAAATGTATGTACCTAGCTTCTGTGTATTATTTTACATTGTGTTTGCTCCACAATCTTGTATCTAAGAGGTACATATGTATCACATTGCAAAGCATCAGACTACTATTATACAGAGCAAGATAGCTGTTATCTAACCAAACAACACATTTTGACTGCTATTAGCATTGCTGTTATCTTTCCTGGTTATTATCTACAACAAATGTACTTACATTTTCCAAGACAAGTGACAAATAGTTCCTTTCAACTTACTAAAAAGATCCCATTGTGCTTGATATCTTTTTTTGACCATTCTGGAACAAACTTCAGACATTTAAACATCGTTTCAATGACCCTACGTCTGGCTACAGTCAGACTCCTTCCACCTGTCACATCATTTGAACTCTTAGCTCATGCTATCCATTAAAAATATATATATAAATGCTAAAAGAGTATGATTGGGTCAGAAACAATGTAAGATTTGCCAGTGAGTACAATCCATGTACATTAATTTCAAATTGAATGACCGTTTAACCTGAATGTAACATGCTGCAAATGTTAATAAAAATAAGTACTGTTGAATGGGAACATATTTGCTTTATGTTTTTGTTTTCTTGGTTAATTCTCCAAAGTCAACTCAAGTGCAACCATGTTAATTCTTTCTTTACTGACAAGTCTAGCCTTGTTTCCTTCAATTCAGCAAGAGTAGACAAACAGAGAGCGCCATTTCAAAGACCAACACTCGCATCTCTATATTATGCAGTATCCTGATTTTAATTTAGAAGAAAAAAAATAAAAGGAAAAAAATGAGTATGTCTCTGCTTTAAAATGAAAAAAAAAATCAATGCATGCTCACTGAACTGGAAACTTTCCATTTTTTTTTTTTAATATTTCTACAACATATCAAGAGTCGGCTGTCAACTAAACCTCTTTTTATTCCTCTTTCTTTGCCAAGTCAGGGAGTATTAAGTGCACAAGATGATTCAAATCTTTATCTAAATATGATGATATGTCATTGAGGGGTCAATAAGAAAATAAAGTAGAGACATTTCTTACCAAGAAAGAGTAAACAAAAAAGTTTATATTTTAAAGAAAAGAAGAGGGAAACAGAGAAAGAGAGACCTTGTGTTAATATATCAAATTGCACTCTAAAAAGTAGTGCAAAATTGTGGAGTGGAGTGATTACCAATATAATACATCTGCTGGTTTCCATGGTGATTGCTCCACGTTTAGAACTTTGGCCTACTTTCAGACAATGCCAGGTCCGTGGGGGGACATCAGTTTAAAAGCCAGAGGGAAGTGGGAAGCTTTTCTTGTCGGCAGCAGGGGCCAAATAAATGGCCACTCTTACCAGATGTTTGTAGCCATGTTATAGGCTGTATATATGAATCGGTGCATCCATCTCTGTGTATGGTTGTATATGCCTGAGTTTCTGTATGTGGGTGTGTGGGTGTTTGAGCATGATTGTGTGTTTAAATTTAGGTATTTGTTACTTTTCTGGGGCTTCAATTTAATATTTTTTTATAAGCTTTTCAAATTATTTACCGGTAATATTTTTGGATTAACGTAAAAATGTTATCTTTTTCAAAATAATAACATATCAAAAAATATATCCTATATAAAAAAAAAAAATATCAATAAATGAAAAATTATGAAAATATTAAAATGTTAATAAATTTTTCAAAACATAATTTTAACAGTTTATCCAAAAATATTATTTGAGGCCTGGTTTTGTAAGTGTGTTTATTTGCATATGTGCAAGTGTAGTGTATATGGGTTTTTTTCCAGCGATAAAATCTGACACATAATCCAGCAGTGCCCCTGCCCAATTTAGACTCTGAGTGATACAGAGTGATACATTTTAAAAACAGGCCCCACCCACATGAATCGTAATCTAACAAAATACTCTAATGGATTAAAGACATCTACATGATCTAACTATATAGCATTTAATAAAAATAAAAAAAAATATGAACAATTCTCACATTTTTCATGACTGCAGCTTTAAAATCACAAGTTTTCATTTTTTTTTCGTACATCAATATTTATTGACAATTTAGAATATAAAGACAAAATCATCCATGTACTTCAAAATATAATATTGCGGAAGGTAAAAGTAAGATAGATCAGTAGCTAGAATTATATTGAAACATAATTGAGACAAATCACAGTGACTTTTTTCACTTTTTAACAAATTAAAGTAAAGGTATACAATACTTTGTTTTCTTTACTCACCCTTTCTCAGAAATGTATGGGGTCGGATGTTAATAAACATTTAAAGGCCCAGTGGTCCATGAGCAGCCATCTCTCTGCAGTTTCTGCATTTACTCTTAAACTCTCTTTAAAAATGCATTTTGCACATAAAAGGCATTGCATGAATAGATCTGACCTATAAAACTTTTAGAAGGAAAATGTTCCAGAAATGAAGAGGTTAAACGCTACATAACCACAGTCAATTGGCCTCAGCAGACAAATAAGGACAGAGGAAGCTCCCAATTAGCATATCTGAAATAAAATCAGTATTTTCAGACACTAGGGTTTTTCCAGACTTCTAACCTGTGGAATGCAGTCTGTATCCGATTAGACAAAGCAAACAGTCTCCGAGCATCATTAGGAAGGAAGACCGAAAGAATGAGAACACGATGAAGGTGACATAAAGAGCATTGTGATAGCGCTGGAAGAGCCCAAAAGAATTCCCAAAAAACAATTGGCCATTCATCTTGTTTCATATAGACCAGAGAACAAGCTTGGCCATATAGAGCCTGCTTCAAAGACAGATAGATTCTCATTTCAGCTTCATCTGATAGGAAGCTCATCACTAACACCAGTTCTGGGCAGCACATAATGGAAAGCAGCATAAATCAACAAAACTATAAAGTGTACATGGGAACTAGTATACAGTTATTCATTTAATAACGTTTTACGTTTTTCATTTGAATCAGCATTGACATGGTTTTGGTTTGAAGATGACTCTCCATTTTTACAAGCTATCATGACTAATATGGCTTGGTTCCACTTAAAAGTGATTACATTCCCTCTGTAACTTGTGCTAGCCAAATAACTAGCATGTATATATATATCTAAAGGTTCACCAGTGAAAATATATACATTGTAATGCAGGGTGTCACCCCATATAATGTTATGGCGTTATTATATTAATAACTAGAAAAATCAGAGGGACTGGAAAAAAACTAAAGCTTATGCTAAATAATATAAGACTTGAATTCAATGCCTTCCTATGAGTAGCTTTTGCTCACTTGACCAATTTTCACCTTGTTGTTGCTACAGAAGACTAGAAGACAGGCATTAGAGGTGTATTTAATCCTGTAATTTAAACATTACAGTTTCTACAAAACTACAACATTTTACGTTGTCACATGGTACAACGTTTTATATATTTTTACATGTATCTAAATGACAAGGATCAAATGGTGACGGCTAGACGACTAGGTCAGAGCATCTCCAAAATGGCAAGTCTCGTGGGATGTTCTCAGCATGCAGTGGTTAATACCTACCAAAAGTGGTGCAAGGAAGGACAACCAGTGAACCAGCGTCACGGTCACGTACGTGAGAAGTGAAGACTAGCCCATCTGGTCTGATCACACACAAGACCTATTATAGCTCACAGAGAACAGGGTGATGAACAGGGGTCATCATGGGCACTCTGACCACTGTGCACCACGCAAGTGCCCTCAATGGGGATGTGAGCGTTAGAACTGGACCATGGACCAATGGAAGGAGGCTGGCTAGTTTGATTAATCACGTTTTCTTTTAGAGCAGATGAATGGCCAAGTGTTTGTGAATAGTTTACCTGGGGAAAAGATTAACAGCAGGATGCACTAAGGGAAGAAAGCAGCGGGTGTAGGCAGTGTTATGCTCTTGGCAATGTTCTACGGAGAAACTTTTGGTCCTGGCATTCACAAGGACATGACACGGTGGCTGCTCTTCTTTGCTCCTCTCGCCCCACCACTTGCCTGCTCAATCCTGTCCCATCTCACCTTATCAGATCTCTCTCCACTTGTCTCGTGCCTTCTCTAACACACATCTTCAACTGCTCGCTCTCTTCTGGCATCGTCCCTGCTGACCTTAAACATGCCACTGTAGTACCTATACTAAAAAAAACATCCCTCGACCCATCCACCCTCTCTAACTACCGTCCCATATCCCTTCTCCCTTTTTCCTCAAAGCTTCTGGAAAGACTCGTCTTTACCCGTGTGTCTCATTTCCTCAATTCCAACTCTCTCCTTGACCCCCTTCAATCTGGCTTCCGCCCTCTCCACTCTACAGAGACTGCCCTTATAAATTGTCACTAACGACCTAATCGCAGCTAAATCCAAAGGCCACTACTCCATACTAATTCTTCTTGACCTCTCAGCGGCCTTTGACACCGTTGATCATGCTCTCCTTCTTCAAACTCTTCAATCACTTGGTCTCTGTGACTCTGTCCTCTCGTGGTTTTCCTCTTAGCTCTCCCAACGCTCATTCAGTGTCTCCTTTTCTAATGATACCTCTCCTCCCCTCGCCCTGTCTCGGTTGGAGTTCCCCAAGGCTCCGTCCTTGGTCCCCTTCTATTTTCTCTTTATACTGCCTCTCTTGGCAAACGTATTACCTCTTTTGGATTCCACTACCACATGTACGCTGCTAGACTGATTTTCCTTCTCGTTTCTCTCACACCTCACCCCTCTGCCAGTCCTTACATTGGCTTCCTGTATGCTCACACCTATAAAGCACTGAACAACTCTAGCCCCTCTTATATCTCCTCACAGATCCATAGGTATGTCCCTTCTCGGTCTCTCCGCTCTGCCCGTGACCACCTCCTGTCCGTTGTCCGCACTCGTACGGCCAACTCGCGCTTGCAGGACTTCTCGCGGGCGACTCCCTTCCTATGGAATAGCCTGCCTACCGCCATCAGACTCTGCCCTAGTCTTGCATCTTTTAAGAAGTGCCTTAAAACCCAACTCTTTAGGAAAGCTTATGGCCTCCAAGACTAACCAATACCTCACATACCTGTCTCTTGCCCTCTACTAAAGGGCAGTCCACCTTATTTGATTGCAAATTCCTGTCCTAATGTGTTTTACACCCCACCTCCTATAGAATGTAAGCTTGATCGAGCAGGGTCCTCTTCAACCTATTGTTCCTGTAAGTTTATTTGTAATTGTCCTATTTATAGTTAAATCCCCTCTCATAATATTGTAAAGCGCTACGGAATCTGTTGGCGCTATATAAATTGCAATAATAAATAATAAATAAATAAATACGTACCACCTATCTAGAAATTGTTGCAGATCACACACATCCCTTCATGGCAATTGTGTTACCTGATGGCAGTGGCCTCTTTCAGCAGGATAATGCATCTTGCCACAGTGCAAAAATTGTTCAAGAATGACTTGAGGAACATGACAACGAGTTCAAGGTGTACCCTTGGCCTCCAAATTCCCAAAATCATAATCCAAATGAGAATCTATGGGATGCACTGGAACAACAAATCCGATCCATAAAGGTCCCACCTCAAAGCTTGCAGGACTTAAAGGATTTGCTGTTAATGTCTTGGTGCCAGATACCACAGGACATGTTCTGAGGTCTTGTGGAGTCCATACCTCAATGCATTAGCAGTGTTTTGGCAACATGATATTAGGAATGTGGTTTAAATGTTGTAGCTGATCAGTGTAAATCCACTGGCTGAACTGTGTTATCCTCAGCAGCCAGCCTGAAAGCCAGGACAGTAAATATCACAGATATTTAAACTGACTTTCATGCGTAACTTTTTATAAGCACAGCACGGCTTTTTAAATCGACATGATAATGTTATAGTAGCGTGCAATATAAAATTAACATTTAAGTCCAAACTATTGAATAAAATGTTTTTCTCTAGACACATCTCACAAGCATACTTCCATTTCTAATAACACTTAAAGAAAATAAAAACTAAAACATACATTGTGAATGAAAGATAAAACAAAATGAGAAATGTGATATCAAAAAAGAACAGCCTCTGGCATTCCGGTGACAATACCGTATGCAAACCTGAACCAGAGAGCTCATTCATTCTGTTAATGTGTATTTTCTTTTCTTTCTATGTGAATTTTCTTTTCTTTCTATTTCTATGGATTGTACTTCATATTTTTTATTTTTTTTTTTTATTGTGAAAACGCTCGTGGGGCATATTAGTGTTATATTTTATTATTGTATATGTTTTATAACTCAGTTGTTTAGGTATATTAGTTTTACTGTGCACCACCATAGTATTTGCTTTTCATGTGATTTTCAGCATCGATCTCCAATTGTTTTCAGCACTAAAAGGAATTTATTATATAAAAATATTCACGATATTGCTATTAGTAAAACAATTAGCTTAAGGCAATACTTTCTGAAGTATTTTGTGAGTTTTCCCAATTATTGATTTATACTCTGTTCTACGAAAGCCATGCCTCTTGGTTTATTTCCAAAATGTTACGGGTTGGATGACATATCCAAACCCGGGCTTATTCTGGTTCAAGGCAAAGAACAAGGAAATACAAAAATCGTGAAGAAAGTGTACCAACTTAACAATGACTCTGCATAAGCACTTTCATCCAGAAATCAATCCACATCTTCTAAACATAAAATAAATTGTGACCTTTTAAGTCAAAAGTTTCTATAAAGCAACGTGACTCACTCTTTCAAATGGCCTCAATTATCTGAATGTACAGTCAAGCAACCGACAAACAACATGTTTTGGTCATCATTAAAGCAAGATCAAAAACATTAATTGGTACTTCATAGAAAGAGGAAGGTGCTAAAGCTCTTTAGATAGTTTCAATGCTAAGTCTTACAAAAACATGTTTTTCCCTTTTGAACTAAACTAAACGGGATTCAGATTTGATGTCTCTTTATTTTTTTCTTTTGTACAGCTTACTTAGAAAGTAACATCACAATGCGAAAGAAGTGTAAGTATTTGTATCTAAGAAATCATTCTGTGGACACCAGGTACAACTGTCTGTTATGTAGAGTACAAACTATGTAAAATATTGTTCAATTCCACATATTTAAGAACTTTCTATAAATGGAAACCAAACTGCCATTCTTAAATACCTCCCCAACAGTAGTGACATGTGTACATGGTACACAAGAGAGGAAGGGAAGGGAGAACATTATCACTAAATTGGCTTCCCTGGTCGCACATACAAGATAGGAGAAATGTGATACAGTGGACTGACAGTGGCCACTATCAGTAAAAATAAAATATGGGTCTTACTCAGGGCCGGATTAAGAGCACACTGGGCCTGGTGCTGACAATTATGATGGGCCTAATTACGGAATCTTATCGACCAAAAACACTAAAACAGTCATACCTCCCAAGCGTCATGTATCTGATGGAGATGGTGCTGGAGGGAAACTCATAGGATGCAGCTATAAGAAAACACATACTCTATGCTAATCTCTCTCTAATTTATGCTTTCATCTTTCAAGTAAATCCATAACCCCTAACAGCAGTGTCCAGTGAAGCAATGGGCGAGGTTAAAGGGTGGGCCACTGGTGCGAATCACTTGACCAGACCTGCCAAAAGGGTAGAACATGCCCAAAAAGGGGGCATGTCTGTCCAAAGAATTTTAAGGACAGCCTGGCATGAATGCATGTCAGGCTGCCCACCAATCCTGCAGGCTGTCCAACTAAGGGCATACTATGCAGGCAGCACCCTGAGCTTGACATAAATGTGTCTAATGATGCGCTCACTCCATGCTTTCTAAGGACTTTACCCTAGCACTCGCTGGTCCACTTGTCTCCTTACCTTCTTACTAGCAGGCAGAAGTTCCTGGTATATAGTCTGAGACAGAGAAAAGTTGTATGTAGTGAGTGTAGAAGAAAGGGGACATGCCACAGTGTTAGAGAGACCAACGTCTGCATTACCTAAACTAATTTTATTGTCAGCCAGTCCACACAAGTTTTGTTCCCATACATCCCTCTTAAGCTTCCAAACTTAAAGGGACACTATAGTCACCAGAACAACTACAGCTTATTGTATTTGTTCTGGTAAGTAGAATCATTCCATTAAGGCCTTTTGCAGTAAATAAGTCCACTGGCCACTCCTTAGATGGCTGCTAGAGGTGCTTCCTGGGGCAGTACTGCCTAGTGTGCAGCACTGCCATTCAGTGTCTCCACCCTCTGCATGCAGACACTGAACTTTCCTCATAGAGATGCATTGATTCAATTTATCTTTATGAGGAGGTGCTGATTGGCCAGGGCTATGTTGGACTTGTGCTGTCTCTTCCCCTGATCTGCCTAGTTGACAGTCTCAGCCAATCCTATGGGGAAGTATTGTAATTTGCTCAGACCACCACTTCTGATGATGTCAGCAGACAGTCAGTTCAGAGGCAGGGCCAGCAGCTGCAGACTTGAATACAAGTTATATTTTACTATACTTAGGAAGGCAAGAAGGGGCCAGGGTGGTGGTTTGAGCATAATAGGGTCAGTAATACATGATTCCTGACCCTATAGTGCTCCTTTAAGCAAGAATATGTGAAGAGTAGTTAGGGTTGCCACCTTTCTTGGAAAAAAAAGCCTTAATCATTTGTATAATCACAAGGAATGACATCAGAGAAAATTCTGTAAAATAACCAACAAACTACTCACAATTTCATTCTGCTGTATAGATGGATTGCTCCCAGTGTCTCAGTCTCGCAAGTCACCCAGTGTCTCAGTGTCCCTATGTATCACATTGTCAGTTTCCCCATGTTGCCCAGTCCCCTAGTGTCCCAGTGTCTCAGTGTCCACATTTCACCCAGTGTCCCAATGTCTCAGTGTGCCCCCATGTCACTAGGATACTGGGGACACAGTGAGACATGGGGACACTGAGAGACCCGGGACACAGAGACATGGGGACACTGGGAGACATGGGGACACTGAGACATTTAGGGAAATTGGGAGAAATGGGGACACTGAGACACTAGGGACACAGACACTGGGAGACATGGGGACACTGAAACATTTGGGGACACTAAGACACTAGGGACACAGAGACATGGGAACACAGACACTGGGAGACTAGGAGACACTGGGAGACTAGGGGACACTTTGAGACTAGGGGACACTTTGAGACTAGGGGACACTGGCTGGGAGACAGACACCTGGGGGCACTGGGAGATATGGGGACAGTGGGACATATAGGGACACTGGGACACATGGGAACACTAGGCACACTGAGAGACATGGGACACAGACACTGGGAGACTTGGGGACACTGAGACACTAGTGACACTGGATAGAGGACATGGGGACGCTGGGAGAAATGGGGACATAGTGTCTCCGTGTCCCAATGTCTCAGTGTCTCCCAATGTCCCTATGTCTCACAGCACATGTGTCTCAGCATCCCCATGTGTCCCAGTGTCCCCTAGTGTCTCAGTGTCCCCATGTTTTCCAGTGTCCCCAAGTGTCTCAGTGTTTCCAGGTCTCCCAGTGTCTGTGTCCCCATGTGTCCTAGTGTCTCAGTGTCCCCTAGTGTCTGTGTCCCTATGTGCTCCCTAGTGTCTCAGTGTCCCCATATGTCCCCAACTGTCTCAGTGTCCCCTAGTGTGTCAGTGTCCACATGTGTCCCCTAGTGTCTCAGTGTCCCCATGTGTCCCTGCTGCCTTTCCCCCATCCCTCACTTACCTGAGCTGTAGAGCTGCTGTCTGGACTCTGTGCTGTGTTGCTGCTCCCCCACTGATCAGTGAGTAGTAGAGAGAGGCAGGAATATGCTGTAACTTCCTATCCCTGCCTCTCTCCACACACAGTGACCCCTACTGGCCGGTGCTGGTATTGCAGAGTAATCTCCATTTATTCTGAGAAAAATACCTGCATTTGTATTGCCGGTATTACTGCAATACCGGCACGGCCAGGCAGCCTCAAATACCGGCTGTGCCAGTAAAATACCAGTCAGGTGGCAAAGCTAAGAGTAGTGTGTAGAAAAAAACATTTTTTTTTTTTATTTTTTTTTTTAAATGGGCCTATTCCATGGGCCTGGGCCTGGAGCTGCAGCTCCATCAGCCCCTATGTTAATCCGGCCCTGGTCTTACTGGCAACCCATCTAATGTGTCAGTCATTCACATATTAAATAGGAAAACAGAGAGAAGGAATTGAGATCTTTTATTCTGTATTTGGTATATGTATTAATGGATGCATGTTCAAAGTCTTTTTTTAGGCATTTACATATTGAGTTTTCTGAATAAAATAGAAATGTGCACTCAGCTTGAATAGAGCACAGTCTATTTCGGTCCATTTATAAATTCTACCTTGTAAAAACAAGCAAATAAGTGTGCACCTGATAGCAGGCTTTTCAGGTTACAAGTCACCTAAAATGCTTATGCTTTTTTAACTCTGGTAAAATGTGTAAGAGTCAAAGAAGCACCAGTCAATGCAACAAAGAAAAAAAACATTGTGGAGATCATTTATATAGTCTAAATATGTGCAACATTTAGTTTTCACACTCAGCTTGAAGGGTTTAAGACTCCATGGTCTGAGCTTATTTCACAAATGATATTTCAAATAAGCATGCTTATCAGTTCTCTGAGCCAGCATAGTGTAAGCCTAAATGTCTATTGGTGCAGAGCAGTACATGCTGTTAACTTTACTTTCCCCTGTGAACAAAAGTGAATTTGTGTTATAGCAAATCTGGCTAGACTTAGGTCTCAAATCAGGACTATCTAACCAATTCTGGAACAGATGGAAGACATATGTCAGTCTCTTTTTTTATCATTTCACGATAGAGAGATTTTAGGACTAAATAGTCATGTTTGTACTTGATAATTGCTTTCCTGAGTTCTTACCACAGAATTCTATTGCACTGAGGTTTTGGGATGTGACAGATTGTGAATGCGTTCAATTAACCAAAAGAATGTCACATCAATATTATGCCGGAAACATACTGCCTGCTTGCTACTGCTATACAGGTTTGTTTTGCAAGCATGCTGGAGTGGTTATGGTGTTTGTAGTACACTAACAATTAAAGGACCACTCTAGGCACCCAGACCACTTCAGCTTAATGAGGTGGTCTGGGTGCCTGGTCTAGCTAGGGTTAACCCTTTTTTTTATAAACATAGCAGTTTCATAGAAACTGCTATGTTTATAAATGGGTTAATCCAGCCTCTAGTGGCTGTCTCGTTGACAGCCGCTAGAGGGCTTCCGCGCTTCTCACTGTGATTTTCACAGTGAGAAGACGCCAGCGTCCATACAAAAGCATTGTGAATGCTTTCCTATGAACTGGCTGAATGCACTCGCGGCATTACATAAATACACTGGCAACGGCTCTGGAAATAAGGCATTATCTTGTTAAACACGAGATACTATCTATGCAGGCTTCCATAGACTTGCGGGATTCTCTATAGACTTCACTATTGAGCATGTGTGGGAGAACAGCACTGACGTGCCCTTGGTGGATGAAGTGCCAGGAGCTGAAGAGCAGAAATGGCAGCACTTGGGGGACTGTAGCAGGTGAGGATAACTTACCTCCACTGCACCCTAGGAAAACCAAGTTGCAATGCATTAGGGATCTTCACAAAATGTGCCAAAACCCCAGAAGGTGACAGAGCCACTTTAAAATTCTGAAACTCAGTCAAAATTCTAGGTTCCAAAGTTTGATATTTTTTTTTTCTTAAGCATTTCTTTATTAAAAAGGCACAGTGTCAACATAGTAGTCTGTTATGTTTGCAGCAAACCAGGCATACACTGAAAAATGTCCTGGGTTCTTTGGTGCAAGATCACCAAGTGGACATAGTCAGTATAAATACCCAAACTATTTAATTAGGAGAATTAACAGACAAAATAATTAGGTAATTTCAGCTGAAATGATTCTGCACAGCACAAAAACAATATAAAAAAAAAAAAATAGATAAATTGGTACTTCTATTTTGAAATGCGACATTAGAATAATGAACTGACAGGAGGAAAAACAATTTCAAATAACGATTAGCTTATGAAGGATTATGCATAAACAAAGTAATATAAGGTGCAAAGAAAACATCAAGATGCAATTTTGTTCATTTAAGAGAACTCGCCATTTACGTCATGTGTTCACTTCAAACCTTTTAAGAAAAAAAGGTCTTCAGACTGAAGAAAAAAAATTTATATATATATATTGAGAGTTGTTTCTTTGCATACAAATACATAAGAGCCATTGGCACAGTAAATATTGTCAGTTAACATTTCAGCTGTTTAACACTTTCCTAGTTACTCAACATATTGCAACAAGTACACCTCTGTACTAATGGATGTGGAATTTATATCTCCCAAATACTAGAACCTGTAGGTTCTGGGCACCACGCAGGTATTTTTTTTTGGGGGGGGGGGGGGGGGGGGGAGCTCTGCCATAAGTGCAAATTGGCTCCGTACAGGCTATAGAGGTTGCAGTTTAAGTCATGAAAGAGGACATGAAAGAAACTATATGAGGCCAGTAAGTCCCCTGTAAAGAGAAGTGAAGTCAGACCAGGGGGCTCTGTGTCCACATGGGACTAGTCTTCCCAGCCAGGTAAAGACATTCTGGGGCATGTCATGAGACCAAAGTTTGATTTGTAACACTGTTTCACAGCACATACTGATGATATAAATAAATAAGATTGTCATTAACTGGCATCTTAAAAAGTGAAGCTATCCACGGATACTGTATACATTGAAATAAAAGAAGAAAAATACACAATTTAAAAATTGAACTTAAGGAAAAATGAAAGAGGCAATGATCCATGTTATCAACCTTCCTTACAAGTGCATTTAGGAAATGAAATGAGAGCCTGTGATTAAGGAACAAAGGTAACAGCATGACAAATGAGTAAATACAGAGATGTTACACATCACTCATACATAATTTTAAAGCATTAACTAAGTATGAAATATCAAAGGAATAATTGCTAACCATTCAATCACTAAACACCATCTTAAATAACATGTTATGCAAAAGCAGACAAATGTAAACACATATACTCTAAAATGGCTGATGAAAATGTTAGAGAGTGAGATAGAACCAGCACTTGAGAACAGAAAAGCGTAACATGAAAAATACACACACACACACACACACACACACGCATATATATATATATTCACTCAGAGACATTATTGTTAAAGGGACACTCTAAACCATGGGTCGTCAACCTGGTCCCTACCGCCCACTAGTGGGCGTTTCAGGATTCCAGGTGGGCGGTAGGGATTTCCAGGTTGATCGGGCGGGCGGGTGCGAGCCGGCGGTACCCGTGTGTCTGGGTACCGCCGTGACCATTTGCGGCTCCGGCCCGCCAAACCGCCGGGGCCGCCTTCCAAAGTGTCCATCGGGTGGCCCATGCTGTCAGGGCCACCCGATGGATGCGGATTGTAAGGGGGCCCGGTCTTTAACAGCGTGACCGGGCCCCCTGTGATGACATCAGAGCTGGGAGGAAGTGATTCCCCGGTCACTCCTCCCAGCTAAAACTGAGAGCCGCGCGGGAGGAAGCAGAGGGAGTCAGAGTGGGAACTCTGACTCCCATCCACCTGAGCCACCACTGGACCCCAGGAAAAGTCACCCTCCTGCACCTTAAAGGTAGGAAACAGGAGGGTGACTTAAATATAATGTGTGTGTTTGTTTGTGTGTGTGTGTGTGTCTTTGTAGGTATGTCTTGTGTGTGTGTATGTGTCTGTCTGTGTATATATGTGTGTGTGTGTCTGTCTGTATGTATGTGTGTCTTGTCTTTGTATGTATGTATGTGTCATTGGATGTGTCTTGTGTGTCTGCATGTGTGTGTGTCTATGTATGTCTGCATCTGTGTGTGTCTGTTTGTATGTGTGCCTGTCTGTATGTATGTGTGTATGTATGTTTGTCTGTCTGTGTCTGTATGTATGTCTTGTGTGTGTGTGTCGTATGTGTGTCTGTATGTGTGTGTATGTGTCTGTCTGTATATATATATATGTGTGTGTGTGTGTGTGTGTGTGTCTGTCTGTATGTATGTGTGTCTTGTCTTTGTATGTATGTGTCATTGTATGTGTGTGTCTATGTATGTCTTATGTGTGTCTGCATGTGTGTGTGAATGTCTGTTTGTATGTGTGCCTGTCTGTTTGTATGTATATGTCTTGTGTGTGTGTCTGTATGTGTGTCGTGTGTGTGTGTGTGTCGTATGTGTGTATGTGTGTCTTGTGTGTCTTGTGTGTCTGTGTGTGTCTTGTATATGTGCCTGTCTGTTATAGTGGACTATAGTAAGTGGGCTACCTAGCTCAGCCTTCCTACTGGGCATTGCTATAAGGACGGTTAAAAAATAGAAAAAAGGGGGAAAAAAGGTGGGGAGGGGAATTGAGGAGGGAGAGGAGATGAGCTGACGCACAAATGAGAAATCATATTATGCGCAAACAGAGAAGTCGTCTGAATATCACTGAAAGAGACCTTTGTTTGTTCCTTACGAAAATCGAACCAGATATCAAATATTTAGTCTTGCAGCATCAACCTCAAGGATCTCATTAATCACTAGTAAAGGTAATTTCAATTTACTTTATTGTTTTCTCATTAAACGTTATAAAGTTAAAAACCTTATAAACCTGCATTAAGTAGAAATAAAAAGATAAATGTACGTACATTTATGTTTTTAAAAAACACCCTCCTTTCTTAAAAATATTCTGCATTTGCGCGAAAACTGGTGGGCGGTAAGGAAATTTTTTCAACCAAAAAGATGCATTAGTGGGCGGTAGGTAGAAAAAGGTTGACTACCACTGCTCTAAACATAACCCCTAAACTGACTTTTCTGAAATACGTTAATATTTTTTTTGATTGGGATTTAATATATACACTGCCGGGCCCAAAAAAAAGTCACCACCTGGATTTAACTAAGCAAATAGGTAAGAGCCTCGTATTGGATAGTTACTGCATGGGCGATTATCTTTCAGCTGGCAACAAGTTATTTAACTCCAACTGATGCAATGAGTAGCTTCTTATTTCTTAAACAACACATCCCGTGGTCGTGGAAAAGATGTTAGTTTGTTTGAGAAGGGTCAAATCATTGGCATGCATCAGGAAAACGCCTAAGGAGATTGCAGAAACTACTAAAATTGGGTTAAGAACTATCCAACGCATTACTAAAAACTGGAAGGACAATGGGGAACCACCAGTGATGGACACATCAGGGAAAGAATAGAGGCAGATTAAGTGAAGTGATGCACCCATCATGCCTAGTGCCTACTGTACAAGTCTGTAGGGGCAGTGCAACGATCTGGTGTTGCTGCAGTTGGTCAGGTCTTGGTTCAGCAACATTATGTGCCCAAAGAATGAGGTCAGCTGACTACCTGAATATACTGAATGATCAGGTTATTCCATCAATGGATTTTTTCTTCCCTGATGGCACGGGCATATTCCAAGATGACAATGCCAGGATTCATCCGGCTCAAATTGTGAAAGAGTAGTTCAGGGAGCATTGCGCAGTGGTCCGACTCTCCCATCATCAATACAAGATCTTGGTGAAAAATTAATGCAACACTGGACTGAAATAACTCTGGTGACATTGCAGAAGCTTACTGAAACAATGCCACAGCGAATGCATGCCGTAATCAAAGCTAAAGGCGGTCCAACAAAATATTATAGAGTGTGACCTTTTTTTTGTTGGCGACTTTTTTTGGGTCCAGGCAGTGTATATAACAACACGACACTTGGGGGAGACGGAAACATTGGAGGAGAGATGGAAACATTAAGAAGAGACCACACCACTATGGGTTGGGTAAATATACTGGGAGAGTAGGAGATGACAATACTGAGAGGGAGAGACCACAAAACTGGGAAGGTGTAAAACCCCAACACTTGCAAAGGGAAAGACCACACTACTGGAAGGGGATAGACACAACCACTTTCTGCATTCTGCAGCAATCATCTTTTTTTGTGAATCTATGCAAAACAAGTAACATTTGCCAATAAGTATGGTTTTATGAGATTATCATACAATGACATCTTGTTTAGATATTATTTACCAATATTAATTATATGTAAAACATAAAATGAAATTGTATAGCTTGTTGTAACAAGTTTTCTCATTCACACTGTTACAGACTTAGCCTGTTGTTACAGTGTCGAGTACTCTGGCTACTGTAAGATTTAACAAAAAAGGAGCCTAAATAAATATGAGCCCATAAAATAGATAACATCTCCAAATGACCCTACCATGGCAAATGTCAAGTGGTGTTGCACACAAAAACTCTGCCAAGATGCTGATTACATTAGTGAAACATTATGGTGTCACAAGATATCACATGTGTCTAGATTAAGTGTCCAGATTTGGATTTGATCTACTGGAGACCTGGCGTTTTCTCTGATGTGGCAGCCTTTGTATCAGGCTCCTTCAGTGCCCGCTGTCTGATATTTAATGAAACTGTATATCCAGTTTACTCAAATGTATGGAACATCACAAGAAAGGCAGCAGACCATATGTCTGCTTACTGAAGACTGACAGAAGAAGAAATATTTTGTTTGAGGAAAAGGCATCAGTCTGTTGTTGTGGCAATTAATAAACGCATGGCTAAAACTGCTCATAGATGAAAGATCTTGAAGAACAATGGCTTCTGAACATAGACATGAAGAGCACTCCAGCTATATTTAGCAAAAAGCTCTCCCTGCTAAAATTATTATAACCTGTGAATAGATACGTTGATATACAATCAAAGCTGTTACTTCATAATTATTGACCATCAACTGGTCATTCGTAAATTAATAAATCAGGCATATACATATCTGTTAAACAAATGCCACAACCACCATATCACTAAACAGTGTGCGAGAGGGAGCCAAGCAGGGAGATGACAGCAGCCCCACTGAACCCCAGAGAAAGCCTAGCCACTCCAGCTCTCCAAAGGTAGGGAGGCCTGGGAGATTTAAATTAAAATAAAAAAAAGTAATTATTTGTGAGTGTGTGTCTGTGTGTATGTGTGTTTATGCCTGTCTGCCAATGTGTGTGTCTGTGTCTGTGTGTGTATGTTTAGATAATCTGCCCCCTCCAATCACATGGGAAAGGTGTTTTTACCAGTGCCGTGCTGGTGAAGCTGCAGCTGGCCCCACCTCCATGGCTGAGATCATCATAGAAAAGCATTGCGCATGCA
This sequence comes from Pelobates fuscus, assembly GCF_036172605.1. Lineage (NCBI taxonomy): Eukaryota > Metazoa > Chordata > Amphibia > Anura > Pelobatidae > Pelobates > Pelobates fuscus. The sequence continues at coordinate 329,139,512 of NC_086320.1, read as the reverse complement.
CGACAAAATGCCACTGCGCCAATCAACTTCTCCTCAGAGATGCATTTAATCAATGCATTCCGATAGGGAACATTAATGTAGTTACTGAACAGTGTGAAGCACTTGACCCAGGAAGCACCTCTAGAGGCTGTCTGAGTGACTGTCACTAGAGGTGTTACCAGGCATAAACACTGCCTTTTGTCTGAAAAATCAGTGTTTACTTTGAAATGCATGCAGGGATGGGATATAGACTTCAGAACAACTACATTAAGCTGTAGTGGTTCTGGTGACTATAGTGTCCCTTTAAGAACTGTATTTTTGGCGTTAACAAACCTGGCTCCTAACTTTTTTAGCTGGCTCCTAGATTCCATTCAAATTTGTGAAGCCCTGAATTATAACATGATTCATTTTTCAAAAGCAAATATTAATATTTTAACTGATATTAATACAGTTCTAATCATTACCTTATAATTTGACATATTACACAAAAATGATAAAAAAATAGTCTAGTTGGCATGACAATTTTCTGAGTAAACCCATATAAATATTACATCTACTTTTTCTAAATACACAAAAAAGAGTTTTCTACTAAACTGGGAATTTATCAGAACTGAAAAGGGAACTCCATCATTTTAACATCAGTTGTAATTGCACTCTGTGCTGCTGCCTGTGGTAGTTCCATCTTCCCAGTGTGTAAGAAGGGGGCCAGTGCATGATGTAAAGTGGTATTCTTACTCTCTATCCCATGCAATGTTGCTCCTGCACTGACACCATGTGATGAGGTTGGTCTTGGAGAGACTGCTCACACAGAATAGTGAGTAACTAACAGGTAGAAAAGCTTGTGATCTGGGCTGGGGGCAGTGGATGACCACAACATTGGAGAAGAGAGCAAAATTTGGCAGAACACAGAACACAGGATGAGAGAGACCACAACACTTAGTGTAGAGACCAAAACACTTGGGGACTAGAGACTACAACTCTCAGGGTAAACCACAACACTGACTGAAATACTGTAGACCACAAGACTAGTGTGAGATATTACAACACAGGGAGGGGTAGACATGTCACTTGGGGGGTGACCACAACATGAGGGAAATCCAAAACACATGGAAGGACAAACTACAACAGTTGGAGGGAGAGACCACAACACTGAAACTTAGGGACTTTGCTTCAAAGTAGTAAATTAATTTGCCAAATATATGGGCAGTTGGCCATTTTTTGAACCTAAATCAGCAATGTCATATTGTTGTTGTTGTTTTCTTTCTTTCAGTTTTTCTTTCCTTATGCCATTTGCATTTTAATGATTAATGGTCCTAATATTAATTTCCAAGTGCCTCCATTCTCTTCTCCTCTGTCCATGATGCCTGTATTTTGCCCTTCTGTGGGATTATTTTGACTGATGGATCGTGGGAAAATTAGCTTAAAAACTGAAATCAAACTTTGCTTAAAGTCCACCCACTACCAAAATTTACCAAAATTATCACGCTCCCCATGAGAAAACATAGCCCCTATCTTTTATTATGGATAAATAAAAAACAACAATAAAATAAATAAATATATACAAGTAAAAATAGAGGTACAAAAAATAATTAATTTAAAAAACAAAAATCTGCAAAGTGACAGAGCCACATCAAGCTTGCCTATTGCCTATCCCAACCTTGAGTTAATAAAGCACATTTTGAATCAAATGTGGGCAGGCCCCATAAGGCATTGGGTGCTCCTGGCATTCCTGACACTCATGTTCCATCTTCTAGATTATTTTGCCTTCTAAAGAGCCCTTACAACTGCTGCCCTTCAACATCTTTTAACTGATCTGCACAGAGATAGCCTCCCTAAAAGATGAGCTTTCGGTGATGGGTGACCTCAGCAGAATCAGGCCTTGAGGAGGCAAGAGACCACGTCTAACCATGTGGCATCATTTGTTACAATTACCCAAGCCTGGATGATCTGGATAATTAAGGGAGAAGATCAAAATAAGACCGTAACGCTCCAGATTTTGTTTCTGGCCTGCTCCAAGAATTATTTAACCACATTCTTTAGAGGCAGCCCGCTTCCTAGGTCGAGTTGGTTCAGGTGCATAGAGTCCTGAGGTTGAGGCTACATCACCTGCTTTATATGGAACTCACAGACTCCAGATGAAAAGAACGCATTCAGGTTGCCTTCCCCCCAGGGGAGGTCTGGTTTCTCAGTCAGAATGGTGCTTTTGGATCCAAATCAGGAATCAGGTAGGTAGGTAAAAAAAAATGTATTACAAATAAATTGAATAAAATAAATATTTTAAAATCGGTGGTATATCACTGGTCCTACGCGTTTTGTTTCTATGGAAACTTCCTCAGGGACCACCTTTGATACAATCATAAAAACATAAAAAATGTGTCTAACAATTTTTAAAGGAGGGAACGCATACCCCTGATCGAATTCCCAAGGAAGAGAAAAGGCATACTGTCCTGCAGATTGATTGTCCGCTTGTAGAGAGAAGTACTTAGTGACTTACATATTCCTGTTCGAGGCCGTTACGTTGATCTGGGGTGTGCCCCACTGAATAGATATCATCTTAAATACTTCCAGATTCAGTTTCCATTCTCTGTGGAGAATCGTACTCGTGCTCAAGTAGCCTGCCAACACATTTTATGGATCTGGCAGCTAGACCGCTTTTAAGACCTGTAAATTGTTTTGGGCAAATTTCATAGAGGGAACTAGTTCCACTAAAAGAACCTTGCTTCAGGTTCCACCTTGGTGATTCACATAAGCTGCCACAGCTCTGATGTCCATAAGGATTCTTATCCATAAGTTCTTTAGGTAGTGATGAATTCTCAATAGGCCATAGTAAATCGCTCGTAGTTTTCATAGATTCAAATGTATTTTTCTTTATTTCATAGACCAAGTTCCCTGTATTCATTTCTTGTCTAGATGTGCATCCCATCCATGTAGACTTGCATCTGTAGTCACTGTCTTCCATATTGGTTCCTCTAATGGAAACCCCTAAGATAGGTGTTTTACTTTGGTCCACCAGTCTAGTTTGTCTAGAGTTCCAGGCTGGAGAAGAATTACCTGGTCCCAATTGCTCTCCTTTTCTTTGAAATGTCTCAAGAACTCCATTTGTATTGGTTGTACGTTCCACTGTGCCCATTTTACTAGTCCTATGGTGGACGTGAGTGATCCCAACAGGCTCATAAAGTCTCTTGTTGTTATTTTCAGTTTGAAATGAAGATTCTGGATTTTTAATTGAATCCTTTCTATACAGTCTGGTGATAGGTTCACTGCCCCGATGGTTGTATCTATTGCTGCACCTAAAAAGATCATTCTCAGTGAAGGCTCCATCATACTATTTTCTATGTTCAACATTCCATCCATGTTCTATTAGACAATCCACTGCTGTCTGAGTATGGATAGTTAATAACTTAAAATTCAGATTTTAAGGTTTGGTCTTGTCACTTTATCACAAATTCTAGCCCCACTTATAAGTTCTTTTCTTTTGTGTTTTTTGTACACACATACATTTTATTTTCACTGGAAATTACAAAATCCTGATATGAGTTAGTGCAAAAAAAGTCTCAATAGTTTTATTACACATTCTTTCACACATATTTTCCAGGATTTTTTGTAAGTCCCCAGGTGAAATATATTTGATGCCCTTTTCAACTAGTAAAATTTATAAATTGATTTTCTGGGCCTGGGATTATTTTACTTTATTGCCTGCCCGTCTAGCATACACTACCAAAACCCACCGCCCAATTCCCACTTACACCTACAAAAACTCATACCGACCCGTCATCAGAGCCTTTTAATATTTGCCACAATAAGCAATCTACATATGCATGGCACATTCTGCATTGCTAGATAATTGACATGCCATATGATTTCAGATTTCTATTCCTTCAGTCATAGTTCTCACCACTCTTTCAAGTAATGCCACCAGGTGTTACAGATACACATATTCCTAGTACTACTCCAGAATGGGTATTAAAACACGAAAAGAGAAGAAACATAAACAGAAGCTAAAGCCTTTATTCCATTGTATCCATTGGAGGAATGCTACTCCACCTTCTGTTTGGGAATGGCTAAGAAAAGTAGAGGAGATAAAATCAGTGGACTCAACTCACGGTAAGTCCCGGGCCGGTGCTCTTTTTTGGCTACACAGGCGAAGATGCGTTTTGCCTCTCCCCACCCCCCAAAAAAATGCATTTTACTGGTGTGTCTCACAACCCCTCTTAAATTTCTTACACCATTGAGTGTTTAATATCCCCTCTGGAATGTCTTACTCCTTTTGCCCCTTTTGTGTGTGTTACACTCCCTTTAGTGTATTATATCTCTTACTTCGCCAACAGCCCAGTTCTGTGTCACTGTGCGTTAGTGTGAGGGATAGGAGCAGAATTGTGTGGGATGGGGACTTTATTATTATTATTATTTATAAAATGCCAACAAATTCTGTAGTGTTGTAGAATAGGGCTTTAGAGGGGGAAAGAAAGGCAGTGTTGTGTGGGACAGTGGCTTAAGTGGTGGGGAAGAGAGGTGCAGTATTGGGGAATAGAGGCAGTATTGTGGGAGGATAGGGGCAGTATTGAGGGGGGTAGGGGCAGTATTGTGGGTGGATAGTGGCAGTTTTGTGGGAGGATAGGGGCAATATTGAGGGGGAATGGGGCAATATTGTGGGTGGGTAGGGGCAGTAGTGTGTGGGATTGGGGCTGTGTTGTAGGGGGTGGGACTTTTAAGACACAATCAAACACTCACAGATATTCTCACACACACTAAAAAGGTTTGCTTTAGGAGAACTGGAGTGGATCCACAGCCTGGTGTCCAGTGGGCTGCTGCTACGCTCCTCTGAGGGAGCTCCTATGTATATACAGTGAGTGGTCAACCAAATAAAAACATTGCTATAAGCCATCACATTTATCTAAAAAAGATGTGTAGCAGTAGAAAAGATATGAAGCAATATAGAAAGTGATTTAAACCAGGTTTCACAGTAGTAAACATATTTAGAGTTCACTCTTACCTTAAGATAAGCTTGATAAATGATATCAAATAAAAATGCCTGTGGCATTTCACTTGCTCTGTATTTAGCTCTTTCCAGGGAATGGTCCAAACATCCTTCTGGGGAGGAAGCAATTACAGTAGATACCAGTGGACGAACAGCTCCTGCAGCCTGGGGAATTAATTTTTATATTTGTATTATAAACTTAGAGAAGAAGTATAAAAAGATAGATTGATAGATATTGTTATTTTTCTACATAAACCAATACATTTTTGAAGGTTTGACCTCAAATCATCTCAAACATCATATTCTCTTGATTTTGTAACTAGTTTCTAAAACCTATCATAATAACTATTTACAAACTTGAGCTCAAAACTGAATTGTATAATTAATGGGAGACTTAACTAATTATTCTAGAGAAAGGAACAAATATGCCAAATCCTCCTCCACAGAGGTTTTCATAATAAGTAACCATTACATTTATAAGTACTATACTTAGTTTTATTCTTACTTTAATTAGCCAATATTTATAAGGATGCATAATTATCTCAAATCCTCCTCCGTAGAGTTTTCCACAAGTTACCATTTAATTCATAGGTAGCATGATTATTTTTATGCTTCCGATATTATTTACAAAGTTATTGAGGAGCAAATGTATCTCCAGAGATGGTATTAAACTCCCCAGCTGGCACAAGCATAAATAGATGCTGGGCAGCTTAGAAAAGAACAGGCACGTTAGGGTATATGCTACAGAAACCAAAGAAAGCAAAACTAATTATTGTTTCATAATAGATGAAAAGCAGCACATATCAGCTTAAAACATAAGCTAAATGTAGCTAACAGGGCATGTTCTGTATTTATGATAGATAGATAGATAGATAGATAGATAGATAGATAGATAGATAGATAGATAGATAGATAGATAGATAGATAGATAGATAGATAGATAGATACATAGATAGATAGATAGATAGATAGATAGATACATAGATAGATAGATAGATAGATAGATGGATAGATACATAGATAGATAGATAGATAGATACATAGATAGATAGGTAGGTAGATAGATAGATAGGTAGGTAGGTAGGTAGGTAGGTAGGTAGGTAGGTAGATAGATAGATAGATAGATAGATAGATAGATAGATAGATAGATAGATAGATAGATAGATAGATAGATAGATAGATAGATAGATAGATACATAGATAGATAGATAGATAGATAGATAGATAGATACATAGATAGATAGATAGATACATAGATAGATAGATAGATAGATAGATAGATAGATAGATAGATAGATAGAATGTATTGGGGCTTTACATTAGTTCTAAAAGTATCAACAATGGCCTCAATTTAAAAAGCTTTTCAAATGATCCAATACTGTAAGACACACTTTCCAAATAATTTATCTACAAAAGTCACCCTTAAATCTATCCGGATTTTTGTAAAAAAAATCATTTGGAAAGTTTTTTCTAACAGTATTTAATCATAATATTGGAAATCTTATTAAATCAATGCCAATATTCTTCCAATAAAGTAAACCACCAAAATAAATGCTGTGCAGCATGTTGTAAAAACCTTGAGAAAGAACTAGGATGACCTCCAAAGGTGGGATAATCATCAAACAAAACTCCCATTAATTAATTAAACTGTGAACCCACATTTTGCATTACCCTTTGTGACGATACAGCTTAACATATCGTCCGTGGGGGTATTCTTTTTACATAACTTGCAGCACTAAACTGTTCCACTAAATGCTAGGACTACTCTTTGGTAGCGTACGCAGGATATACTGAGCTGATATCAGGTTACTATATGATATTCTATCCAACCAGTCTTCTGGCCAATACTCTTATTCGTAATTACTCTATAGAAGACAATGAATATCCATATCTTGTGAGGCCTCAAGAAAGAGACACCACCAGTGGCGTACACACAAACCATGGGGCCCTGGTGCGAAAATGATCCGTGGGCCCCCCGTCCGTGTTCCCTCCCCCAAAAGACACACACACACATACATAGAGACACACACACACACATACACACAGACACATACATACAAACAGACAGACACACATAGACACATACATACAGACCAACACACAGACAGGCACACAGACACATACATACAAATAGACAGGCACACATACAGACACACACACACATACAGACAGACAGGCACACATACACACAGGCAGACACACACACAAACAGGCAGACACACACACAGACAGACAGTCACACACATACAAACAAACACACACACACAAAATGTTTAAGTCACCCTCCTGTTTCCTACCTTTAAGGTGCAGGAGGGTGACTTTTCCTGGGGTCCAGTGGTGGCTCAGGTGGATGGGAGTCAGAGTTCACACATACAGACACACACACGCACACACATACAGACAGACAGACACACAAGACACATACATACAAAGACACATACATAAAAAAACAGACAGGCACACATACACACAGGCAGACACATACAGACAGATACCCGGTCACAGGGGTTCGCAGGGCGGCCGGGCCCCCTGGAGTGGCAGGCCAGGTCGCAGCTGCGACCCCTGCGACTGCGGTATGTACGCTGCTGGACACCACCAGCTTCTTTCTTGGCAACTCCTAGAACTCAGACCCAGACTCTGACTGTTTATTGTATCCAGTTCCAGCTTACAAAGATCACAGCATACAGTAAAATAAACATTACACAAAACATTCACCAATGGCAATACAGAACAGGTCATAGGGAAAGAACTACAAAGCAACAAAGTGATTCCTTACACTAGATACCACCTACCCCTGTGCCAATACACCATGACAAAAAAAAGGTTATCTTGATTGGACCCACTGTCCCTTCAGAGCACTCTCTGGTTACATCAACACAGCCCTTTGCTGTAGTAGATAGACTTGCTGGCTCCCACAGCAGGTGGACACTCACAGGGCAGCATTTAAAGGACCAATATAGGCACCCAGACCACTTCAGTTCAATGAAGTGGTCTGGGTGCCAGGTCCCTCTAGTGTTAACCAAGCAGCTGAAAACATATCAGTTTCAGAGAAACTGCTATGTTTCCCTGAGGGTTAATCCAGCCTCTAGTGGCTGTCTCACTGACAGCCGCTAGATGCGCTTCTGTGATTCTCACTGTGAAAATCACAGTGAGAAGACGCTGGACGTCCATAGAAAAGCATTGAGAAATGCTTTCCTATGGGCGGTTTGAATGCGTGCATGGCTCATGCCGCACATGCGCCGACGTCGGCAGAGGGAGGAGAGTTCCCCTGCGCCGAGAGAGCCCGACACTGGAGAAAGGTAAGTGTTTTAACCCCTTCAGCCCAGCGGGAGTGGGACCCTAAGGGTAGGGGGGACCTATTAACACTATAGAGCCAGGAAAACTAGTTTGTTTTCCTGGCACTATAGTGGTCCTTTAACTTGATTAGCCCACAGAATACATTTCACACATAACTATACTTTATAGTTTATAGAGCTGCTGCTCTTCCTCCCCCCCTCTTTGTTGACCCACAGCTGCATATACAGACACACACACTGCTCTATGTATAATACAGGTACACAATACAGCGATACATTAAAAATGGCGCCACGAGCTTGTGGCTTGCGCCAAACAAATCAGGCCATCCATCACACCCTTGCATAAGGCTTCCTATTTTTGCATAGGTGAAGAAATGCAGGTAATATATACACATTTTGTGGTAAGCTTGCTCAACAGTTTTAGCAGAATAAACATATAGCTCACAGACAAAAACTGTAATATTCATCATGACCAAAACACACATTATATAGTTATACAACTTTTTCTGAGTTATTCACAAAAGTGAAAAGTCAAAGTGAATGTAATAAAGTCAAAATAAACAAATTATTAAAACAAAATTCCAAGTCAGCTATGAATTGAGTTCAGCTAATCTGACCTTAAATTTAAAATTCGCTTTGGTAAAACAGCCTGTATGTGTATAATTCTTGGAGGTTTTAGAAAGAATACTTTTCCAAGAGCTTTTCCATAATATACGGCAAATTCCAAAGAACTTTCCCACGCTGTGTAAAATGACACAGAGCACTGTGATTGGATGGATTTCAAGCCATTCAATCACAGTGCTCTGTGTCATTTTACACAGCGTGGGAAAGTTCTTTGGAATTTTCCCACGCTGTGTAAAATGACAAAGAGCACTCTGATTGGCTTAAACCAGCCAATCAGAGTGTTTTTAGCCTAATTGCAGGGCGTGGCAAGGCTTTATAAGCCTTCCCCCGCCCTGCAGAGCTCAGTCTGCACGGAGCCCTCCATGGGTGAAGATGGATTCTTTTTGTTTGCGCTCGTGTTTTTTTTTTTTTTTTTTAATTGCGTCGGTTATTATGGCTTTTTATTTGGCCTTTTTTGGGGCTAAAGAAAGAAGATTTTAGAAGAAAGAAAACATCGAATGGTAAGTTGTTTTTTTCTAATTTTTTTTACAGGTTCTTAGTTAAAGGTCCCCCCTCATTATTTTTAGGGTGAGGGGGGTAGGTAGGGGGATAATTTTTTTTGTTGGGGGAGGAGGGGATGACTAGGGTCCCCCCCATTTGTATTTAGGGCCCCCACCCGCCGCTCAGGGGTGAGGGCCAGGGGGAAGGACATTAGGTCCCCCCCTTATTAGTATTTAGGGCCCCCACCCACCGCTCAGGGGTGGGGGCCGGGGGGGGACAGTAGGTCCCCCCTTATTTTTTTTTTAGGGCCCCCACCCACCGCTCAGGGGTGGGGGCCAGGGGGGGACAGTAGGTCCCCCCCATTGTGATTTATGGCCCCCACCCACCACGCAGGGGTGGGGGCCGGGGGGGTGGGGGCCATAAAAGGTCCCCCCCATTGTGATTTATGGCCCCCACCCACCGCTCAGGGGTGGGGGCCGGGGGGGGGACAGTAGGTCCCCCCCTTATTGTTTTTTTTGGGCCCCCACCCATCGCTCAGGGGTGGGGGCGACAGTTAGTCCCCCCATTGTGATTTATGGCCCCCACCCACCGCGCAGGGGTGGGGGTCGTGGGGGAGGACAGTAGGTCCCCCCATCATTATTTTTATGGCCCCCACCCACCGCGCAGGGGTGGGGGTGGGGGGGAGGACAGTAGGTCCCCCCCCCATTATATTTATGGCCCCCACACAACACTCATGGGTGGGGGTGGGGGGGAGGACAGTAGGTCCCCCCATTGTGATTTATGGCCCCCACCCACCGCTCAGGGGTGGGGGACGGGGGGGAGGACAGTAGGTCCCCCCATATTGTTTGTTTAAGGCCCCCACCCACCGCTAAGGGGTGGGGGCCGGGGGGACAGTAGGTCCCCCCTTATTGTTTTTTTAGGGCTCCACCCACCGCTCAGGAGTGTGGGCCGGGGGGGGGGGGAACAGTAGGTCCCCCCCGTCATTATTTTTATTACCCTATATAACAATGTTTGGTATTTAGTGAATATTCCCCTGTATAACAATGTTTTGCATTTAGTGAATATAGGGGAATATTCACTAAATGCCAAACATTGTTATATAGGGGAATATTCACTAAATGCAAAACATTGTTATATAGGGGAATATTCACTAAATGCCAAACATTGTTATATTCCCCTATATAACAATGTTTGGCATTTAGTGAATATTCCCCTATATAACAATGTTTGGCATTTAGTGAATATTCCCCTATGTAACAATGTTTGGCATTTAGTGAATATTCCCCTATATAACAATGTTTGGCATTTAGTGAATATTCCCCTATATAATAATGTTTGGCATTTATTGAATATTCCCCTATATACCAATGTTTGGCATTTAGAATAAAAAAAAAAAAAAATGATAATAAAAAAAAAAAAATGATTGCAGCTTCCGAATGAATCTAAATTGTATGCTGTCCAGTAGGTGGGAGGGTCTGCTAGGGAGGGTCTGCTGCTGATTGGCTGTAATGTGTCTGCTGACTGTGAGGTACAGGGTCAAAGTTTACTCAATGATGACAAATAGGGGGCGGACCAAACATCGCATGTGTTAGCCCGCGGTGGCGAACACGAACATGCTATGTTCGCCAGGAACTATTCGCCAGCAAATAGTTCGGGACATCACTAATGAGGACTGGTTTAGGAAACACTGCTCTAGATTAGAATGTAGGCTCGTTTGAGCAAGGCCCTTAACACCCTCGGTTCCTGTGCGTCCAAGTCGACTTGTTTCAGATACTTGTCTATTAGTCCACTTATTGTACAGCACGGCAGAATTTGTTGCGCTTTATACATAATAATAATATACGTATATGTATATGTTACAATGATGTAGAAAATGTTTTTGTCATTTGTGTTGTATACTACATCGTGCAGTATTTTATACTAGTAATACAAGACATACATCATACATTTTAATATAGTCTACAGACCGTATTGCCTCTAGGAAAAGTGAGCTGTTTTTAAATGTTGTTATCCATATGTCTGCATATTAATTATGGCAAGTAGCCCTAGAACGAAGCTTAAATTGATTCCGTTTTTTTCTTCTCATTTAAATTATTTTCCATTCAAACATATGTTTGGCATTTTCCAGAGACATAGCTGCTTATTTTGCTATGCAATAACTATTTTGGGGCAAATCTTTATTTGACTTGGTTAGTTTATTTACTTCTTTTCATAGTGTGTTTTTTATCATTATTAGTTGGTGCTTTTTTTTTCTTATCACAGATCAAATGTTTTGGTGAAGTGAGGTTTGTATAAATCCAAAGGTTAGAGAATCAATGCCTAGCGTCAAGCATTTGAGTACATAATGGTAGTTTCTGTGGATTCTTCCTGGTGGGTGGCAGATTCTGGAGGGTCTATAGATTATGTGCGGTCATTTGCCTGGAAGTGTTAGCATATAACGCTATGATTCTAATTAAAGTTGTTATAAATCAGACCGTTTGTATAATATTTTTTATATACTTGGCATATTTGTGCTTTGATTGTACAAGTAACTCTGCATATGTATAAAGCAATGTGAAACAAAATAGTGGGATTCAAATGCAAAAATCACAGAATAGTGGAGACGGAATTAGGAAAACATGCAAGTAAACTGAGGAAAGCTGAGGGGACAAGCAAAGCAAGCACTATAGTTGTTAAGAAGAGGTAGCACTAAAGGAAAATTTGAGAAGTTTAGAATAAAAAATGTATGGAAAAAAATATTTGCAGAAGAGACAACACAAAGGAAGAAAGGGGATAAGATAGGAAGGGGGAACAGTGCAAAATAATAATAATAATAATAATAATAATAATAATAATAATAATCTAATCATGGTAGGGAGAAAATAAGCAAATGTCAAAAACATGAAGGAACAGTCCGGTCTGGATTTTAATGCATTTTATAATGTATATTATGAAATCCGTCATCCTTTTTTATTATTATTATTATTATTATTATAGGAAATAATATACTACATGCCATATAGCTTCTTTTTGTATTATTTTGTAGTCATGGCATTCAGATTTTGGCAATTCCAATGTTTTTCACTTCCATCCCTTAGGGTAAAGGGACGATTTACATTAAATAGTATGACTGTCAAGGAAGGAGTGCAGGTGTCTGCAATCATTTAAATAGACTGCAATGTGTAAATATACTTTGTTAAAGTCTTCTGGGTCAAGAACATGCTTTCCTGAATAGAGGGAGTAACAAATGTCAAGGACCCCATTGTAAAGTTTGTCAGTCTGAGAAACGTACTGAGTGACTTGAGTTGTAAAATAGAGAAGAAACAGCTTTTCTATTTTGGACTCACTAAAAAAAAAAAGAGACATTTCTCTTGAGGGCCTATGGTTATCTGTGAATTTTTTTCATATATGGCACCTAATCATTGTAGACCTGTGAGAGAACACGTGCCAGGTGCCAGTAGATAAAATAGAATTCAATTTGTACTGCTCAAGTCTTACACACCAATTCGGCAGACCATAAAGTAGCGCGGTCACTTGTGGGGTTCTCTGCATAATTTACAAAGATTCCCAAAGGTACCTGCTCAGCATGCAACGTCCCTGTCCCTCTTAGTTCTGCAATGTAAAGCATTGCAGTACTAACACAGCCTCTAGTGTCTGTCTGCCAGGAACATCCAGCATCAGTGAAATCCCCATAGGAAAGCATTGACTAAATCCCCTATCCTTGGGGACCACCTGCAATATTATGAAACACTCGGCACCCATGCTGGTGCTCCTCCCCTATCCCATATCAGTGGCTTTGCAGAGGAACAGCCCAGACTACAGCAGCCTAACGGGACATTTCCCGGTATCCCGGTGGGCCAGTCTGAATCTGACTAACAGTTTTTGATTTAAACATCTCCAAATTATCCTCTAATCTGGAGAATGACAAAAATGGTTGACTGGATTGAAAATGAATTGGGGGTATTTTTATTGTATTAATGTTATTTTACTTAGCTTGAAAACAAACAAACAGATTGACAAAAATGCATGTGAATGGCTGCAAGAGTAGCTGTGCCTAGCATGTTATGCTATTCATATTAATTACTATTAAGTTACTAATACGTATCCTGAAGAGACCCTACTATATACAAAATGATGTGCCTGGAAAATTATGCTATTCATAACAATTACTAATAAGTATCCTGAAGAGACACTACTATATACAAAACAAAAGCCAACATAGTATATACATTATAGGGTTTATATGCTAACCACAGAATTCCAGTGAAATTAAAGAAAACTCAAAATGAAATTAAAGGACCACTATAGTCACCCAGACCACTTCAGCTCCATGAAGTGGTCTGGGTGCCAGGTCCCTCTAGTTTTAACCCTGCAGCTGAAAACATAGCAGTTTCAGAGAAATTGCTATTTTTCGCTGAGGGTTAATCCAGCCTCTAGTGGCTGTCTCACTGACAACCGCTAGAGGAGCTTCCGCGATTCTCAGTGTGAAAATCACAGTGAGAAGACGCTGGACGTCCATAGGAAAGCCTTGAGTAATGGTTTCCTATGGGCGGTTTGAATGCGCATTCGGATCTGACGTCGGCAGGGGGAGGAGAGGTCGCCAGTACCGAGGGAGCCTGGCGCTGAAGAAAGGTAAGTGGCTGAAGGGGTTTTAGGCGCGCGCATTCAAACCGCCCATAGGAAAGCATTACTTAATGATTTCCTATGGACGTCCAGCGTCTTCTCACTGTGATTTTCACAGTGAGAATCGCGGAAGCGCCTTTACCGCCTGTGAGTGAGACAGCCACTAGAGGCTGGATTAACCCTTATTGAAACATAGCAGTTTCTCCCAGCGGGTGGGGGGCCCTGAGGGTGGGGGGGAACCTAATGACCCCATAGTGCCAGGAAAACAAGTTTGTTTTCCTGGCACTATAGTGGTCCTTTAATCCTAAAATTGGAGACTATAACAGAGTTGGATAATTTTTCCAAATTAGTTATTTTAGTCTAAATTTTGCTATTCTGAAGACAAATACAGTTTAAAAGGACTAAGCAATATATAATGGTTTTAGTTTATTCTTTCTTTAACACTGCATAATGATTGAATTAGTTTCTTTTTATTGTCAGACATTTCTATTTTCTTTGTTTAATGTTCTGTTCTATGCTGCAATACATCTTCATGTGTATTAATTCACATAAATAATTAAATTACACACATTTATATTTAGCAAAAGGGAATCTAATTTAAACAAAGTAGGCTTACTTACTTCCAAATTTTTATACATTATATTATGGAATTCAGTCATTGTTTATTTTAGCATCCATTAGGAACTAAGCTATTATGTATTCTTAATTACAGCTTAAAAAAAGAAGCAAACGCAATAAATATTGATTGGGCATTGTACAACTATTTCCACAAATATACATTTCCTTGATAAATAAGTTAATATAGCAATTTGTTTGTTTTATAACTGATTACAAATGTTTCAATGTGCCATAAGCTGCCGTTACTTCTAATTTGTTGTGGAATGTCATTCTATATCAAATGATGGTAAAATAAAATGTAATTTTTACATTCCTGTTACTGTTTGAAAGAATGTGTTTTTTTTTTAAATGTTTGCTCCCAAAATGAATTAACAGTTAAGAAGTAAAATAGGCTTTGGTTTCTTATTGATGTGGTTACAGTTCATAAAGCAGGCCTGATGCATGTGATTGGAATCCATCTTACGTTACAAAGCAGAGTCTCATAAGTCTAGGCTCATCTTCCGAACTCCTATATCTAGAACCTCTACACTTCTAAATTGCCCCCTGTTAAGGTGTTTGAAGAAATTGTAGTTTGTTTGTTTTTTAAATTTCTCATCAATTGATTGGGATTGTTTGTTCATATAAATACATCCTGCCAGGCTATATGTCCCTTTATGTGCTGATATTATGGTATCTATATCATTGCTTCCCCTCTGTGAATATAAGCGCTATAGAATGGGCTAGGCATGGCATTTTGTGGTGTAGTCGTGTACTGCTGTGGATATTTAGACAGATAAATAAATTATCTCCCCTTTTTCCAATACTTTATTCATAAGGATCGACATACATCACAAGACAAAGTGGAGTGGGAAACGTCCAGATTGATAAAAGTAAAAAAAAAAAAAAAGGTGGAGCATTGCTGAAAGGTTTTGTCAGGTCCCACAGACATTAGAGATGGTTGTAGGAAAGGGACATCTTCTTTTGAATCACAAGAGTTGATCTATGTAGAATTCCACCATTTTATGGGCTCCTTTATGGACCTCTGTGCTGTACTTTAATATATGTGCGAAATTACAGTGACAGATAAAGTGCCAAGAGCCGAAGAGAGAAGATGATGGTGCTTGCAAAATGAGAGCTTCATGAACTATAAACTATCTTCAACCTCAACCCTTATAGTGTCCCTTTAATGAGAGCTTAGCTGCAGTGTCTGCAAAGGAGATGGTCAGTGCCTACCTGACAACACTGGCCAGCTACTTGTGCATTATACAGTGCATTATATGAGAAAGCCTTAATGAGGGAGCACGAAATATCAATTTAATCCTCTCCCCGCCCTCAGTAAGACTCCCTCCAACATCACCTGCATGAGAGCTGGAGGTTGAGAAGTGGAAGAACATAATGCAGCTCCCAGCTGGCAGGTTCACTGAACCACCCGGGTAAGTGAAGTGGTTTAACTGCTTATTCTTGTGTGGGAGAGGGGTAATTGGAACTGGAGGGGAGAGTGAGAGGAAGATGGAGATAGGGAGCTGGAGAGGAGAGAGTAAGAGGAAGCAGGAGTGGATGAGATGGATCTGGAGGGGGAGATGAAGGAAGATGGAGCTGGAATGGAGAGAGGAAGGAAGATATAACTGGTGGGGAGAGAGAGGAAATGGAACTTGAGTGAGAGAGGGAGGAAGATAAAGCTGGTAGGGAGAGAGAGAGGAAGTTAGAGCTGGACAGAGAAATGGAGCTGGAAAGGAGGAAGGGATGATGAAGAAGCTGGAGCCGAAGGGAGAGAGCAAGGGAGATAGAGCTGGAAGGGAGAGAGGGAGGAAAATGGAGCTGGCAGGGGAGAGAGATGGAGCTGGATGGGAGAGGGAGATGGAACTGAAGTAACATCTACACGCAATACTGACGCATTAGAGGACAGAAATAAAAATTTCCCAGGGCTGCATTTTATTCCATGTCTAGACCTGCTGTTAGTGTACTTTAAAGATTGAGATGAGACTCAGTCAATGGGAATACCGTATAGGTAAAAGTTGCTCAAACCAGGAAGCAACTCAGCCAATCCTTATAGACAGGCTTTATGTGATAAACAGTTTAATAATTAGCATCCAAAAAAAATAATATGAGTAATGTGACTGCTGCCTTGATAGTGAGACACAACACACAGAGTGTATCCTGAGATAAAGTTTACCTCTCCCTAGGGTGGCCGGGCTTTACGTAGGCAAACAGAGAAGAACTAGAAAAGCTACAATTTCTGGGGAAATTGTGTGAAGTGTTCTTGCCTCCACCAGTAGTCTAAGACTGGAGTGGGTGGAGAAACTTATCATTTATATAGCACATTTAATTGCAACGTTGTTGCACAGTTACATTAAACCATACATTTATAAAAACATTAGCAGGTGTACAAGAGGCCCTGTATATGACATCACTTGCTGCTGCAGCCTGGCACAGCTCAGAGTATTTTGGAGGTTGCCATCTTCAAATGGTCGTATTTTGAAAACTATAAATCCTACAGCGAATAGCTTTATATTGTGAGAATCACAAGACCCAGACCTACATTTTGATGCATAGTATGTCTCTGCAATATTAACAATGAAGGCACAGTCGCAGTTTAGAAATTGCCCTTCAAATGTGAGCTTTGCAGAGTGGAGTTTCCATGAATGTCAATGGACTGCGTGATTTTCAAACAAATGGTCATATTGTGAAAACTATAAGGAATATGGCTTAGCTGTGGACATTTTTAGTGGCAGCAGGGATAGCTGAACGTTTTGATATAAGATTTGTGTAGGTGGGCCTGAAAATGAGGGAGTGGTGGCAGTTTAGAAATCATGTCCTGATTTTTCAGCTTTTGCCAGCTCCCACTCTAGCTTTGCCATTCATTCCTATGGGACAAATTTCGCCACAAGAACGACGATATTCCGAGAACCATGTAGCAAATTTCTCTTAATTTCTATATGATATGGACATAAAATACGGACTTGGAGTGATAGGATTTTCTATCCTCCTTATTTATGATTTGTCCGTATGTGTAACCGCTTATCCACGCCCCTCTCCGGCGTCACGTGGCTGGAAGCTGCATCACGTGACCGGAGTAAAGCGAAACCGGAAAGGAACACACATATCCTCTTGGTAATGACGCGCGGCCATCTTGGGAAGGTCGCACGCACTCCTATAGACATCAACAGACGGCGGCCATCTTGGAGGAGGCATAAGTACTATAATTTTCGCCGGAAACACTCCTTATATGGATTTTAAGGATGGACTTCACAGCTGCTAATATTTATCAGTAATTGTATGTATTATGCATGATATATAAGAAAGTTGTTAGTCCATTTTTGTTATGCACCTGAGGAAGACCTATTGGACTAGGTCGAAACGCGTTGTGCTTTATATATATATTTTATGTATTAAATTAAAGTATTTACCTTTTACTTACTTGGTGATCCTGGTTCCTGATTTCTATACAAAGGAGGCGGTTGGCGTTTTTCCCAAGGGACCCATACTGCATTACCAGCACCAGATTGATCATACTGCTTTAAAAGTTTAGAGCCAACTCAGAAAGGCTCTAAATATTGTGAGTTTTCCAAGTTTTTTATACTTTTATTGTGTCTAAGATGTATTGCCCTATGATGGTTTTTTATATTCACAGAACCTAAGGGTCTGCACTTAAGACTAAGGATATCATTTACTGTGTGCGCAACCACCGCCCTCTCTCCTTTTTATCTTTGTATGTAAGTGTTATACAGTGACTATACACTTGGGTGGTTTTTATGTGTGCTGCACTGGTTTTTTATATATGATATTTTAATACATTATAATTAACTGCTAGCGCCATCCTTTATCTCTGTTTTTTACTTGTATCTTATTAGTCACTGGTATAAAGAGGCTGCTTATTTTATCACTATGACACTTTTTGAAAGAAGAAATCACTGGTTTAAAACCGCCATTGAGAAATTCATGTGTGAAGAACCCCATAAAAATGAGGGTTTTACAATAAGTGATAATCTAGATGACATGATCCACCAATTGGAGAAACTATTAAGTAGGGAAGTAAAAATTAAATGGGAAATCTTCACTTTGGAAAAGTATCTTAAAGATAAAATCACCCCTAGAGGGCTAAGATTCACAAAATTCCCCACCTTTGATTTGGATAATACCAAATTCATGGGAATTTGGACAAATGCACTTGAATCCTTCTCCATTACAATGATTAATATAATTGTAACACAAAGAAAGGAGGATTTACAAGAACTAGACACCACCATTAAAAAACTACAAACACAATTGGAACCATTTGTAGGGACACAAGATTTCGATATGCTTTCTGCAAGAGTCACAAATAATTTGGATTAATTAGAGAATTCCATTATTGGAAATAAAAAAAAGAAATACAAAAGGGACCTGGATGATTATGCCAGTAACAGAGTAAGAAAAATGCCAGGGAGTGGTAAAGTAGACCAGAATAGAATAAAACCACCCCATAGAATGACTAATAATCGGCATGAAGAAAACAGATATGGAAATCATGTAAATGCCAATTCTGTACGGCAAGAGGTACCCAAAACTCCGGTCTGGAAAAGGAAAGAAAGTATCCCAAATAAATTCCATAAAGATAGAAGGAATTCACCTAATTAGATGAGCCCAGTTAAGGATAGACAGACTAGACCTAAACAGTTTGACAGGAAAGCTGTACAAATCTCGCCCAAACCAAGAAGAGAGGCCCAGAGATTTAGGACAAGACACAATGATGATAGATCTTTCCAAATCCCCTTAAAAAACAGATTTGAGCGATTAAGGAGTGACAAAGGAGAGGAAGTTTTTTTAGAACCAAGATGGATGAGGAGAGAAGAGTACCATGGAACTCCCACAAAAAGATACAGAATGTCAGAAGAGGAACCAGAGGAGGGAGAGATAAATCAAGAGAGGAAAAAAGTGACGATAATGAAATAAGAATTTTTTATCTATCTAATACACTTTTATCACCAACAAAAGAGAAAGTTTTAAGAAAGGGTTTTAAATATGCCCCAAGTTGTTCCGTAAATAAATTTGAATCATTTATTGATGTTAATAGATTCACCAGAAAACTGTGTTTAAAAATTTTTTTTAATAAAGATAAAATTGAGACACCCCAAAACGAAGAAGTAGAAAGTGTAAATACAGAATTAGTAGAAAACAATATTAAACACACTAATTTTAAGAAAAAATCTTCTTTTAATCCACAATATCTGAAATCACATAGTATGAAAGTATTTGAAAGGGCTTGCCTAGATGAAATATACAATATTAAAGCTCTATCTAAGTATGAACAAAACCTATCACTTAAAGAAAAGTTAACCCTTAAAGACTTAAAACAAAATTCCACTATTGTGATTAAACCCGCTGATAAAGGGGGAGGGGTGGTTATTTTAGAAAAAAATGCATACCTTGATGAGATCAAACGTCAACTCCTAGATGATACTACCTACACAAAATTGGAGAAAAACCCGACAACTGACATTAAAATAAAATATGAGAGTTTTCTTAAAACTGGGATGGAAAATAATGTACTATACAAAAATGAACTTTTGTTCCTCCAAGTACAACATCCCAAAATACCGGTCCTTTATATACTGCCCAAAATACATAAAGACTTGGTAAACCCCCCAGGAAGACCCATAGTGTCGGGGATAGATTCTCTCCTGTCGCCACTATCCCAACTTATCGACTATTACTTACAACCACTAGTAAAAAGGTGCCCCTCACATCTACAAGATTCAATGAACCTTTTAAAGATTTTAGATGAATTAAAATGGGAAGAAAATTACCTATTAATCACGTGTGATGTCACAAGTCTATACACTATTATTGAGCACTCTAAAGGTATTGAGGCAACTACTTTCTTTTTAGATCAATCCAAGGAATTTTCAAGTACCCAAATCGATTTTATTACTAAAGGTATTCAGATGATTTTAGAAAACAATTTTTTTTTTGGTTTGATGGCGACTTTTACCTTCAGATTAAGGGTAATGCTATGGGGACCAAGTTTGCCCCTAGCTATGCCAACCTTTTTATGTCTTATTGGGAACATCTATTTATTTTTCAGGAGCATGGCTGGGGGGCAAACTTGGCCCTATACAGACGCTATATTGATGGCATTTTTATCATTTGGAAAGGCACTGAGGCAGATTTTAATTCTTTTTTTAAATATCTTAATTCAAACACTTGGGGAATAAAATTGACTAAAAATGTTAGCCCCTACACTATCGATTTTTTAGATTTGAACATTTTTATCTCTGATGAAAAATTTAAAACACGCACTTTCTTCAAACAAGTCGATGTAAACAGTTTTATTGAAACAAGTAGTTGTCATCATGATCCATGGATTAAAAATATTCCAAAGGGCCAGTTCCTACGTATGAGAAGAAATTGCACAGACAAAAAGGATTTTAATTCTCAAGCTTTGTTTTTAAAAAAAAATTTGTACAAAAAGGATATTGTGAAAAAGATCTCCAACAGGATATTAACAATATTGGTGATTTAGATAGACCACAGCTATTGAATTATAAGAACAAAGATAAAAAAGAATTGAATAAACAAATCCCTCTTATCTTTAATTATTGCAGCAACGTGGGCACTTTAAAAAGGATTGTAAACAAAAATTGGCACATTCTACAACAGGAACACGAAATGCGAGAATTTTTAGGGGACAAACCCAAGTTCATTTTTAGGGGGGCAAGAAATTTTAAGCAAATTTTAACCTCTAACTATGTAGATAAAGAAAATAAGAATTGTAACTTTTTAACTAAGTGGTCAGAAACGCAAAAAGGTTTTTACCACTGCGGTAACTGTTTTGCTTGCAGAAATACTCATATAACCAATAAAAAGAAAGTTGATTTTATCTCTAATATAACCAGAAAAACTTTTAACATTAATTCTTTTATTTCATGTGAGTCTACCAACGTCATTTATTTGCTGCAATGTACATGCGGCCTACAGTATGTAGGAAAATCCTCAAGACCACTAAAAACTAGGATTTATGAACACATCCGGTTTTAGTCACTTTTTAGAAAGACATAACTCTAATCCTAATGATCTGCAATTTACAGCAATCCATAAAATAGAAAATCATTGGAGAGGTGGCAATAGTGCTATGAATCTAAATAGAAAAGAATCAAACTGGATATTTGAGCTCCAAACATTATGCCCAAAGGGCCTAAATATTGATTTTGGAATAAGCTCAATTTTATAAATTTCCCCTTGTGTGTGTGATATTATTAATCTATTATAAATTTGATATGTAGGTTTTTATATTAATTTTACTTATTTAACCCCTTAAGGACGGAGGACGGTTCAGGACCGTCATCGGCATTTTTGCGTTGCCGACCGGTGACGGTCCTGAACCGTCCTAACCGTCCAATGTACTTACCCGATCGCCGTCGTTCCCCCGGCGGCGATCGGCGGTGCTCCCGGTGTGGGGAGACTGCCTGCAGCCCAGACAGTCTCCCCATGGCGGTTTAGGACCCCTGTGGCCATGTGATCGCCCAACAGGGCGACCACATGGTCACAATAGGTGTCCTAGTCTCTGCCTGCAGGGGGACTGCCTGTGCTGACAGGCAGTCTCCCTGCTAGTGTAAAATCAGTGTAAAATAAAAAAAAAAAAATTAAAGTTATAGTTAATAAAAAAAAACATTATTATATATGTGTATATATATGATATATAGACATATATTATACCTATATAATATATGTCTATATATCATATATATAATGTCATGCTAAGTGTATTTTTATATTAATATGTACATATATTAATATAAAAATACACTTATAATTAATTTACACACGTATATATATAATATATATAATAACTATATATATATTGTATATATATATTATTATAAAATACGAATAATAAATAATTTAAATTAAATTTAAAAAATTAAAAATAATAATAAATTTAAAAAAATTATATATCTATACGAAATTTTATTCTAACTGTATTTTGATATTAATATATATATATTTATATCAAAATACACTTAGAATGAAATTGTATATATATCTATGTATATATAAATAAATAAAAAGAATGCGAACTATTCATATGTCCATATACAAAATTACATAAATAATTATATAAATATACACGTAGACTTCAAATATATAAATATGCATATATATTTAAATTCTACGTGCGCATTTTTGTAATATTTTTACATAATTAAGTTATTTTATTGATTGCAATTTAAGGGACCTGCCTGCCAACCCAGGCCGAAAGTACAGAGAATTTAATTTGCTATCACTGTATTTTACCCTGTAACGTTCTACGACACCCTAAAACCTGTACATGGGGGGTACTGTTTTACTCGGGAGACTTCGCTGAACACAAATATTAGTGATTCAAAACAGTAAAACATATCACAGCGATGATATTGTCAGTGAAAGTGACTTTTTTTGCATTTTTCACACACAAACAGCACTTTTACTGATGATATAATTGTTGTGATACATTTTCCAGTTTTTAAACACTAATATTTGTGTTCAGCAAAGTCTCCTGAGTAGAACAGGACCCCCCATGTACAGGTTTTATAGCGTTTTTGAAAGTTACAGGGTCAAATATATGGGTCAAATATTTTTACATTGAAAATGGCCAGGTTGGTTACGTTGCCTTTGAGAGCGTATGGTAACCCAGTAATGAGAATTACCCCCATGATGGCATACCATTTGCAAAAGAAGACAACCCAAGGTATTGCAAATGGGGTATGTCCAGTCTTTTTTAGTAACCACTTAGTCACAAACACTGGCCAAAATTAGCGTTCAATTTAGTTTTTTACTTTTTTCACACACAAACAAATATGAACGCTAACTTTGGCCAGTGTTTGCGACTAAGTGGCTACTAAAAAAGTCTGGACATACCCCATATTGAATACCCTGGGTTGTCTACTTTTAAAAAAATATGTACATGTGGGGTGTTATTTAGCAATTTATGACAGATAATAGTGTTACAATGTCACTATTGATACATTTTAAAAATGTATGTTTTGAAACCGCAATATCCTACTTGTACTTATAGCCCTATAACATGCAAAAAAATAGCAAAAAGCATGTAAACACTGGGTATTTTTGAACTCAGGACAACATTTTGAATCTATTTAGCAGTTTTTTTCATTCGCTTTTGTAGATGAGTAAAATATTTTTCACATAAAATTCAAAAAACGTGTATTTTTTTCAATTTTTCAGCATATTTTTTCATTTTTTTAAAAATTAAATTACATGAGATTATATAAATAATGGTATGTAAAGAAAGCCCCTTTTGTCCTGAAAAAAACAATATATAATTTGTATGGGAACAGTAAATGAGAGAGCGGAAAATTACAGCTAAACACAAACACCACAAAAGTGTCAAAAAGATGCCTGGTCGCAAATGTACAACATCGCAAAAAAAGTCCGGTCCTTAAGGGGTTAAATGTTCTTATTATATTTATTTCAATCATGATGATGTATTACACTCATTCTTTTTAATAACACTGTTATATGATACCTCTACCTGATATTACTCTTTCTCTCTCTTAATTTCTATGTGATATGGACTTAAAATACGGACTTGGAGTGATAGGATTTTCTATCCTCCTTATTTATGATTTGTCCGTATGTGTAACCGCTTATCCACGCCCCTCTCCGGCGTCACGTGGCTGGAAGCTGCATCACGTGACCGGAGTAAAGCGAAACCGGAAAGGAACACACATATCCTCTTGGTAATGACGCGCGGCCATCTTGGGAAGGTCGCACGCACTCCTATAGACATCAACAGACGGCGGCCATCTTGGAGGAGGCATAAGTACTATAATTTTCGCCGGAAACACTCCTTATATGGATTTTAAGGATGGACTTCACAGCTGCTAATATTTATCAGTAATTGTATGTATTATGCATGATATATAAGAAAGTTGTTAGTCCATTTTTGTTATGCACCTGAGGAAGACCTATTGGACTAGGTCGAAACGCGTTGTGCTTTATACCGTATTTTTCGCTCCATAAGACGCACCTCACCATAAGACGCACCTAGTTTTTAGAGGAAGAAACCCAGAAAAAAAATATTCTGAACAAACTGTCCCATAGTGTTTCTTACTATGGGACAGTTTGTACAGAATATTTTTTTTCTCCCCTGTCCCATAGTGTCCCCCCTTCCATAGTCTTCTCCTCTCTCCCACAGACTTCATCTCCCCCCCTCCCCACAGACTTCATCTCCCCCCCTCCCCACAGACTTCATCTCCCCCCCTCCCCACAGACTTCATCTCCCCCCCTCCCCACAGACTTCATCTCCCCCCCCTCCCCACAGACTTCATCCCCCCTCCTCCCCACAGACTTCCACCCCCCTCCCTCCCCACAGACTTCCACCCCCCTCCCTCCCCACAGACTTCCACCCCCCTCCCTCCCCATAGACTTCCACCCCCCTCCCTCCCCATAGACTTCCACCCCCCTCCCTCCCCATAGACTTCCACCCCCCTCCCTCCCCATAGACTTCCACCCCCCTCCCTCCCCATAGACTTCCACCCCCTCCCTCCCCATAGACTTCCACCCCCTCCCTCCCCATAGACTTCCACCCCCTCCCTCCCCATAGACTTCCACCCCCTCCCTCCCCATAGACTTCATCCCCCTCCCTCCCCATAGACTTCATCCCCCTCCCTCCCCATAGACTTTATCCCCCTCCCATACTGTCCCCCTCCCCTTGTCCTATAATTACTTACCTGTCTTGCAGCGTTGACCGGCAGCACAGGGCGCACCGCGGTAGTGGAACTTGAATTTCATGTTCCGGTTTCCGGCGGGACTGAAAGGAAGTGCGCACTCAGCTTGTGCGCACTTCCTTTCAGTCCTGCCGGAAACCGGAACATGAAATTCAAGTTCCACTACCGCGGTGCGCCCTGTGCTGCCGGCCAACGCTGCAAGACAGGTAAGTAAAGCTTCATATTCGCTCCATAAGACGCACAGACATTTCCCCTCACTTTTGAGGGGAAAAAAAGTGCGTCTTATGGAGCGAAAAATACGGTATATATATTTTATGTATTAAATTAAAGTATTTACCTTTTACTTACTTGGTGATCCTGGTTCCTGATTTCTATACAAAGGAGGCGGTTGGCGTTTTTCCCAAGGGACCCATACTGCATTACCAGCACCAGATTGATCATACTGCTTTAAAAGTTTAGAGCCAACTCAGAAAGGCTCTAAATATTGTGAGTTTTCCAAGTTTTTTATACTTTTATTGTGTCTAAGATGTATTGCCCTATGATGTTTTTTTATATTCACAGAACCTAAGGGTCTGCACTTAAGACTAAGGATATCATTTACTGTGTGCGCAACCACCGCCCTCTCTCCTTTTTATCTTTGTATGTAAGTGTTATACAGTGACTATACACTTGGGTGGTTTTTATGTGTGCTGCACTGGTTTTTTATATATGATATTTTAATACATTATAATTAACTGCTAGCGCCATCCTTTATCTCTGTTTTTTAATAATAATATATATATGTGAGATAACATTAAGTGGTCTTTCTATGCAAGAACACTTAATAACGGACAAGCCAGCTACAGGGAAACCAAAAATAATTAATAACGAGTAGCAAGAGCCGCGTCAAGGAGTACAGAAAGGAGAGTAGTCAATAATAGCCGAGATCGGAACCAGAAATATCAATATGAATAATAACGTACTATTGGGAACTATGAAGAACCACAACCGGACATAGAACAAAGCCCCAAGTAGCTATTTATTATGTGGCTCACTAATGAAGTAGTCACGCCCCTAAAACATGCAGGAACACCGAAATTGATGTTGTGAACTATATCAGCCGGCGTTCAGTCCTTTAGGGAGTGTAGAAGAACCCTAAGAGAGGTCATAGGTAGTTATTAGACCTCCAGGAGGCCATGCCCCAGGAGCCTGGATGCAAGGTACCCTGAGATGCCTGAGCTGATAGTGCCTAGAGTCCCTTGGCACCGTTCCTCTGCATTTCCAAGTGATGTAACACCAAATGAGGTTCCATGGAAACAATCCATGCACCATAACCACTACAGCTCCCTGTAGTGGTTATGGTGTAAGGAGTGCCCCAGCAGCCACCTATTGTTAGGTATGACTTATTTCCTGAGGTACAGGGCACCACTACATTACTTTGCTGCAGAAGGATTTAGATAGACTGGAGGACTGGGCACTCAAATGGCAGATGAAATTTAATGTTGAAAAATGCAAAGTTATGCACTTCGGCGTAAAGAATACACAAGCAACGTATACCCTTAATGGAAGTGAATTAGGGATAACAACACACGAAAAGGACTTGGGAATTGTTATAGACAACAAACTATGCAACAATGTGCAATGTCAATCAGCAGTGGCCAAGGCCAGTAAGGTATTGTCATGCATGAAAAAGGGCATTCATTCTCGGGACAAGAATATCATTTTGCCTCTCTATAAATCACTGGTAAGACCACATATTGAATATGCTGTGCAATTTTGGGCACCTGTTCTAAAGAAGGATATCATGGCACTAGAAAAAGTGCAGAGGCGGGCTACAAAATGAATAAAAGGAATGGAACATATCAGCTATGAAGAAAGGTTAACAAATTTAAACCTATTTAGTTTAGAAAAACGTCGCCTGAGAGGGGATATGATAACATTATACAAATATATTCGAGGCCAATACAAACCATTGTGTGGAAATCTATTCACAAACCGGACTTTACATAGGACACGAGGTCATGCGTTTAGACTAGAAGAAAGAAGATTTCGTCTAAGGCAAAGGAAAGGTTTTTTTACTGTAAGAACAATCAGGATGTGGAATTCTCTGCCTGAAGAAGTGGTTTTATCAGAGTCCATACAGATTTTCAAACAGCTACTAGATGCATACTTGCAAAGACAGAATATTCAAGGATATAATCTTTCAATGTAGGGTAATAACTGCTTGATTCAAAGATAAATCTGACTGCCATTCTGGGGTCAAGAAGGAATTTTTTGTCCTAGCTTGTTGCAAAATTGTGCTTCAAACTGGGTTGGTTTTTTTTTTTTGCCTTTTGGATCAACAGCAAAAAACAGGTGTGAGGAAGGCTGAACTTGATGGACGCAAGTCTCTTTTCAGCTATCTAACTATGTAACTATGTAACTACCTGTCTCCATTGCCTAAGAGAAAGAAGATCCTAAGCAGAAGCTTCCGCTAGCTATCATGCCAGTAGCATGGGTTGGTTTTATTGTTGTAAGCACGAGTTAAATTCTTTAGAATTATTATTTTAGTTTCATTCTGAGTTCTTTCTTCACTTTCAAGGTACTACAATTACCATCTGATTCTCTTCCAGCGACACAAAGTTATTTATTGTTTTCTGGAACAAGCACTTTGTTTATTTCAAATTTTAGTAGCCAATCACAGACACTTAGATTTTTATATATATATGAGAAAGGGCTTTACAGAAAGTCACGATTTGCTGTTAGATTTAAAACAAAAAAAAAGTAAAAAATAGCTTATACCATTCACTGTCCTCTTGTTTTTATGCAAACTGCCATAAGCATTATACAGCTAAGGCTGCACACACAAGAGCAAATTTCAGTTGCATTCACATTCTGTGTTATTCTTTCTATTGCATACATAAGTTATTGCATATTGCATATATATTATTTATCAGATAGATTGCATTATCTAATTTTCTTTTCATGCTTTTCACATGGGAGCTAAGCCTTTAAAGGGACACTCTAAGCACCAAAACAACTTTTGCTTAATGAAGCAGTTTTGGTGTATAGATCAAATGACTGGAGCTCACACTCAGTTTTCTGCCATTTAGGAGTTAGATCACTTTGTTCATGAAGACCTGGCTACACCTTTCTGACTGTAACACACAGCTACAGTTAGCCCACTTTAAATGTGAAAACTTTAAGATTTTACTATAAAGTAAACCAGCACTTTTTAGATCAGTCTTAGAACAAATTTGGTTAAAATAGTGTCGGAATTTACTCGTCACTTTTCAGAAATGTTTGATAAAGGTCACCCTTTGTGTTTTTTGCACTCGAGCTTATAAAGTTAAAGGAATACTATAGGGTTAGGAACACAAATGTGGCCGTCTGAGGAGTGTCCACTGGAAGTGTCCTTAAGCTGTTATGTAAACACTGCCTTTTCTTTGAAAAGGCAGTGTTTACAGCAAAAAGCCTGCAGGGACATGCTATACTCACAAGAACAACTACATTAAGATGTAATTGTTCTGGTGACTATAGTGTCCCTTTAACCCCTTAACGACGAGTGACGGACGAGGTCCGTCACTCTGGGGATTGCCTTAACGACGAGTGACGGACCTCGTCCGTCACCCGTTAAAATTAACCCCAGATCGCCGCAATCGCGGCGATCGTGGGGTTAATGGTGCTCCGGTCTGCCTCTGCATTAGAGGCAGACCGGGAGCACCGGATCGGGCTGTCAGAGTACATGTGCCCGCTCTGACAGCATGCCAGAGCGGGCACATGTGCTCTCTATACTCACCTCCGCCTCCCTGCACTTCCTGGTTCTGTGTGAAGTGCAGGGAGCCGGATCTTCAGTGATCCTGCCCCCTGGTGACAAAACAATAAAGTTAAATTAAAATCCCACCCCCCTTTACCCCCCCTTTACCCATTTTAATATAAAATTAACCCCTTCCCTGCCAATTGATCACTGACTACAGTGATCAATTGGTAGGGATCACATTTTACTATGATCTGATTTTTTTTTTAACCCCTGAGGGTTAATTATTATTTTTTTTAACCCTCAGGGGTTAAATTTATTTTATTAATTAATTAAAAAAATTTAAAGTTATACATTTAGCTAGCTGGGGAGGGTGGAAGTTAGTGGGGAATTGGGGGATTTAGTATTAGGCTAACTAGGGGTTAACGTTAAAAAAAGTTTAAAAATAAGCTTTAAAAAGTTAAAAAATTAAGTTTAAAAAAAAGTTTTAATAACGTTTAAGTAAAAAATGTAAAAAAATAAACCCTTTACCCAGTCCAAATAAAAATTAACCCCTTCCCTGCCAGTCGATCACTGCCTACAGTGATCAAAATACAGATCACAGTATTATACTGTGATCTAATTTTTTTTTAACCCCTGACGATTAACTTTTATTTATTTTTTAACCCTCAGGGGTTAAATTTATTTAATTAACTAATTTAAATATTGTATAATTAAATATTTTGCTAGCTGGGGTGGGTGGGAGTTATGGGAAAATGGGGAATTTACTGTTAGTGCTGCTTACTGCTAGTTAGGGGTTAACGTAAAAAAAAAGCTTAGAAAAATGTTAAATCTGTAAAAAAAAGTTTTACGAAAGTTTAGGAAACTTTAAAAAAATTAATAAGCAAAACAAAAGTTTAAAAAATAGTTATAAAAAGTAAAAAAAGTTTTAAAAAGTAAAAAAATACATTTAATAACGCTCATTACCACTACACCTGGTACAAGCTAGCGGAAAAATGATCCCACGCTAAGGTTCAAAATATGCCTTTTAAAATACCCTGGGATGTCTTCTTTAAGAAATGGTATGGCTTTATGGGGTATTTGGTTTATATAGCCTGGTAAAATACTCTAAAATGGGACATGGGCACAGCGTAAAAATGTAAAGCTTGAAAAAAAATGGAATGGCTGTGTCCCAAATGTGCCCCTCCGATGTCCACATATACCTGGCAAAGGTACATACGGGGGTATTTTTGTACTCAGCAGACATAGCTGAGCAACATATGAAGTATTATACAGTGGTAGTACACATAAGGTTTGCAAAATATACTGTGCAAACTCACTTTGTGTGTCAAAAAGGCAGAAAAAACGCTTATTACCACTACACCTGGTACAAGCTAGCGGAAAAATTATCCCACGCTAAGGTTCAAAATATGCCTTTTGAAATACCCTGGGATGTCTTCTTTAAGAAATGGTATGGCTTTATGGGGTATTTGGATTATATAGCCTGGTAAAATACTCTAAAATGGGACATGGGCACAGCGTAAAAATTGAAAGTTGGAAAACAAAATGGAATGGCTGTGTCCCAAATGTGCCCCTCCGATGTCCACATATACCTGGCAAAGGTACATACGGGGGTGTTTTTGTACTCAGCAGACATAGCAGAGCAACATATGAAGTATTATACAGTGGTAGTACACATATGGTTTGCAAAATATACTGTGCAAACTCACTTTGTGTGTCAAAAAGGCAGAAAAAAACGCTTATTACCACTACACCTGGTACACGCTAGCGGAAAAATGATCCCACGCTAAGGTTCAAAATATGCCTTTTGAAATACCCTGGGGTGTCTACTTTAAGAAATGGTAGGCCTTTGTGGGGTAGTTTGAATTTAAAACCTGCGAAGATGCTTGGAAATTGCACTTAGGCCCGGCGTCAAAATTCAAAGTTCGGTAAAAACTGATATGGCTTGGTCTCCTATATGGCACTGTAGCTTCACGAAATAGTGCCATAGACATACAATGGGGGTGTCCTTTTACTCAGAAGACTTAGCTGAGCATAATTTGTGGGGTTTGAACTTAGTGGCACATATGAAATATACAAAATGCCCAGCAAAAATGCAATCCGTATGTAAAAAATGCACAAAATTATTTTTTACCACATACTTTGGCATGTAATGGTAAAAAAATGGGGGCATGTTAAGGCACAATATGCACATTATGACATACCCTGGGGTGTCTACTTTTATAAATGGTAGGCCTTTGTGGGGTTTTTTTGAACAGTCAAACTGTTATAATACCCCAAATGGAAGCATAGGCTCATTAAATCCGTCTCTCAAAATTCTACTGTGAATACTGAAAAGGACAGGTCTCCTATATGGCACTGTAGCTTCACGAAATAGTGCCATAGACATACAATGGGGGTGTCCTTTTACTCAGAAGACTTAGCTGAGCATAATTTGGGGGGTTTGAACTTAGTGGCACATATGAAATATACAAAATGCCCAGCAAAAATGCAATCCGTATGTAAAAAATGCACAAAATTATTTTTTACCACATACTTTGGCATGTAATGGTAAAAAAATGGGGGCATGTTAAGGCACAATATGCACCTTATGACATACCCTGGGGTCTCTACTTTTACAAATGGTAGGCCTTTGTGGGGTTTTTTTGAACAGTCAAACTGTTATAATACCCCAAATGGAAGCATAGGCTCATTAAATCCGTCTCTCAAAATTCTACTGTGAATACTGAAAAGGACAGGTCTCCTATATGGCACTGTAGCTTCACGAAATAGTGCCAAAGACATACAATGGGGGTACCGTTGTACTCAGCAGAAGTAACTGAACACATAATAAAACGTTGTACAGGAATAGCACACACCAACTTTACAAAATACACATGAGAAGTTCTTTGTTATAAGTTTGTGTGCGAAAACCCCCAAAAAACACAATTTTACTCCAATATTTAGCAGAGGTTGGCGGTAAAATGGCTACGTAGAAAGTGTCAAAACAACCTTAGGTAAATAGCCTGTGGTGTCTACTTTATATAAATATATACTTTTGTGTGGCAATTTTGTTTTCTTTTATGGCTATTAGGCTTACAAGACAAACATACCAAATTCTAAAATCGCTCCACATAAAAAGTGTATTTTACTCCTTGTGCTTTGTGACCTGTAACTACCAAAAAAAACTTAAAATCCCAGACACATTATATATTCCGTAATTCAGAACAACTAAATGAATTTATTTTTAATTACTTTCATTAACCTGCACTAATTATGTACACATTATTATTGCAAAAACTGTAAAAAAAACACACAAAAATTCATTTTTTTGCATATTTCTGTATTTTTTTAATAATAAATAAGCATTTATATATATGTGTGTTACATCAAATTAAAGCCCTTTCTGTCCTTTAAAAAACGGTATATAATATGTGTCGGTGCAATGAATAAGTAAAAAGCAAATTGCAGTTGAACGCAAATAGCAAAAAATGCAAAAAATGCCGTTGTCATTAAGTGAAAGACAAGCTTCTGAAGCTCTGTCCTTAAGGGGTTAATGAAAAAATGCTGTATCAAAATAGAACAGACAGTAGTTGTATCATCTAAATGTGCTGTAGGGATTTGAGAAAAGAAAATATAACATAATTGTATGGTGTTTACATGTGTCCTTTCATCAAAAATTAACCCAGTAAGTAAAATGCATGTGTATGACCATCACCTACCCATATATGTTTACATAACTATGTTAAAAACTATTATTATTATTATTATAATTATATAGAGTCTTCAGCGCTTTACAATAATACACTGGGGATATAAATGCTCTAATAAAGGCATGGTAAAGAGGGTCCTGCTCAAAAGTGTTACATTTATTGAGATAAAGGTAAAGCTATAATTGTGTTAAATGCTTTATTTTCCAGAGGTCATGCTTTAAGATAAAGGTCACATAGTAACAGCTGCGGCCAAATTCTCTATTAATGGGTAGAAAATTCTCCCATGCTAAATTTTAGCTCAGCTGATATAAGTGGGATTTGGATGAAAGAAACACTTAGGTGATATCCTTTCTTACACCGCCAATAAAAAGATTAGCTGCGCTAATTGGTGTGAGAACAAAATATAAATAAATAAATCAGAATTAGGTTACATGCAATGTCAAAATGTTAAATAACAGTAAAAGAGAGAACATTTATCTTAATGTGTTCCTCTGTTAAAGTAAATTAAAGGGACACTATAGTCACCTGAACAACTTTAGCTTAATGAAGCAGTTTTGGTGTATAGAACATGCCCCTGCAGCCTCACTGCTCAATCCTCTGCCATTTAGGAGTTAAATCCCTTTGTTTATGAACCCTAGTCACACCTCCCTGCATGTGACTTGCACAGCCTTCCATAAACACTTCCTGTAAAGAGAGCCCTATTTAGGCTTTCTTTATTGCAAGTTCTGTTTAATTAAGATTTTCTTATCCCCTGCTATGTTAATAGCTTGCTAGACCCTGCAAGAGCCTCCTGTATGTGATTAAAGTTCAATTTAGAGATTGAGATACAATTATTTAAGGTAAATTAAATCTGTTTGAAAGTGAAACCGTTTTTGTTTTTTTCATGAAGACTCTGTCAATCATAGCCAGGGGAGGTGTGGCTAGGGCTGCATAAACAGAAACAAAGTGATTTAACTCCTAAATGACAGTGAATTGAGAAGTGAAATTGGAGGGGAATGATCTATACACTAAAACTGCTTTATTTAGCTAAAGTAATTTAGGTGACTATAGTGTTCCTTTAATACTTGGGAATGTGTTAGTAATACAAACATGTATTCTTAAAGGGACACTGCAGGCACCCAGACCACTTCTGCTCATTGGAGTGGTCTGGGTGCCAACTCCCACTACTCTTATTTTTTATAAACTGCAATAATTACCTTGCAGGGTTAACTCCACCTCTAGTGGCTGTCTACTAGACAGCCACTAGAGGGAACTTCCTGCTTCATAGCACAGGAAACCTGTGCTAGAGCGTCGCTGGACGTCCTCACGCTCAAATCCCCATAGGAAAGCATTGAAATTCGTTTTCAATGCTTTCCTATGGGGAGCGCTAATGCGCATGCGCGGCATTGCCGCGCATGCGCATTAGGTCTCCTCGGCCGGTGGGCGGGATCAGTCTCGCCCACCGGCCGACGGAAGCACAGGGAGGAGCGTCGCGGAGGAGGAGACAGCGGCGAGGGACATCGCCACTGCCTCAGGTAAGTCACTGAAGGGGTTTTCACCCCTTCAGTAACTGGGGATTGGTGAGTGGGAGGGAGAGGGACCCTCTAGTGCCAGGAAAACGGATCGTTTTCCTGGCACTGGAGTTTCCCTTTAATGTTAGAGTGTTATACGAGTTATCTGGATTATTGGTTCCCTCCTGTATCCCTTAAATAAAGCATATCACTTACCGTTCTTCCTCCGGTGCACTGGTCTCGCCACAGCTGGGACTTCTCCTCTGGCTGCGATCGTTATTACTAATGATCTAAGACAATCCCATGCTTCCCTATTTGGAAGCATTTGGAGTCTAGTGCGCAAGCAGGACAATTGGTGTGCAACGCCAATCAGCATTTCCTCATGGATGTATTGAAGCATTGTGTATCTATGGTGAACGTGATGATGATGAAAGTCGCTCCTGCAGTTTTCGCAGGATCACAACAGGAAGCCCATCTAATAGCTAGCTGAGTGAAAGCCACTAAAGGTTTCGTTAGCAGCAATGTAAGCGCTGCCTTTTGCCAGTGTTAACACTGGTAAACTGCAAGAACAGTCTCTTTGCCCCAGAACCACTAAATAGAACACTTTGATAAATCACCCCTATGATGATTGGTATTGGTCTATATCCTCATTTAATTGCAAGCCTGCATGTATAAAAAAAAAAAATCATAAAAACAGTGTTCCAAAATAACATGGTGATTAATTCAACAAGTGGTAAACATGTCAATAATATTGCCATAAAGTGTAGTGCAGAGCTGAAAATGTCCACTTGCGACTAGCCATTGGTGCATTACAATTTAGCCCTGGTGAGTAGAAATTCATGCTTGGTGGGTACGCCATGGGTCCTCCAGGCGTGCAGTGCTGAGGAACTTTAGAGGCCTGGTTAGCAGCATAGGAATTTAAATATTAAGTCCTGACTGTTGTTGTACACACAAATTTAGAGTAATTTCATCTCTACGTTGTTATTGCAAAAATGCTACCAAATGTAGATTTTAATTTAAAAAAGTGCTTTAAAATGTGATCCCGGGGCGGAACCAACAGCCGAACAGAGCGGTCGCAACTCCAGCGAGCTCCGTGATTTAAAAGCATATTTACGGACAAATTATACAACTATCACCCCCCAAAAAACAAAAGAAACAGGCTGATTACCCCAACAATCTAGACAACAATGGGGAAGAAGAATAAAAAACTAAAATCAGACGGGCCACGTCCAGGCGCAAGTATTGGGAACCAGTGGCAGAGAGCACATGGAGCTCAAGAGCCTCACATGGCAGACTACACAGACTATGTGGACGACCTCACTAACTCTGATGACCTAACCTCAGACCAAGAAGAGGTGACCTTACCCGCTACACGACCGCCGACACAGCCCAAGACACAGTCGGATGCGGCACCGGTCACGAAGGCTGAGATGAGGGAGCTGCTGGCGGAGCTCCGATGGGGCATCCAGGCCGACATGGCGGATATGAAGAAAGACATCCAGGGCCTGTCGGACCGTATGGGTGTCGTCAAGCGAGATTCCAAGAGCCACACACAGCAACTTACCACGCTACAACGAGACGTAGTCTCCCTACAACAGCACCTGCGGGTGGAACAAAAAATGGCGGCGATGGAAGATACAAGTCGTGCCCAAAACCTCAAGATCAGGGGAATAGTGGACTCAATCTCAGACGCCGAGGTGCCTCACCTCATTCGACGCCTGGTAAGCACGATTCTCCCCGTGAAGCAGGCCAAAGGAATAAGCATTAAAGGCACATTCCGAATACCCAAACCCCTGACAGCCCCAGCGACGGCACCCAGGGATATAATAGTTAAATTTCAAAAACGTCAAGACAAAATGCCAATAATGGCCGCCACCAGGGGAAACACACCGTATACCTTTGAGGACATGTCCCTCACGTTCTATACAGACTTGTCTAGGGGAACTATGACATGGCGCGCAACCCTCAGGCCACTCACCGCCTTACTCCGCACACACAGCATAAAATACCAGTGGCGCCCATCCCACAAGCTACAGGTGCTCCATGGGGACGATACTTACCTAATAGCCGACCTACCAGAGGCACGAAGGCACCTGGCGGCCTGGGGCCTCCCTCAAGACGCTCTGCAGCAGCCTAACAAACCTGCCAACACCCATGCATGGAATCCGGCCACCTCCGAGACATTTGACTACCCCCTGAAGCACACTAGGAGCATCAGGTGAAAGACAGCAGCTAACTGCATTCCGGCTACCAGCCTGGACGCAGAGCAGGATGCCTGACGTACTCATAATGCTATAACTAACTGGACGCCCAGAGACACAAACGCTTATTTTCCTTTGATTTGTTTTTACCATTCGATTTGTTTTACCCATTCATTCAGGAACTGTCCGACACCAAGTTACCGAAGTATAATATTTGAGGAGTACCTCACCCGACTACTCTTCTATGACCAGGCTTTTGCATATGCCCATTAGCTCAGTTTAATCAGCAGTATTTTTTCATAGGCTTTTACTTATGTTTTTCTCTCAGCTACATATATATGTGTTCTATACTACGCTCATAACTCATAAGTCTCCTCAGGTGGAAGGCTGCAGGATCGCTGCCTCACGTACGGGTAAAATCAAAATTAGCGTCAGTAAATTAGTCTGTGAACCTAATGCTGATACTTACTTACACAGAGAGTTCAGTGTCCTAAGATGCGCGGAATCACTCAACAGACATCACTGTATTACTGTATTATGATTATGCTCTGATAGGCTGCTCTGGACCATTTTGTTATATACTCACTTACGGTCGTTAGATGTTTGTTCAACGTTTCAATATGTCATAGCGCGCAAGATGCCTATTACTCTTAGTTGGCCTGTCTTTCCTGAGCATACTTTGTGATCAAGCAAACTAGCCACAGAGCTAACCCCTCCATTACTTGTTTTGCCTACTATTGGTTCCACGCAGGTTTTGAACGTAACAACCTACCACTGAACTACCTAAATCCCTAGCGCAGTTAATATGTTGTGTTAAGATTTTTTGCTCTAGTTAATCGTGTAACTCACATGTCCTGATAAGCAGAACAGGGGAAAAAATTATTGGAAAGCGACATTGATGTATATAAAAATGTGTAACATCCCATGCCTAACTAGAATGAATCCAGCCCAGAATAACTGCTCAACCAGGCTGTGTTAGCATAGTAAAACTGATTAGCAACAAAAAAAAAAAAAAAATGTGATCCCTCCTCCAACTGTCAATTCAATTTCAGTATAGAGCTCTATGCTGAAGGATTAAAGGTCAATGTTGACAACCGAGTGATGAGAAAGGCAGGAGATCCCTTCAACAAGCAGTTCTGCTACCCTCAGTCAAAGAGCTATTCCCCTAACAACAACACCTTTCTCTCACTGAGGATATAGAAATGGAGTGACTGGTATCACTCCATCCTAAAGTCGATTGCTGGCATTAAGCCATCAGGTCATTAGTAAGGGTGACTCTGCTTGGGGACGTGTCGCCCAAAATGGACATTCACGTGTGGGATGGCAGTAAGGCGAGGGTAGAGAGTGGGTGTTACAGTAGTGATCTCCGACCACTGACAAGCTGGACAAGATGTGAGCAGAACCTTGGCATTTCCTAAAGCAATTAAATATATAATTTATCTTTATAAATGTTATATTAGTTGCTTTAGGAGCTGTAATCCTTTTAGGTGGATCTATCATAACAAAAGTAAGGTAAAATGCTATTTATTTTTTACAGCTGAAAGGACTCCTGTCACATTGACAAATGTTACACTGTAAATGCAGAGCACACAAAAAATGTCTACATATTGTGTTGAAAAGAAATAGAACTAACTCAAGGGAATAAAAAGTGGTTAAATGTTACATAGCTTCTGCAATTGCAATAAGAGTCTCATCTTAGATGCTTTATTATAGAACACACTTTCTGTCAAGGCTTCTATTTTTATCCCTTCATTTGCCATAGTGAGTAGGTGTGAAAAGCAAAGATCATTCAAAACTGCCAAAGTTCTTATCTACATTCAGAGCCTCATGTCCAAAGGCTGCTGCCCACTCAAATGGAAAATATATGCATTTTGCCTTCTTTTAAATAAGTTTAGACCTTCAGCTCTGCAAACATTTAACATGCAATTTAAAGGGTATACTTGTACATATAAAACAGCAATTCCCCAAAAACAATCATGGGTTATTCACTAAAGTGAGAATTCAAAGTGAATCAAAATTGAATATCAAATTTAGGACCAGAGTAGCTAAATTGAAAGCCCATTTAACTTTTCACGCGCTCTAGAAACGTGACTGATGTATTAAACAAATGTGGGATTCACTTTAACCTGTTTACCTCTTAAGGACTGAGGCATTTGTACACATACACGCTAATCAAAACAAAACGTAAACAAAACATTGGATTTGCGCTATATGTCTGTTCAGGCATAATTCACCTCTTTCATATTCTGTGCACCCACACTTATCAGATTTAATTTTCTTTAAGAGAAACAGGGCTTTCATGTCACATCAAATATTTGTATATTAAACATAATTTAATATGAATAAAAAAAATATTAAAAAAATGAGAAATTAAGAAATGTTATTTTTTTAGTTCTGCATGGCATGTTTTACTGTGAATGTCACAATACTGTTAGCTGTTACTGCAATAAAGTACACATATTTGTATTTAGTGATGTCTCACGAGTAAAACAGTACCCCCAATGTACAGGTTTTATGGTGTTTTGGAAAGTTACAGGGTCAAATATAGCACATTAAATTTTTCAGTTTAGACACATTGAAATTTGCCAGACCGGTTATGTTGTCTTTGAGACCAAATGGTAGCCCACGACTGAAAATTACCCCCATGATGGCATACCATTTCCACAGGTAGACAATCCAAGGTATTACAAATGGGTTATGTCCAGTCTTTTTTAGTAGCAACTTAGTCACAAACACTGGCCAAAGTTAGCGTTCATATTTGTTTGTGTGTGAAAAATGCAAAAAACTAAATTGAATGCTAATTTTGGCCAGGGTTTGTGACTACGTGGCTACTAAAAAAGACTGGACATACCCCATATGTAATACCTTGGGTTGTCTACTTTAGTAATGGTATGCCATCATGGGGGTAATTCTCATTCCTGGGCTACCATACGGTCTCAAAGGCAACATAACCAATTGGGCAAATTTCAATGTGGGAAAAAAAGGAAATTCAAGCCTTATATTTGACTCAGTAACTTTTGAAACACCATAAAACCTGTACATGGAGGGTACTGTTATACTCGGAGTCTTTGATGAACACAAATATTAGAGTTTCAAAACAGTAAAACGTATCACAACACTGATATCGTCAGTGAAAGTACAGTTTGTATGTGAAAAATGCAAAAAACTGCACTTTTAATGACGATATAATCATTCTGATATGCTTTACTGTTTTTAAACACTAATATTTGTGTTCAGCAAAGTCTTCCGAGTAAAACAGTATGCCCCATGTACAGGTTTTATGGTGTCCTGAAAAGTTACAGGGTTAAATATAGGGCTTGCGAGCCAAATTCTCTGGACTTTCTGCCTGGATTGTCAGGCTGGTCCCTCAGATTGTAATTAATAAAATGACTTAATTATGTAAAAAATATTATATAAATATATTTGTAGAATTTAAATATATATGTATATATATATTTTTATTATGTTTAATTATATATACCTATAGATACATATATGTATTTATAACGTCATTCTAAATGTATTTTAAATTTAATATATATTAATATCAAAATACAGCTAGTACAAATTAAAGCTGGTATATAATTATTTTAAATTTTTTTCTTTTTTTATTGATTACTTATATATATAAAATTAACGTCATTCTAAGTGTATTTTAATATTAATATATATAATTATATATGTATATATTAAAATTTAAATGCACTTAGAATAATGGTTTATGTATGTGCATATAAAAGTACTTAGAATATATATATATATATATATATATATATACACACACACAAGTGTAGTGGCACTCACCCTTTCAATGAATAAGTAAAAAACTGCCTTGGTGCAATCCCACGCTGGGTATGTAAAGCAAGAAGGAAAGAGATGCACTCTCAGGTCTTTATAGAAAAAACTCGATATTATTTAATAACAGGTAACATACATCTGATCGACGTTTCGACCTCTTCAGGTCTTCCTCAAGATCAGTATACAAACATATAAAACACGAATATATAGGCAACATAGGAGGAATTACTCACCAAACAAACAGTGTACACCGGTTTCCATTAGTCCGAACCCGGAAATGCAAGTGGAGCGTCATGTGACACATGGGCGTGGCCATTACTATGACGTGGTTGCTAAGAAACGGGTAAACTAAACCCGAGCAAGTATGTAGTGAACGTGGAACAGCTCGGATTAGGCAGAGAATTATCTGTGCAATAAAGTGAAAGGGCATAAAGCCCTGTGGAGTATACAGGAATACTGTATAATACCTACCAAATAGCAAGGTATACACACAATAAAGTGATCACCACTAATAGTGAGGACTCAAAGGTCCATTTCTATGAAAAAAAGAGACTATATTGATATTGGTCCAGTATCTGACATACACCAATTAAAGTGACCATATGTATGTGGATCTGCAGTAGTGTAACATGCACCCAGTAGGAACAATACAAAGAACAAATGCATAATACATAACACATACAATTAAATCAAGCATAACATGGGCACAAAATATATAGAGTATTCAAATGAGTATACTATGTGAAGACTTTAATTAGAGATTCTTGAAAAATAAATGAAGATTAGGACAAAGGCTTATGGCACCTGAGGTTACTAGTTGGTCTCCCATACAAGTACTAACCAGGCCCGAGTCTGGATAGCTTCTGAGATCTGACGAGATCAGGCATTTTCAGACTGGTATGGCCATAGGCTCTAGGCAGGAGAGTATGGCAACTAGGTATTCAATGATAATCTATAGGTAGTGGACTGAAACCACATTCAAGCCAAAACAGAGGAAAAAAGGACCAATCCATATACTCTGTATATCATGTAAACACAAGGAAATAGATACTTCAAATAAAGACTGCAGAGTCTATAGTAGCAAGGGAAGGGGAGTGGAAATGCCAGTTAGGCTAAATATATTTTGGACAATCACTGATAGTGATTGAAATATAGCCATATGAGGTAGTACTAAAAATCTATTGCGATATCAATCACTGACTGGATTAAAGAAAAATGTACAAAAAATGTATACAAAAAGACACGCTATATACAGTATACCACTATGATACAAAAATGTACAGGAGAAGAGGTTTAGAGAGATAATCCTAGACTACCGGGATAAGAAAGGTGTATGGTATCAGAGAAAAACTGAATAAACAATATTCTCATTTAGTCCTCTGGGTGTTACGGTGTCCAGTTGGTATGTCCATTTTGCTTCCCGTTGAAGTAACATTCTTGATCTGTCACCACCCCTCGGAGGAGGTGGGATATGATCAATCGCTGTGAAGCGTAATGATGGAAGTCTATGGGTTAAAGCCAAAAAATGTTTGGCTACTGGTTTGTCGCTGTAATTATCCCGATAGGCAGTGGTGATGGTTGACCGATGTCCACGTATCCTGTCCCTCAGGGTGAGGTTAGTTTTGCCTACATACGATAGTCCGCACGGACAGGTAATAAGGTATATTACGTGGTCTGTGGTACATGTTATATGATGTCGGATGTTGATTCTTTTGCCACTGTGAGGATGTGCGAATGACTTGCCACTGACCATGTGGCTGCACGTCACACAACCACTACATTTGTAGCATCCTTTTTTGATGATATTTGATATAGGCTGGTAACAATGAAGTGGGTAATTTCTGACCAAAATGTCTTTAAGACTTCTGTTCCTCTTATAGCTGAAAATCGGTCGTTCTCGAAATATTTTTGGAAGTTGTTTATCCGATTGTAGTAGTCCCCAATTCTTGTTAACAGAATGTTTCACCGTAGAGATGCCCGTATGGAATGTGAGCGGGAGGAACATCCTGGATGTTGGTGTTGCATTAGTTTTGGTTACTTCATTGGTCTCAGATTCCCATATTTCAATGGCACGAGTTTGGGCTTTCTGGAGAGTCTGAACATGGTATCCCCTTGCCCTGAATCTATTCCACATTTGTTGAAACTGGATGTCACGATTTTCAGAAGTACTATTGTATCTGAGAACTCTGAGGAATTGAGATATTGGTAGTGTTGAATGGAGTCTCCAAATTTCTGTAAGATGTATTTATTTTCAAATGTATACATGAAAGCGTTGGCGTAAGAGGGCGCCATCACCGCTCCCATCGCTGTCCCCGAGAGTTGTAGAATTTTTTTTTTTCAAATTTAAAATAATTACAGGTCAAGGCAATATGTAGGAATTCCAGTAAGAATTCAATGGGAGGTCCTGTGTATACTGTGGATTCACTCAAAACCATTCTGAGAGCCTGTAGCCCCTCTTGGTGGGGTATGATGGTGTACAGGCTCTGTACGTCTAAAGTGACAAGTATTGACGATTCGTCAATCGTAGGTGTTAGCTTTATTTTATGAATGAAGTCCCGTGTGTCCCGTAGACATGTGGGGAGTGCCACTACACTTTTTTTGATAAAAAAAATCAACATATTTAGCCACTGGTTCCAGTAAACTATCATTGGCCGACACAATGGGTCTTCCTGGTGGAGTGATGGGGTCCTTGTGGATCTTGGGTAGAGTATACAGTACAGGGTGTCTAGGGTATTCAACAAATACAAATTGAGTTGTTTTCTCATCCAAGAAACCACTAAGAATGCCCAAGTCAATCTGGTTCTTGATTCTGGTTTGAAATTTTTTCACAGGGTCAAACGTGAGTCTCATATATGTAGTATGGTCATTGAGTTGTCGTAGTATTTCATTCCGATAATCTTGCTAGGATTGAATCACAGTAGCACCGCCCTTATCGGCAGAGTGTATGACGATGCTGATGTCGTGACTGAGGTCATGTAAGGCTTTTATCTCACCCGGGGTTAAATTTGAATGGTATGTGGGGGGATTTTTCACCATCTGTTCTGTGTCTGCCTTCACAGTCTGAATAAAGGTCCTGATGGAGGCGTTGTTGGTACGTATATCCTTCTTTTGTTTCTTGTAAAATGGTGATGTCAATTTAGGTGTAGGTGTTTTATATATATATATATATAATCCAAGTACTTTTATTTACTTTATTAAACTTTTTATTAACTTCATGAACTTTTTTGCAGGCAACAGGCACTGCATAAGCCAGCTATTCCGGCCATGTGATCGCGAGGACCCCACGATCACATGGCCGGGGAGGGCCGGATCTAGCAGACTCCAGGATCGCAACCGCCGGCATCGGATTGGCGGGAACCCTGTAAGTCCCCTGGACAGCAAGGAAGTTCTATGCCACCCTCCGGCGTTTAGAGCCACCCCAAAAAGGACAGTTCTTAAGGGGTTAAAGGGTAACTCCAACCCTTTTTTAAAAATACACGTATTTACTTTAAAATGTACTGTTGGCCATTTCTAATTAGGTCCCCCGTTATAATCAAGCAAATTAATCCAAAGCTTACCTGGGTGTAGCTCCTGGCACTTTTTTTTATACCTCATCTGACATCACAGCTTCACTCTCACATATGCCGTGGGTGTAACTAGCAGCCAGCACACAAATGCAAATATCTCTGTATGTGCAGTGTTTCAAGCTGAAAAGCTGTACATGCAGACTCCTGCCACCATAACCACTTCAAAAAGCAGGAGTGGTCATGGTGTTTGGAGTAACATTTTAAGGCACTACAATATGAATGCCTATTAACCTGGCCCCTTTGATTTGGCATGCAATAGACATTTAGGTTTTGCATTCTACCCATAAAATAATCTATAACTAATGATGGTTTATTAAATGAGATAAAACTCTTTGCAGATCACCAAATTGCGGTATTTACTGCAAATCCCATTAATTTCTATGCGGAAGCTATGACCCTAAAATAT
The DNA here is from genome assembly GCF_036172605.1 of Pelobates fuscus. Classification (NCBI taxonomy): domain Eukaryota; kingdom Metazoa; phylum Chordata; class Amphibia; order Anura; family Pelobatidae; genus Pelobates; species Pelobates fuscus. The sequence continues at coordinate 329,095,382 of NC_086320.1, read as the reverse complement.
AAGCCAATTTGTTTTCCTACATGCACAAAAAGGCTTTTATTGTTGGTATTAGAAAAGACACTTTTTTGGTTTTATATCTCAACCAGAGATTACAGCTGAGAATTGACAACTGCAAGATTTAGGTCAAAATAGTGATGTTTTAAAAAGAGCTGAGTCTGAGAAATTTTCAACTTTGGCCTAAAAGTTTAAATTACCTTGTGAGTGAATTCCTTGCAATTCCCAATTTTTGGAATAATCTTGATTGAACTAAACGTCAAAACCTGCCTTCTCAAGCATTAAAAAAAAATATATATAACAATAATATATTCAGCAAAAAAGTAAAGTGCTTATAATAGGCATACATTTGGCTGGTACTGTCCTAGATTTGAGATGAACTAAATCCATTCTTTTTAGAGAATGAGTAATTTTCCAAACCTTAAAATGTTAATTCCAAGTACGGTAATTGGTGTGCAACAGGAAACTTGCAGTATACAGTCTTTAATTGTTACATTAGCAACCTGGTAACAATTAAAGACCCTTCTTAAAAAGTTTTGTATATTAATGGTGTACTATAACATTGTATTTCTGAATGCTAATGTTAAAACAAGTGACAAATGTGCTGTAACACTCCAATGACTGTATTTGAATGACAATCTCATTGTCTCCAAAATAAATTGTTTCTAAATCTTTCTCTATACATGCAATGTTTACACATGCCTTAGATGTGCAAGATTGTTTAAATATTTTCTATCATTTAAATGTAATGACAGGTTAAATGTTTCTTCAATGGGTACGTGCCTTTTTTTTATCAATGGGGAGCTACTGATTGGCTTAGAGAGTCAGTAGCCAATCATTGGCGCCCCTGCAGCATGGGGGACCTGGCGATCAGCACTGGAGGAAACCTTTGGGGTTAAACTGTTCAAGAGAAAAATTTAACCCCTAAAGGTAAGAATGTGCCTGTGGGCCACCTGGCACCATAACAACTTAATTTAGATGAAGTTGTTATGGTGACCCATTAAATTTGAAATTTACTTATGTAATATATGTGACAAAAAGATAGTGGTAAGGCCAAACACAATAAAACTACCCACAGTGCCATTAGAAAAATTACTCTTGTACATCACCTGCATATCTTAAGTTGAATTGTGGAAAGTCCCCCTTGGGTACGGGAACTCGAGGAATTATGTTTCCACAACTATCCCACAATTTCCAGCTTGACATGCAAATGAGCTCAGACAAGCATTGTGTTTGAGACCTCACTCTGTAATTTTGCATTTACTAATGGACAATATTTTAAACACAGCTTTTCTTAAACCATAGCATGGGACTAATCATTGCATTTTAAATAAACTCTTTTCACACTATTGTTTAATTACTATAAAAAAGTGATAATAAAAAATATTTCAATAATGATTATGTATTCATAATCACAGACACTAAATTTCTGCTATCTTGTATATTCTCATATTATGAAATATTCCTCTACTCAGTGCTTTTCTTTTGACAAAAATGCGTAGGTTTATGGCATGTGTTAGCAAGAATTATTAAAATTGTTATGTAACAAAGAGCTTATTCTTAACCACACAAAGATTCCATGTTTCTAATCTACACTAGTCCCACACAAACGCCATAGTGGATGCTTGACAGCTCCAGCATGATAATAGATTAGGTAAATTAGTCATGTAAATCCAACCATTTTCATGGAGGGCTGTGACTAAGAGCAAAGTATGAGCACACTCTACCAATCAGTTTGCTTAAAGGAACATTATAGGGTCAGGAACACAAACATGTATTCCTGACCCTATAGTGTTAAAACCCCCATCTAGCTCCCCCTGGCCCACTCTGGCCTCCCTAAATATACTAAAATCTTACTTGTATTCAAGTCTGCAGCTGCTGGCTCTGCCCCTGTCTGCCTCAGACCTGTCCCTGTCTGCTGACATAATCAGAAATGGTGGTCTGAACCAATCACAATGCTTCCCGATAGGATTGGCTAAGACTGTCAAGGAGGCAAATCAGGGGCAGAGTCAGCACAAGTCAAACACAGCCCTGGCCAATCAGCATCTCCTCATAGAGATGAATTGAATCAATGCATCTCTATGAGGAAACTACAGTGTATGCATGCAGAGGGTGGATACACTTAATGGCAGTGTTGCTTACTCTGCAGCACAGCACAAGGAAGCAGCTTTAGCAGCCATCTAAGGAGTGGCCAGTGGAGTTATCACTAGACTGTAATGTAAACACTGCATTTTCTCTGAAAAGACAGTGTTTACAGCAAAAAGCCTGAAGGGAATGATACTACTCACCAGAACAAATACAATAAGCTGTAGTTGTTCTGGTGACTATAGTGTCCCTTTAATTTCTGGTGAGAGATTATGTGTTGAACTATATTGCTGGGAGAAATATGAAGTCATCGTGAGTTCCAAAACATTCACTAGATAAAAATCTTATACATTATTGATTTATGTAGCATTAATATAAAATAGCATAATAGTAATTTAAAACACAGTGAACATCTTCCGGCAGTATTTTTTGGCTTCAGACAAGCACCCATATGAGCCAGACCTGACATGTACATCTGAACTGTCTTTCTTAGGAGGGACAATCCATCACTAGGACCGTGGGACAATCTATCACACCTTGAGGAGATCTGCATTTTTATATGGGTATATAGCAGAGCCTTCCAACTATAAAAAAACAAAACAAACAGGAATTTGTAGTTTCACTACATTAAATATGCAATAAGTAAGTTTGTTTAAAGTGAACCTGTCCTGACAGATATCGGCTTGCAGTTTTCTAACCATTTGATTTGACTCATGTTATATAAGTATTGCTTCCATTAATAATAGTAAAGGGACACTCCAGATCCCTAAAGCACTTCACATGTGTGAAGAGTGTGTTCTCTTTTTTCATTTTACAAATGTGCAGATTTCAATGAAAATTGGCACTTTTATAAATTAATCTTGTTACACTCCCTTGGTTGTCATTTGGACAACAGGTTACTTCCTGGTCGTTTAGTTCAGTGGAGCTGAACTTAAGAGGCAGCAATAGTTCAGAGCACCTGCCTTGCTAAGACTTCTTGTTATGCTGCATTGGAAAGTCTGTGAATGGATAACCACAGAGAGTCTGGGTTAGGTTAATGGGGGAAAAAAATGCTGCAAAAAATCCAGCTACTTCTTTAGCGATTTTAGGAGGAGAGAGGTGAAAATGTGCCTGGAATAGAAATTAACTGTCTGCTGTAGTCTACCTGCGGCATAGGTTGATCAACAAATTGCATTGTTCCTTTAGATAGCATAGATTCCGTGATACTGTGTGGTCTCTGTTCCGAACTCTTCCTTTCTTATGGTTATTAGTATCCAGTGGTACTATAACGTTATTACCCTTGTTATTTCAACAATAGTTTTATTTTAGTGATATGTGACTCCACTTTGTACCTCACAGGAACTGTCTTTACTTTTTATCTTGCATTTAAATGTGGCAGTATTGCTATGCTATAATAAAAATAATAAACCGACAAAAGAATGGAGTGGCTTGCAAAGGCAGCAGACAATTATTATTTTTGTATTTGGGCAGTGGAGTGCTGAAAGCATGAATCATACTTCAGTCAGTGTGAAGCTTGTTGTAAGACACACCTCTGCATGCCCCTATTTGGGAAGTACATACATCCTTCCCATAACAGGTTAAAAGTCCTCAACACTATGTTGGCTTTGCATAAATTAAACATATCAGTTCTTTCTCTCCATTTCAGAAACCGGATGCTGCCTCAGAGGCGTGGAGAGCAATGCTGAAGGCAACTTTGGGGTTAAAGCGTCCGAGAACAGTTAAACCCCTTGAGATAAGAGTGCCCCCAGGGACCTCCTGGTACCATAGCAATATCATTTAGATGAAGTTGTTTTGGTGCCTGGAGTGTCCCTTTAAGGCATCAATTACATAATTAGCATACTGTATTTTGCTCCTGCACACAAGGAAGCAAAAGGATGAGACATGTGTGCAATATTGATCTGTGTACACTTCTTATTCCAATCATTGGATCCAGAAAGACAACTAGAGGGTGGTTGGCAGGGCCAGATTAAGAGCCAGTGGGCCTGGTGCTGACAATTATGATGGGCCTAATTACAGAATCTTATCGACCAAAAACACAAAATCAACCATACCTCCCAAGCAACATGAATCTGATGGAGATGGTGTTGGAGGGAAACTCAAAGGATGCAGCTATAAGAAAACACATACTCTATGCTAATCTCTCTCTTATTTATGCTTTCATCTTTCAAGTAAATCCATACTCCCTAACACCAGTGTCCAATGAAGCAGGAGGTCAATGGACAGGGTAAAAGGGTGTGCCACTGACGCAAATCACGTGACCAGAACTGCCAAAAGGAGCAAACATGCCCAAAAAGGGGGCATGTCTGTCCAAAGAATTTGAAGGACAGCCTGGCATTAATGCATGTCAGGCTGCCTGCCTGTAATGCAGGCTGTCCAACTAAGGGCATACTATGCAGGGAGCACCATGAGCTTGACATAAATGCATCAAATGATGCGCCTACTCCACGCTTTCTAAGGACTGCCCCCTAGCACTCAAAAGTCCACTTGTCGGGGGCCTAACCAACATGGCGATCGGACGTGTGTCTCAGGAGCTCCTGCTCAACTCCGACAGCACAAGCGACATAAGGCAGCATCCAAGGAGAGAAACAGCGGCATCACTTACCTACAAACACCCCGCAACAGAGGGTGTGAAGTGGGAGACTGGGAGACCCGCTAGAGACCCGCTGACACCGGGACCGGCGGTGCGGCCTAGCACACGACAGGCGGGAGAGGCGGCCGCTCTCCCGACCTGGAGGTACTCTACCGACATGTTCAAAGAGAGCAAGCCCCGTTACCCCCCCCTTTGGACCGGTGGGGGAGATCCCGGTCCACACAGCGGAGGCTACCCCAGGCATGCTGTAGCAGTGCAGGCTGCCTCAGGGGTCAAGAGAAAGCGCAAGGTCTCACCCAAGATGGCCGATCTGCAGATACCGAGCGCCACAACGAGGCTATACAAGACTACCACACAAGGCTGAACAGGCACTTCGTGAAGCTTTGGAGGGAGCTGGAACGCAGACTATGGCAATCAACCCCTTTCCAAGGGGTAAACCCCCCAGAGCAGAAGCTACAATTAAAAAGCCGACGGGCGCCCCAACACCCTGACAGCCGACCGGCACCGCAGAGGGCGAAGAGGTCTCTAGAGACACCAAGGGCCCAACACCGGCAAACACTGCAGCCCACGCAGCGATCTAATCCACCGCCGGGCCACCCTTATACACAGCCCAGACGAAGCACCACAAACGAGCCACACAGAAGGGGCCCCTACGCAGCGAAACAAAGATTGTGGCGCAGGCAGCGGCGCCCCAATCCTCGCCCACTGGTGAGCCGCTTGAAACCACAACAGAGACTCACCCCCCGGGCCGCAACCGCGGGAAACAGAGTAATGAGCCACACCGCTATCATGCACTCTCCCCTCTCTTCCCGCTGTGGCAGAACGACACGGCCGCAATGCGGAGGGCACGCCATCAGGAGCCTAACTCACAACCCTCCAGCCCTAGACCCGACACAGACCGAGGCGGATTTAAGATAAAGACACCAGAGGCCCTGCAGTGGCTGCACCAGGTTACCAGATCCTGCGACCAGAGGACTATCAAATTTCGCTATTTGCCAGCTCATTGCGCTAGCAGCAAACCGACCCCACCTGTCGTCTATCAGAACCAGAGGCTCACTGTGCCCCTCAGAGCTGCGGGACTGCAGAGCCCCTTTGGAAGGCATTGGCTGACTGAACTCTCGGACCCAACAGAGATCACAGGGAGAACACTGCAAGTTGAAACCCCTATTTGCTCATGTTTCGTTTATTACCCTGTGGGGACTTTCTGGGGACTGTTACCTAACTTTGGTTCTTTTACGGCACAAGCCTCACTGAACAAACATATGCAGTCAGCTACTCACCCAAGCTCACACGGGTTAACCACTCATCTGACTATCTGATCCCTTGTTGTTTCAGGCGCATTTGATTTACATGTGGCTTCTCCCACAAGCATAACTTGTAGTCTGGTCCCTCTTGCCATAGACCTAAACCTATAATAACCTGCCTTATGCAAATCCCCTTATTCATATCAGCACACCAGGCAGACTCCTGTAGGAATATTCTTAAAACCAACTCACAAACACATCGAGGTTCTCAACATGTTTCCCCTCAAGTGAGGATAGATATTATAAAGCCAAAATGCTACACACTATTATTGCAGGTATCAAACCCTGCTATCCCTAGCCTGCAACCTATCGAGCTGATATTGCATGCCACAAAGTGTTTTAACTGTTCTTCCCTTTGCTTGCACCTATTGATGTGGTAGCACAAGCGTGTTGTTTAAGTATGCATTGCAAATTATTTGTTACTTTACTTTATGCTCCTATAGATGACGAATCGCCTCAATTGAGATTCTATCTTGCAAAAAATGCCTTTTAGTACTTGTTAACTAATTTAAAGCGCCAGCTGTAATCCACCTGTTTTCCTATGTACAGAAGCTGACTATAGTTTGCCTAACTATTACTCTACAAAAATTGTGCAGAATATTCTACATGTTACCCAATGGTTAAATATTTTATGTATGTGCTTGTCAAGCTGTTGGGGCATGACGAGCCCACTTGTTATATTTTCATGCACGCAAAAATAAAGAATTAAAAAAAAAAAAGTCCACTTGTCTCCTTACCGTCTTACTAGCAGGCAGAAGCTCCTGGTATACAGTCTGAGGCAGAGAAAATGTGTATGAAGTGAGTGTAGAAGAAAGGGAACATGCCACAGTGTTAGAAAGACCAACGTCTGCATTACCTTAACTAATTTTATTGTCAGCCAGTCCACACAAGTTTAGTTCCCATACATCCCTCTTAAGCTTTCATACTTAAAGGGACACTATAGTCACCAGAACAACTACAGCTTATTGTATTTGTTCTGGTCAGTAGAATCATTCACTTCACGCTTTTTGCAGTAAACACTGTCTTTTAGAGAAAGTAACTCCACTGGCCACTCCTTAGAAGACTGCTAGAGGTGCTTCCTGGGGCAGTAATGCTTAGTGTGCAGCACTGCCATTCAGTGTCTCCACCCTCCGCATGGATACATTGAACTTTCCTCATAGAGATACATTGATTCAATTCCTCTGATTGGTCAGGGCTATGTTTGACTTGTGCTGGCTCTGCCTCTGATCTGCCTCGTTGACAGTATCAGCCAATCCTATAGGGAAGCATTGTAATTGGCTCAGACCACCACTTCTGATGATGTCAGCAGACAGAGTCAGTTCAGAGGCAGACAGGGGCAGAGCCAGCAGCTACAGACTTGAATACAAGTAAGATTTTACTATATTTATGGAGGCAAGAGGGTGCCAGGGGGGCTAGATTTGATTTTAACATAATATGGTCAGAAATACATGATTGTGTTCCTGACCCTATAGTGTTCCTTTAAGCAAGAGTATGTTAACAGAAGTTAGGGTTGCCACCTTTCTTGGAAAAAAATACCGGCCTTAATCATTTGTTGGAAAGCCATTTGGCCTGAATTTGTGGGAGGAGTTATGATCCTATATAAACTCTACCCCCCTACTTACCTTTGTCGTGCAAGCTGTTTGTCGTTCCCGCCAATTCCTGTCTCAAGCAGTCTCCAGCAAGCAGTCCATCGCCAGCAGCTCCTGCCTCCGTCTTCTGTGCCCGTCCACCGGCTTCTACACGACCTCACCGCTCGCTACCCGGCTTCCGGTCACGAGACCGGCACGTCCAAGCACAAACGTGAGAAATGGCATTCGGCTATTTCCCACGTTCGGGCCTAAAAACGCGGGGATAGGTTCCCTTCATTACTTACCCATTCGTGCTCTTTCTCCGTTCGTGTACTTCTGCATTCGTGCGGCTAACAGCCGACCGCAGAGTACACACTCCTGTCGCTTCCATTTTCATATAAACTAACTACCAACCGCACTAAACAAACTTATGTTCAACTATTTTCATCCATTCCCAAAGTGATGGTGAAGCGCTATATAAAAATAATGATAATGAAAATGGAGGTATTCAGTGTTATAGTGGGATAAATCGATATCTTTGTATATACCTTTAATATTTATCTTATCTTGAAATCTTAGTGAAGAGTGTATAGTTCCTTAAAAACATAAACACAAAAACCATATAGTGTAAAACTGTAAAATACAGATATGAGAAAGGTGCCCAAGATTATTCCCACTCACAATGTATAGAGCCAAAAGATTTTAGCTCAGTTCTTGTGTTTTTAGGGTCCGTAGAGGCGACCCTCTCCCTTCTTTTAAACCTTCTTCTTCTTGTTCCCAATCTAGGATATAGAACAAATATAGTGCAATACCTTAGGTGAATACCTTGAAAATAATAGAATAAAAGTGGGGTACTCACATTAAGCGATGTACTTACCGTTACTTGTTATTGTACTTTAAACATCATACCAGAGTAATACTACACTTTTTAACTCGTTAATTATAGCCGATGTCAATCTATGTTTAATGGCACAGTATTGAGAGGGTGTCAGTAAAATGCTATCGTGAATTTATACTCACCTCATAACTTGCCGAGCCTATACTAAAAGTGGTGTTCCACTCTGATCCATGATTCCATTGAGCGACCCACAAAACGGAATCAACCACAATAGCTCACTGGTATAGTTACCATTACGCTGGATACAGCGTCTTACTTTTATTCCAAGAGCAGAAAGTTAAAGCGACGTCAATTTAGTTTATTTTAGTTTAGATTACTCTATGTCATGAATATGCTTAAGTAATAAGTCAACTTTAAAAAATGTGCAAGATCAATCCTGTACCTCTATGTTTTAATGTTTTATAATGCGCTGGAGGACTGCCTTTGGGGTACCTCCCAAGCGACTGTACAAAGCTTCTGCACTACAAAAAAAAAGAATTAAAAAAAAAAGTAGGGTACTCACAAACCCAGAGCCATCCAAATTGGCTCAATGTAACAGCATATGTGGTTAAGGGCCACACTCCTTTCTTATAGCAGGAAAAATGCCAATAGTAAATAATGTATAAAAATGTATTAACTTTATTGTACTGTAACTTTAAAAGTATAAAATATATCTATACAATAATAACACTATATAGGCATAAAAAAAAAAGTCCAATATTTACAGTCTTTTTCTCACAATGTCTCCCGGACAAAAAAAAAATATTTTTATTTTTATATATATGCTTTGTAGATTCTAGTATAGATCCTATATATATTTTGAAGAATTGAAACATATACGTAGGTACCGTATGACCGTAAGGACAGTTATCTTATCTTTGCTATATCGATTTGAAACATGTTTTAGTATAAGTTTTAGAGCCGTTATTATAGTTTATTAGGGCTCTCACACATAAATACGATTAAAGTCATAAAAATTCAATGTTTGCATAGATTTTTTTAAATATTTATTATGGCTGTTACAGATTATCCTTTGCATGGTTTGCACTTATTATTTGCACAACGCAATTTTTCCTTATACTGAGACTTTCTTTATCATGATTTTTTCTGGATGATGTTTGAAACCCAGTGTAAAATAAATATCTATATGGGTTACATATTGTATATAGATTAGACTTATTATTAAAATAATAGATGACATTTTTTTATGTATGTATTATTCTTATTAATGGATTGATACACTAGTTAAAAATAAGATATATAAAGAGAGAATCTATAGACTGTAACATTTTTATAGAATTATGAACATCTGTTAGAGCACAGGATACCTGCTATTAATTAAGAATTTTATAACATGACAGGAGGCTTCGTATTTGCTTAAGTCTCTCTTTACTAGAACTCCACAGCAGCACAGAAAAAACAACCAATCAGAAAAAAGTCAGATACTATAAAACTCCCCTCCCCATGCATCATTTCCTCTTTCTTTGCTGCTCCGCATCAGTACAGGTCAGAGTACCACTGCCTCCTGCTTATGTGGGTGGCTTTGGGTTGTATTATGATTTATTAGGATTTATATTTGATTTCTTAGTATATTTACTTATTTGTTATCTGTACCTTTATTTAGTACCATGTGTTCTGTACTTCTATATATTATGTTATTTTTTGTGTCATTGTCTGCTTACATATATTTCTTCTTCCCTTGCCTTTGCTTCCCCTGTCGTCTTAGGGATTCCTTCCCTTCCATGTGGTAGTTTTAGGGGAGTTCTTGGCGGTCTTCCCTGTTTCGCATGTCTTCCCTCCCTCCCCTCACTGCCCACTCTCTTTGCCCGCCATTTTCCGCAGGCTGCCTGCGCGGTATAGGGGTTTCAGGAGACTAGCCTCTGGCTGCCTCCTGATTTCCCCGTTCCCCTAGTTCCATTCCGGCGACCGAGGTGCTCGCGGTCGGACGCGAGTACCCGCCGGCCGTTCCACTCACACACGTGGCAGCCCCGTCCACCACATGGCCGACCGCCGCGCTCAACTTCTTCACAGAGCCGCAGGCGGCCGACCGGGTGGAGGAGTGTGCACCTACCCGCGGCCTCTCCTCCGCCCACGGTGGTCGGATCGCGGCTATCGCTGCCCTGCTTTTTCCCCGGCGGATTGCCTTCCGTTTTGTGTGGAACGGAGGGCTCTGTGCTGCATCCCATGCCTTCCTCCCATGTACTATGTATTTGCAGCATATATCTCACAGATTACTGTGTGTCTTAGGGCATTTTTCACTTCTTCAGATATATTGTATACTGTGAGTTTTTATTGGATATTCTGTCTTGCTCTGGTTTTTCTCTGACAACCACATATTAGTTTTTTCTGACAGCATATATCACATAGTTTTTCTGCCAGCGTTTTTCACATATTAGTTTTGCTGTCAGTGTATGTCACATTAGTTTTTACTGACAGTGTACGTCACACATTAGTTTTACTGACAGGGTATATCACATTTTAGTTTTCTGATAGTGTATATCACATTTTAGTTTTCTGACGGTGTATATCACATTAGTCTTTCCGACAGTGTATATCACATTAGTCTCACTGACAGTGTATATCACATTTAGTTTTTCTGACAGTGGAGCTCACATTTTAGCTTTGCTTTGCTGTCTATGTATATCACATATTAGTTTTACCGACGTCGTATATCACATATTAGTTTACTGACAGCGTATATCACATATTAGTTTACTGACAGTGTATATCACATATTGGTTTACTGACAGTGTAGATCACACATTAGTTTTACTGACAGTGGATATCACATGTTAGTTTGCTCTGCGGACAGTGTATATCACAGATTCTGTGAGTTTTACCGACAGTGTGTATCACGGTTTACTGTGGGTTTGTTGTCGGTGTATAGCGCGGATCGCTGAGTGTTTCTGTTGATTGTGTATATCGCAGATTGATGTGAGTTTTGCTGACGGTGTATGTCACGGATCGCTGTGAGTTTTACTGTCAGTGTATATCTACAGGTTTCTGTGAGTGCCTGATGGGATACGTCACAGGTTATTGTGAGTTGCAGATATATATGAACTCAGTTACACAGACTCTGTACAGGGTGTTTACAGTGCCAGTTAGCTCTAGGATTCATCTCCGTCTCAGTATATATTTTTTCTGCCCAGCTGGAAGTCTCTGTGAGACTACTCTGGTATGATTTCTCTGTCCCTGGCATATTTTTCTCGCTTACAGACCTGGCTCTGACTCAAACTGGTAAGGGAGACCAGTCTACGCTGATACCATAATTTTTTACCAGTTTCCCGGGGGAATTCATTGAGTTGGCTATCGTTAGCCCTACTCCTGGACGTGCCCATGGTTTCAATACCCTTCAGGTGGTATGATGAGGGTAATCTATAATATGATAAGAAATTTCCACAGATCTGTGTGAACATGGGCATACCAATTCGCAGTTTACGGAGAGTATTGCTCAGTGCATCTTACATTCATGGACATGGTAGTCACTGGAACAACTTCCGCTTATACCCTATACGGATGGAATACCACTATTTGCCTGCTGGGCATTGAGGGACTGCGAGTCCCGGTTCAGGTTATTCATACGGCGTTACGCTGCCTATGGGTTGGCGTCTAGAGGTCCTATGTCACAGGATGCTCTGAGGATCTGCTTTTTTTAGGGACCTCTGCTGAAACTCGGAGGTCCCCATTGCTCACTCCATACCCATTGTAACGCGCTACGGAATCGGAGAGCGCTATTTGAATAACATGTTATCATAATATAACAATAATACACAATTCAGGATTGGCCTGCTATGTCTGTGCCCATAAGAACGGCCTGCTATGTCGGTGCCCATAAGAATGGCCTGCTATGTCTGTGCCCATAAGAATGGCCTGCTATGTCTGCGCCTATAAGAACGGCCTGCTATGTCTGTGCCATAAGAACGGCCCGCTATGTCGGTGACCATAGGATCGACCTGCTAGGTCTGTGCCCATAAGATCGGCCTGCTGTGTCTGTGCCCATAAGAACGGCCTGCTATGTCTGTGCCCATAAGATTGGCCTGCTATGTCTGTGCCCATAAGATTGGCCTGCTATGTCTGTGCCCATAAGATTGGCCTGCTATATCTGTGCCCATAAGATTGGCATGCTATGTCTGTGCCCATAAGATCGGCCTGCTATGTCTGCGCCTATAAGAACGGCCTGCTATGTCTGTGCCATAAGAACGGCCCGCTATGTCGGTGACCATAGGATCGACCTGCTAGGTCTGTGCCCATAAGATCGGCCTGCTGTGTCTGTGCCCATAAGAACGGCCTGCTATGTCTGTGCCCATAAGATTGGCCTGCTATGTCTGTGCCCATAAGATTGGCCTGCTATGTCTGTGCCCATAAGATTGGCCTGCTATATCTGTGCCCATAAGATTGGCCTGCTATGTCTGTGCCCATAAGATCGTCCTGCTATGTCTGTGCCCATAAGATTGGCCTGCTATGTCTGTGCCCATAAGATTGGCCTGCAATGTCTGTGTCCATAAGAACGGCCTGCTATGTCTGTGCCCATAAGATCGGCCTGCTGTGTCTGTGCCCATAAGATCGGCCTGCTGTGTCTGTGCCCATAAGATCGGCCTGCTATGTCTGTGCCCATAAGTACGACCTGCTATGTCTGTCCCCATAAGTACGGCCGGCTACGTCTGTGCCTATTAAGAATGTCGGTACCTATTAAGACGGCCTGTTATGCCTGGGTGCCGTACCCCTGCTAGGCCGCAGACCTGGGGGAATATCACTGGGGAAATGCCGGTGCCCACCAGTGACATGGAAATAGGCAGGTGTCCAGACTGGCATCTTTGCCAATCTATCCAAGAGGAAACCAGTATACGGCCATCTGAATACGGTGGTTAGAGTGAAGGCCCTAAACCTCATGCCTGAAGGGCAGGGTTTTTTATAAGGTACCCATACATAAGGTCATACATCTCCGAGGAAGACTTCGCACGGGCAAGGATCGGTGCTCAAGAATTATGTATTTTTCTCTTATCTGCGTTAATTTTTTCGTTTCAGTAACTTCTTTTTCCTTCGCGCGGGTCGTCGAGAGGCCTGACTTGACCTCCCCCGACCTCCCGGGTGCTTGTGGATTGCGGAGAACGTCTCCAGCTTTCCTCCGGCTACCAACGGTCGTCCTGGACCCCGCGCGCGCGCACGGGATCCGGGCGGACAGTTGGTAGTTTTTTCTTTTCCATTGTTGTTTTCTTCCGTGGATTGCCATCAGCCTTATACTGATATTGGTATTGGGTGTACCCTGCAATTGGTCACCCTGAGTCTCTAGGGACTCTAGTTTGGACCACAGGAGGGTGCGGCCCTCCATCATCCCGATTCAAGAATCCTTTATTTTCAGGAACAGAGAGCGTACCCTCTCAGATACAGGACGGACACTGATTTGTTATTGGAGGGCGCAGCCCTCCCTCAACCTCGGCCGAATACTGGATTGGATACAGAGTACATGTTCGGAGGACACGTTCTCATAGAAGGAACCGGTCACGGATGTAAACCCTACTGTTTTGGTTGTTAACAGGCGCGGCCGCTCAGGCTATCGGCCGGACGCTATCACGTTAGTCGATCTCATTAGATGAGAACGCGGCTCTCTCGTACACTCGACACTCTACACAGGCTTGTACCTGTGCAAGACATCGGTGACTGCATAGCGGGGCGTCCCTCCTGCATTCAATTAGATCTGACGCCCGTTCTACTGATTTCGTTATAGAGGACTGCCTAGTCATACAAGATATCAATTTAGTCTGGATCCCTCTATTCTATCTTCTGTGAGGGCTCTACTGGGTCCGGATCACTTAGGTACACACACTACTGGAGATAGTACGGCTAACGGATGGCCTCAGGTATTACGAGAGTGCAGGTTTTTGGTATTTTCTGCACCTTATAAATCGGAAACCTGCTTTCTGTTTTTGGATATCCAGACTATTGCGGACCAACCGCACAGACCGTTTCTCCCATGTCAAGATGACAGGAGCTACGGAACCTTCATGGAGCGAAAGGACACTGCCTTGCTCAGGTACCAAGATTAAGGAAGGCCAGTTATCCGGTCCCTAGGTAACCGCACACATGGTTCACATGGTAAGACCGGACATCCCGGTTGGCTTGAGTTCCCTGCTCATACGATCTTGGGAGAAGGGGGCAGGACGGCCCCATCTCCTCGGAACGCATACCTGGCGAACAGGATTCGGAGTTGGTGGGTCCTCCGTCTATTAGCTATTTACCCCTCGCGGGAGCCATTCTGCTGTTTGATTCACGCTAACCTACTCTTCAACTACCGTCGAGGAGACCTACGTGACCTTGGGAGAGTACCTGGGGTACCCCGACTCCTACACAGACACCTTTCACTCTTAGGCGAGGACATACCTGGATGGAAATCTGCACTCCGGTTTGCACTCTCCATCCCTTTGAATATTTCTGGGATTCTCTGTTCCAGAAATTAGTCGACCACTGTTCCTCCACACGAGTTCAGTTCGGAACCATGACTGGACGTCCTTTTGGAATCTTTTCTCTACAGAGTCCGAGGATTACACAGTCCATTTGGAATGTCGGAATCACTTAGGATACGGCTAATTGACAACACTACAGTTTTATTCCCGGATGAGACATCTCACCAGGTAGACCAGGAGTGAACGAAGGATCATACTCGGTTATATTGAGTCTTGGTGGTGGACTTAGACACATTCCTTGTGATTGGGGATTTACCTGCAAGATCGCGTCGCCGGATGACCCTGACACGATCGAAGGAACCACCCTACAGATCAAGAGTTGAGACAAGGTGGCAATTTCTTCTCGCGGCCTTGCATCCGCAAAAGGCCTTCGTTATTTTACAATTACAGGAATATAGCTGATAGGTCAGTTTGCAAGCTCAGGTCCCAACCGCTAGGAAGCGGGTGACAACAACAAGTTTGTTGGATCTATCAGCAGATGGTGTTTTTTCTGTGTTTTGAGATGCTTCATCGGCTGACATCTTCATTGATCCGTCTACTGTCGTTTTTCGCAGTTGGTAAGTACAATTAGGATTACTCCGCTATCTCCTGGAATAGGTACCAGCGACACAACCAGCGTTGGATTGGTGATCTGAGCGTTGAAACAGCAAATACGAAGCCTCCTGTCATGTTATAAAATTGTAGATTATGCTAGCTTTAGTGTACCTATAATCTTAATTTTATTAATGACAGGAGGCGAGTATTTCCCACCCATTTTTATCCCTCCCTTGTTCTATGTTTATAGTTTGGTTTGATCAGGTACGTATGCAACTCTGCTTGTTGTCTCTGCTACCTGTTGCATGCTCTTATGTCTTTTCTTTCATAAGTAGGGTTGGGATATCTAGAATTTAAGGTAATTTTGGTTGCTACATGGGTGCACACATGTTTATTCAGAGTACATTTCATTGGATAATCAACCTGTTCGATTCTGTTTTTTCTCTCGTTTCAGCTTACAGTCCATCAACACTATCTAGTTTGACGGTTACTCTCGGATGGTGGACGTCATTATATTCATCGTGTCTAGGACTTCGTTTCTTCCCCATGATGTTCTCTGCCTTTTATTCTGTTTTTGTCGCAGCTTGAAAGAGGAAATGATGCATGGGGAGGGGAGTTTTATAGTATCTGACTTTTTTCTGATTGGTTGTTTTTTCTGTGCTGCTGTGGAGTTCTAGTAAAGAGAGACTTAAGCAAATACTCGCCTCCTGTCATTAATAAAATTAAGATTATAGGTACACTAAAGCTAGCATAATCTACAATTTATATGTATTGAATATCTAATATTTATAGTAATTGGGAGTGTTTTTAATAATCCAGACTCTTATTCTAACTAACAAGAATGAGTCTACAATTGCAGAATGGGTTACTACAATGTTATTTGCGAAGGGTCAATATGTAAAAATATGTAATGGCAACTGATACGGAACACTTATACGGAAAATCTCCCCTTGCTCCCTCTATAATTCCGACGATCCGGAAACATACATAAATGAACCGCAAGTTGGAACGCACAACAAACGGAAGTGAGGAAAACCGGAAGTGACGAGCGACACGGAAGTAAGCATGAGGAAGGGGATTGAGGCTTGACACCCAAGGCGTCACCGTTACTATGGTGATAGCCCGCGAAAATTCAAAGCCCAACACCAATCATTTACCCCAGGGAGGGGTACATATAGCAGGAACAGGTCCAAGGAACACCTAGAAAGACTTTTTTGATCCAGCTGAGAAAGCCTACACGGTGAAACGCATCCTGGAGACATTGTGAATATTGGACTTTTTTTATGCCTATATAGTGTTATTATTGTATAGATATATTTTATACTTTTAAAGTTACAGTACAATAAAGTTAATACATTTTTATACATTATTCACTATTGGCATTTTTCCTGCTATACGAAAGAAGGAGTGTGGTCCTTAACCACATATGCTGTTACATTGAGACAATTTGGATGGCTCTGGGTTTGTGAGTACCCCACTTTTATTCTATTATTCACAAAGTATCCACCTAAGGTATTGCACTATATTTGTTCTATATCCTAGATTGGGAACAAGAAGAAGAAGGTTTAAAAGAAGGGAGAGGGTCGCCTCTACGGACCCTAAAAACGCAAGAACTGAGCTAAAATCTTTTGGCTCTATACATTGTGAGTGGGAATAATCTCTGGCACCTTTCTCATATCTGTATTTTACCGTTTTACACTATAATATGGTTTTTGTGTTTATGTTTTTAAGGAACTATACACTCTTCACTAAGATTTCAAGATAAGAGAAATATTAAAGGTATATACAAAGATATTGATTTATCCCACTATAACACTGAATACCTCCATTTTCATTATCATTATTTTTATATAGCGCTTCACCATCACTTTGGGTTTTACTTCTACTGTCTAAGATAAGATATTGGTGGATTGGTGGATAATTTTAATCAGTTATTTTATATTATACACTGTTTTTATATCAGCGCTGGTACCTTCCCCCCCTATTTTCATCCGTTCGTTCAGTCGTTCAGCCGAACACATATACACATATACGTTGGCTTTCGTTTAAAACATAGGAGTTCTTTCTCATTATCATTCATTCAGTTCTTTCTCCTGTTCATTCGTCTACGGAAAGAAAGTGCTACAATGTTTAAATTCTCAAATCTACTGTAATTGTACATAGTTTGCTTTCACGTAACTAAGCACCAACATTATTTATTCTATTTGGATTTATGTGTATTTATTACATGGCTCTTAAAGTCACCACTGGTTAAATAATATTTGTTTCTAATTTTCCTGCCCATGGTCACATAATTATGGGACTCCTATCTTTTACAGGGTAAATCTTCTTAAAGCACAGTTTGACCACTTTTCTCTTATCTGTTACGTTTAAAAAAAATACACCTCCAGGCATCATCATACCCTGCCGGGACTTAGGCTATTGTACTTTCTCTTATGTATTAGTCTTCTACGCAACTAAGGTCTCTCCGCTTATAGGTTAAGCGTTACGGTCCTTTTTCACCAGGCTCTTTACAGACCATTAGCACGATTTAAAACTTCCGTTCCTTAAAAGTCCTTATATACTGGTTCCTTACACTAAGACTTCATATGTTTTTGGGGTTTTACTACTTATATTTTTCCAACAAAGCTCCAAGAAGAGGTACCCAGTATCCCGCATTTCTGTAACAGGTAAGAAGGTTTACCATTTTACGTTTTCCCTTGAGGCCTCATTCAGCTTCTACGGCCTCATACAGCCCCCCACCTCCCAAAGTGGGTTCTAAACTTCAAATGGGCCAGATCTGAGATTCCTCACGGCAAGTAAACATCAATCACACAAACCTACACCACCTTGCTACTACTTATACTTTTCTTCAAACAAAGCTCCAATAAGAGGTACCCAGGTATCCTTAAAAGTCCTTATATACTGGTTCCTTACACTAAGACTTCATATGTTTTTTGGGTTTTACTACTTATATTTTTCCAACAAAGCTCCAAGAAGAGGTACCCAGTATCCCACATTTCGGTAACAGGTAAGAAGGTTTACCATTTTACGTTTTCCCTTGAGGCCTCATTCAGCTTCCACGGCCTCATACAGCCCCCCACCTCTCAAAGTGGGTTCTAAACTTCGAGGCATACCTGGTCTAAGATTCCTCACAAATGTCAACAACAATCTCATAATCATAATCCACCGTATTGCTACTATATTTAACGGTACATGTTTGGTCATTCATTTCTACATATCATGACTTAGACCTGTTTCATTACCACATCTCGCCAAGTCCTACGCCATCGACAACCTACAGGCTACCTGGTTCCCTGCTTTGCAGTATCAGGTATTGGCAATCTTGCTCACTACGATTACGTTTCTCCGTAAGGCCTCACTTCGCCTTCGTATGATTCAAATAAAATTCACATTGTGGGACCCCAGGGCCTTCTCTCTAATTGACGGACCAACGTTCAGGTCCCTCAGCTTATCCGAGTTCTTACGTTACGGTATCTCTGATACACACCTACCCATACGTTCAACATTTTTACACTCATTATACCAGTGGCACGCCTCAGGCCCACTAGCATCTTTTTCCCTAAGGTTTCCCAGACTGGGCCCGTTCCCTACAGAAGCAAGAATATATGATAATATTCCTGCGCATCAAAGAAAGAGGACAAAGACTCAAGGTTTAAGTATCTACATACATTATATCACACCATTCTAAGAGACAAGCCCCATCAGGCTAGAGAACTGGCATTGAGGGTTAGGCGCTGGCCTTTGCTATCCTAAGTAGTACTACGGTCCCGCGAGGTCTACACCCCACCTCATACACGGAGGTTTCAGCCCCACAACCAATTCATAGTTAGTCACCTCACTCGCCCTTCTTTAGGGCTACAGTTAGGGTCTCCCAAGTCACGGCAACACGTTTTGAATCTCTTACAGTCACCGAGAGGCCGACATCCTGCCACCACGTTCTAGTGGCCACAAAATTCCGGTCCAAATCATAGGTAGAGCCTCTCTCCGCCACTTGGCACTAGCAGGGCTTCACCTGTCACATGGTTCTAGGTAAATTCTTCGCCTCGGCACTAACTAGCTAGCTAGTTCTCCGAAGGTCTCATCCACACCTCTAAAACACATTACTTATCCAAATCATTATTTCTTTTTCAGAATGTCACAAGTATACATCCCAGTAATTGGTCTGCTGTTGGACGGAATACCCAGCACAACAGTCTGGCCTGGGTCTCCAAAGGAATCCCTCACCCCTTTTACCCTCAGTTACCTAGGATTCTGGTACATTCCAAAACTATCAGCAGAGCTCAGACCCAGGGGTATCCCCTCCCCAGCCACTGCCAGTTAGGCAGAACTGCACAGGCTCACGACGGCTCAGACCAATGGTCCCAGGCCCAGCTCTAGTTCACAAGGGCCGTCAGGGAGGGCTTCATTTCCCTCCCTGTCCCCCACTACCCACTATCATTACTCCATCCGTCTCACCAGCCCACTCTGTTCCAATTTCCATGGAGAAGGTAATTCTTGATGGAAAGGGCGTTAAACTAACATCACTACTTACTTTCACAAGACACCCTTCAGTACTAAGGTTACATTCATGGTGACATTTCAGTAGTCCTAAACAGCCAGACCACGACTTAACAAAGCTTTCCATTCCTCTGTTTATCATTGCCTCTCGCATAGAGTCAGCCACTTCCACTTCTCACCACTCCTTCAACCCACACACTAGTCAGGGAGGCAGCCAGAGGGACTAGCCGGGCTGACCATTTAATTTCTGGGGAAGGCTCGAGTGCACTATTCTTTGATACGGGGGTATGCTATTTCACAACATGCAGGGTTTTGCACATCTGCTCCAGAACCCACACCTAATCCACATACGCAGACCGTCTGTCACCTAGGATATGCCCAACTAAGGTTAATATTGATATCCTGTAATATTATCTATATTTACACCCAGCTAGGCATCTGGTAGATTCTGGTGCCGGGTTTCTCACAGGGGTTCACACGGGCCTTATCGCCATTCCCACAGGTACACTCGTATGCCCTAACCTATTATCTGCACCCATTGACCCTCTTACGGTGGACCACCTTCTGTCCACAGCAGTCATACCCTGGTTTCACGATCGCCTCCTTCCGGTCTTCACACTTCTTATCTTGGTGTACCATTCCCATCGAGGTAGCAATTCACTATACCCTATAATACTGATCATAGACCTCTTCCGCACCACACTCTACATCCATTCCCAGCATCAAACTCCCTCATTCCCGCTATAAAGTTCTCACTGCACTACGAAAATCGACCATGCCATACAAGCTGTCACTTCAGTAAGTAGTAAGGCTTGGTTGAGCAAGACGGACTTATCCAACGCCTTTAATCTACTACCTATTCACCCTTCACTATGGCACCTGGCCTACGTTCGCCTGGCCATCCTCACTAACCATTTTGTGGCTGATTTACAGGCTGACTTGGCTGGCAGCAACATCTCAGCTCTTTTAGTCTGCCTTTACATTCCTGGCATCCACAACACAGCCGCTGACGCTCTTTCACGCTCAGTTCAAGGTCTTCTTTCAGGCACCCCCTACGACCCACTACATACCATCCAGAATGCCACCATTCCATGAGCTAATCTTGGACTGAGCACACAATTACACCTCGTACAGTTATGCACGCTTCACACAGTTTCACGACTACTCTATCACTCACGCTAGGGCTTTGTATATTGTACCATGTCACAAGTCGAGTTTGCTTGATTCATTACTCTTGCAGTTAAACTATTGTAATTTTTGCCTCTTACTGTAAACCTACAAATCAAGCATCTTATTTATACCTCCTATTTTTACCTCCTATGCTGTCACTACGTTTCTTACCTATCCAAGGTCAGCCACATACTATCAGTACTAATCCATTACTTCACGTCTAAACCTTCCATTTAAGTAAGCTACATCATGGCTTCCTTCACTGGTCTCTCTTTTCGCAAAAGCGCCGAATCAGCATCTTCAAGCTCTTACATCCCAGTCTACATCACTAAGTGATGGGACAACAGGTAATCCTCAGCTCAGTTACATATATACCTAAATCAGAGTACAACTTCTTACAAGCTTTCAGTACACAAGCTGTATAAACTTGCAATAAAGTGTGTTTACTTTGAATCCTCTTTTGCCCTCTTTTACAGGCCTACTCGTACGTTGGTTTCGGCACACCTCAACCAACTTTGCTTCTCCTTCTACATTCCATTACGTATTAGATAAATTCCGAGCACAAGTATAATTAATTATGTATGCGTGACATCACATGATGTAAATCAGGCATGAAAATGCCTGCAGGTAATGATTATACTCACCAGAACAACTACATTAAGTTGTAGTTGTTCTGGTGACTATAGTGTCCCTTTAATGGAAGCTGAATCCACTTTAATATCATTACATGAATTGTAGAGACTTTGCACATGTACTTAACTTCATAAGTAGTGAAAGTGCTTACTACTCAACATATTAGGTAAAATATTAGACATTTTTGTGAACCAAATATTTTGAGTAATTATTGCCTCCCAGAATATTTCCAACATATTTCTAAAGTTTACAAAAAATATGTATTATTTGCTCTGTCCTAAATTAAAAGTGTGCGACTGTAAACGTGATTTTTAACGAACAAACTAGCACTGTCTCAACTTATAGAATGAATATAGTTCTCAAAGTTGGTTCCGTTGTTAGTTAAAAGTCAAATGCTGGGGGGCGGCGCCTGACTTCCGGTACGGATGGCCGCACACTGAAAGAGCTCCGTACAACAGGGCCCTAAATCAGCTACCTTAAGCACGCTCAACCGCCAAAAAACCACCGAGGCTTACCCCCTGACTCCCCCAAAGCAAGCTCCAACCCCAGAATGGGTAGAAAAACGAAAACCGACCCGATGGTAGCGCCGATATTCCGCGGCCGCGCTGACAGAAGCCGCACAGGCGCAGAGGACCGGCGGGAAACGGACTCTGAGTCTGAAACAAGCGAGGCGGAAAAAGGTACTGCAGACCTCACTCCAATTACCAAGGGGGACCTGAAAGGACTCCTCAGGGACATTAACACTAACATGGCTGCTGAATTAGCCAGACACATGGCCCCCATTAGAGAAGGCCTGGAAGACCTGACCAGACGCACTCTAGCAGTGGAAGACAAAATGGAGGACATCTCCACAACGACTAGCAGACATGACACAGCCATCCAAGACCTCCAAGCGCAGGTACAAGCCCTTGAAAGCGCGCAAGAAGATCTAAACAATAGGTCGCGCAGAAATAATGTCAGGATCAGGGGGCTCCCTGAATCCATTGCCCCTGACACCTTACACACCACCCTTAGAGAAACATTCAGCGGAATGCTCCCCGAAGCTCCCCCAGCTGAACTCATCATCGACAGAGCACACAGAGCTCTCAGAACCCA
This sequence comes from Pelobates fuscus, assembly GCF_036172605.1. Lineage (NCBI taxonomy): Eukaryota > Metazoa > Chordata > Amphibia > Anura > Pelobatidae > Pelobates > Pelobates fuscus. The sequence goes on along the minus strand of NC_086320.1, from coordinate 329,072,571 downwards.
ACCTCCATCGAACACACAGCCTAGAGACGTCATTGTCCGCCTCCATTATTTCCATGTGAAAGAGGCACTAATGAGGGCCGCACGAGACTCCCCAGTCCACGTTGAAGGACACCAGGTTCAATTATTCCAAGACTTGGCCCCTAGCACGCTTTTCAAAAGAAAGACCCTGAGACCCCTGACTCAAGCCCTCACGAGACAGAACCTTAGGTACGCCTGGGGGCACCCCTTCAAGCTAATGGTCCGCAAAGGAGACAGGACCTACACTCTCCACGACACAGCGGACGCTGCAGACTTCGCGGCCCAACTAGGCCTACCTCGCTTAGAACCGGATCCAGACAGACAACGAGAACGTCGAGAACTGCCACCCACTGCAGGAAGAAACTGGCAATCTCAACAGAGGGATCGCAGACTCTCCAGAAGAGACCAATCCCAACATTAATCCTAGGCTCGGGCACCTGCCTCACACCCGACCGCCTAACCGACCAACCGGGACCATTCCCACCTGCAACCACCCTCCGCATCCCCCAAGAGACTCCACTTGCCACCACCAAAGCAGCAAGACAACGCGGCACCCTAAACCAAGACCCTGATGATATGGACAAGAGATGAACAATCAGGCTGGCACACAACTCACCGGCTACTAATTTACCACCGGCGCACAAAGACTTGTCCCCAACGTCCCTCTGCCTGCATCCCTCCTCCACAGACAACCACCTAAAGGACACTAACCACCGACAGGACCACCTGTAGCTAAACCACCGGCTACCAGGTCCAGACGGACAAGAAAGCTAAACCCGGGGACCGCACGCCCGCCAGGGCCCACGAACTTTCTCCACAAGCTCCACAGAACCGGGACATTGCCTTACTTGGCCCAACCAACACGCATAAAATGCTTGTAAATATGCACGGGGGGGAGATAGGGTAGAGGGAGGGAGGGATAAGGGGAAACCACTGACCCATAGCACCGACATCTCTGCAGACGACAGCAACGATAACATGGGTGAACCATAATGAGGGACCCGGCGGGGAGGCGGGAGGGAGGGCAGGAAATGTCTAGATTTGCCAAATCAAATGTATTTTATTTAACGTTATAATGTTCTTAACCTGATTTCTTTATCCTATACTCGCATTTAGGTTCTAGCATATAACACGTTTTAATCTACCATTCTGTGTATAATGCCTTTAACGTTTGAAATGTTTTGTTCCCACTAAGGGGGAGGAGGGGGACAACCCAGATGGACAAACGACAGACCAGACGGGCAGGAGAGCTCAGAGAGGCCCCACGGAGACTTTCACTGCGGACGACACACCTACTAACTCCGCCACACCTTCTACAGGGAACACCCGACCGGACTCCCTACGGAACGTTAGACGACACTCCCCACCGCCTGCTGGCCTAAACTGTAAGTCCAGCAGCAACACACACACACACACAGACTTGACCCGGCTGGTCCGGGTTGCAGGGACCCACGCCCCTCCGTAATCCCTTCATACCCCCCTACCCCACCTCAACACCCACCCACATACCCACTCCCCAAGGGACACCTCGCACACGCAGCCACCCAACATGCCAACCCACCTCAAGTGCACTTCCATTAACGCAAAGGGCCTCAACTCCCCCAAAAAACGCCACGCACTACTCAGATGGGCCCAGAGACAACAAGCTGACATCCTCCTAGTCCAGGAGACCCACTTCACCGCACTCAAACACTTCCCCCTTACAAACCGGACATACAAAACTAGCTTCTTAGCCAACTCCCCAACGCCCAAAACCAAAGGGGTAGCTATCATATTAAGAGGCACGAGCCCCTTAACAGACATAACCGCACACCCTGATCCCTCAGGACACTTCCTTACAATAACAGGGAGAATAGGCACCACTCAATACTCCTTCTGTTCTTTATACGCGCCTACCCAACCAGACCCAGACTTCTGGAATACATTCTCCGCACACATAGCCACACTATCCAACACTCGCCTCATCATAGGCGGGGACTGCAATGCAGCACACTCCCCACACCTGGACAGAACACACCATGCACCACCCCCACACCGACCAGCCAGAAACGACACACTATTCCAGCAGTTCCTCTCCTCTCGAAACCTCATAGACATCTGGCGCGCCCAACACCCCTCCACCAAAGACTTCACCTTCTACTCCTACCCCCATAACTCATACTCGCGGATTGACCACTTTCTGATCTCCCCCAATGTCCTCTCCCAGACAAAATCCACGAGCATAGGTACGATTTCATGGTCGGACCACGCCGACATCAACCTAACACTCTGCATTGCAGACATCACACGCCCATGGACGTGGAAACTAAATCCCATACTACTACATGACCTCCCCATCACAGACACCATTTCCAAAGACCTGTCAGACTACTTCGAACTAAACTCAAACCCAGCAGAAACATCCCCTACGACCCTATGGATGGCGCACAAAGCGGTCATCAGGGGCAAACTCATAAGCTTAGCCTCAGCCCGGAAAAAACGTAGGACACAACAGATTACAGATGCAATAGCGGAGATACACCGCCTCGAAGCTATACACAAAGAGACCAGAGACAACAATACCCTAGATCAATTGACCGAAGCCCGAACCCTGCTAAAACGCCTCACCATGGAGGACACCGCGAAAGCCCTCCAGTGGCTCAAACAGAAATATTACGAAAAAAGCAATAAAGCTGACACCATGCTAGCAAGACGCCTAAAACGCCGCATCGAGGCCAATAAAATCACGAGCATACGAGACCCAAACCAAAACATGTGCACCCAACCTGACCAGATAGGCTCCATATTCCAATCTTTCTACCAACAACTCTATAACCACACGGCACCACTAGGAGACACCACACAAGACGTCTCAACCCTCACACAGACATTCCTAAACGCACTTAAGCTCCCAAAGCTAACCACAGAGATTAGCCAAACACTCGCAGATGACGTGACAGTGGAAGAGATAACCCTAGCCCTCCGCGCATTCCAGCCCAATAAAAGCCCAGGCCCCGACGGATTCGGGGCAATATACTACAAAACCTTCAGCCACCTCTTGCTCAAACACCTCTGCCCGGTATTCAACGCCATGCTGCGCGGCGAGAAGCTGCCAACAGACATGGTAGCAGCAAACATTTGCCTCCTCCCAAAACCAGGCAAGACACTAGACGAACCAGGACATTACCGACCCATATCCCTCCTAAACGTAGACCTTAAAATCCTTACAAAAGTCATGACCAACCGCATAAACCCCCTACTACCAGCCCTAATCCACCCCGACCAAGTGGGCTTCATCCCCCATAGACAAGCGTCCGACAATACCAGAAGAGCCATAGACCTAATTTGGTACACCACCCACAAACACACCTCCACGGCCATAATTTCCCTAGACGCCGAGAAGGCATTTGACCGCCTCCTATGGCCCTTCCTCTACCAGACCCTGACCCACTACGGATTCCCCCCACAATTCATCGCCTTCCTAGACGCAGCCTACGCACACTCACAGGGATCCCTCCTCCTCCCCAGCATCGCCCCCCCCACATTCACCATCTCTAACGGGACGAGACAGGGGTGCCCTCTATCACCTATACTTTTTGCCCTATCCCTAGAACCCTTACTGGAAGCAATACGATCTGACCCAGACATAGGAGGAATCACCATCAGAGACCAGACCTACAAGGCATCCGCCTACGCGGACGACATCCTCCTCACCCTCACAAACCCAAGCACCTCCATAAACCACCTTATGGCACTGATCCATTCCTACTCTCGCATATCCGGCTACAAACTAAACGTCACAAAATCTGACCTAATGCCGATACACATACCCCCACATGAACTTACCAACATCAAGGACCAATTCCCATTATGCATCCGCCCAACGGCCATAGACTACCTAGGCATAAAGCTCACAGCCGACATCTCCACCATGTATCAGACTAATTACACACCCATACTCAAAAAGGCACACGCCGACCTCCAGACATGGGCCCCGCTAGGGATCTCGTGGCTAGGCCGAGTTGCCTCGATCAAAATGAACCTCCTACCACGAATGCTATACATATTCCAAACACTGCCCATAGCAGTTCGAGTGGCTGACATAAAATCTTTACAGAAAGCGGTTAACAATTTTATATGGAACCACCGAAGGCCCAGAGTAAGGCGTGAAACACTATACGTCCCTAAGCGATCAGGAGGCCTTGGATTACCCAACTTTATGCATTACCTATATGCCGCCCACTTATCCCAAATCCAAATGTGGCATCTCCCGCCCATGGAGAAAAGATGGGTGGACATTGAACACTCAATCTTTGGTCATGACCACCCCTCCCAATACATGTGGACCCCCAGACAGCACCGCCCACTACCCCCCCCAACCGCACCCACCATCACACACTCACTTGACCTCTGGGACAAAGTACACTTGAAATACGACCTCTCCTCGGAAATCTCCCCAATGACCCCGATTCTCAGGAATAAACTCTTCCCCCCGGGCCTCACAGCCCAACACTTCGCCCAATTCGAGAGAAGGGGAATTGCCAGACTAAGCCACTTATACACGAACAACCAACCCATCACCTACGAGAACCTACCCGAACCCACCACACTCACCACGTTCGACTACTTCCGCTTCATCCAACTCCGCAGCCTGGCAGCATCACCCTGCATCCAACAAGCAGGCAAATCCCAGCCCACTAAGTTCGAACGAGACTGCACCACAGCCCCGGCCAGAAAGGGACAAATCTCTGACATATTCCTCTCCATAGCAACCCACACGACCCATATCAACCTCCCATACATCCGGGCATGGGAAACAGACCTGGGCACACCGGCCGACACAGGAGTCTGGGCAGAAATCTGGGAAGCCACCGCATCACTGACTATATGCGTAACATTTAAAGAACAGGCTTATAAAATGCTATTCCGCTGGTACCTCACCCCCCAGAGGCTGGCATGCATGCACAGACTACCCACAAACCAGTGTTGGAAGCAATGCGGAGAAACAGGCACCTTCCTCCACTGCTGGTGGACGTGCCCAAAACTCCAACCCCTCTGGCAATCCGTGGGAGCAATCCTCACTAGAGTCCTGCACAACCCATGCCCCCTCGACCCATGGACCATGCTCCTATCCAAACCGATGGACACATTCACAAGAGCCGAAAACAAATTGATAGCAAGAGTGGCCCTTGCCACACGCAGAGCAATAGGCGAAGTATGGTCCACAACCACAACACCTAACCAACAAACAATACTTAGGAAAATCCAAGATCACATGGACATGGACAGGCTCACAGCCCAAATCCACGAAAACACCAAACAGTTCCACAAGACTTGGGACCCTTGGCTCATGGCCGACACATCCTTACCCTGGTAAGACGACACATACCACACACCGCAACTTTGCACCAGCAAAACACAAACCACGACCCTCACCTAATTACAAGCCCACCAACGCTACTTGAGACACGCAACGAGGTGTACCCACCTCCCCACCCGTCCTCCCCACTCCCTTCCCGGGGGGGCCGTGGGACCCTGCAAACGAACACTCACTCCCCACCGACGAACTGACCTCACCGGACCGACGACCCCCCCCCACGCAGCCAGACGAGGACACCCCAACCACACCCTGACAGAGGTACCCACCGGCTGTACCACTCCAGTAATCACAGGACCACTCACGACGAAACGACCACACCTACACAGACGAAGTACCCACCCCACGAGACGTCCACCTTTCATCCCAAGGACCACCCTGACGTGAAGACCGACAAGGCCGTACACGGCCAAAACAACTCGAAGAGCTAACTCAGCAACGCAATAAAGACCACGCAAAGCATATACGCAGACCTGACACCTGCTGTTACATGTCTGGACCCCACAACCTCCCTCCCCTTGTTACTCTTGTATGCTGTACCCCTGCCCTAGAATACCAATTCTATAAATAAGGAACTAGAAACAATAGGGCATCCTTATCCTTTCCACTTCCTATGTTTGTACCCCTACCCCACCCCTCCCTAACCCTCAGATCCAGAGCAGCAACGAATGTTATATACAGAGTACAAATGTACTAACCAACCTCTGATACTTCAACAATGACAGACCGTTTTTAACCTGTCGCTTACGCAAGATTGTCATCCACATACGAAATAAGCTCCGAGATCTCTGTAACTGTAACCTCATAACCTTATTCCCCTGTTTTTTTTCTGTACCCCTACCCCAATGACACTGAAAACAACTCAAAATATGACAAATAAAGAATTTAAAAAAAAAAAAAAAAAGTCAAATGCTATTCATACTAAGCACAAAATCTCCTTGAAAAACCTTATAATAGTTCATGTTCATTCTATTGACCTCTGAATTGCTATTGACAGATGTGCTGTTCCACTATTGTAGATCTCTGGAGCTGTGTACACTGGCTTTGTGCAGAGAAACAGATTTGCACATTCATGTGCCACATTCTGCAGGCTCTGAACCATTAGCAATTATTTTGTAAGTGATTACCTTTTTTTGGGAACAGCAGCACCTCTGTTTAAAATGTTCATTGTTATTATTAAAGTCGCTGTGCAGGCCTGTGCATTTAGCAGGCAGCAACATGCTCAACGTCAGACATCTGCAAAGTAATTATAATACCTGTATAAAACATCTACCACATACAGTAATTAAGTTTTTAGTTTTCTTCACTTACACAAAGTTTATAGTTTAGTGTTCTCAGAGCTGTTAACATCTTTGGCAATTATCAGATTAAAATATTTTAGATTTTGTTTCTTTACTGCCTGCTGTGAAAAAATAACAGATAATTTTCTATAAGGATATAAATTTAAGACTGCATATATAGGAGATAGATAGATAGATCGACCAACAGGGACCACAGGAATTCCAGTCCGCTCTCCTCCTCCCCGGTGCCCATACTGATAAGGAGCAGGAGAGAGAGATTTAATGACTGAATGTGACTGTCTCAGCGTTGGACCAGCACTACCATAAAGTAGCACAGGTATTTGCCTTAGGGCGCAGGATCTTTTTGACTGGCAAGAGGGGGGCACACTGCACAGCGCTCCCCTCCTGCTGGTCACAGTATGTAGCGTGGCAAAGCAGCGGACCATGGTAGAGAAGCTTATGTAACCTCTACCTGATCTGACAGCTCATTGGGAGTACCAAACAGCTTCCTGTCAGACCAGGGAAAGTAATCAGAAGATGATCTACCACCGTCCATGGCTCGGCCATGATACAATATAATACAAGGAAGTAGGTGAATAGGCACGGGAAGGCTAGGGAATGAGACACATTGATGGGCTGTGGGAAAGAATGAGACAAATGGAGGGGTTGGTGAGGAATGAGATACATTGAGGAGTAGGGGTGGAACGGGACACATGGAGAGGTTGGCGGGAGAATGGGACACATGGAGGGGCTTGGGGAGAATGGGACACATGGAGGGGCTGGGACACATGGAGGGGCTGGGGGGATGGGACACATGGAGGTGCTGGGGGGATGGGGCACATGGAGAGACTGAGAAGGATTGTGCATTTTTTAAAGGGACACTATAGTCACCAGAACTGTGATGTAATTCCAGTAAAATACAAGTTTAGCAGGCTAAGATTGCCACAAGGCATATGTATGTATATGTGTTTGTAGTATCAGTTAGTTAATTACACGTAGCTAAGATACTGTCATCACTGTACTGACCAGGTGCAGGAATGTAAGAACTGGAATTACGCGTCCCTCTCCTTTGTATCAGATGAGCCACGTGGTTAGACCGGATGGATGAGTTTAGACTCTATTCATTAAATAGGTTAAGGGTATGTGTGGGTGTAGTTAATTGTGGGAGGAGCTACAGTGCTATATAAGGAATGTACTCTATGTATTCAGTACTCAGACTTTGCTGTATTTTGGTGACGCTAGTCCCTCTGAGTCCCGATCGGTGATCCAATAAAGAATCTCTTCCTTCCTGAAGAAACCTGTGTCCATCTCTCTGTGCTTGGCTTCCGTCAGTTTCTCCGGTATCATTTGGTGCATTGGCCGGGAAGCTCATCGTTCAACGGTAGCTGAGAGGCAGAGGCGTGAGACGGTCTATCTTTGCCCACGTTCTCTACGGCTGCACCCCTGAACTTCTGCGTGGACCTCCCTTCGTCTCGGCGCCACTGGTCTGTTGTCCAGGAGATCATCGGCCTCTACGTGAGAAGTGCTGGGGTGTCCCCGTCGATGAGTGTGAACTCAGGTTCAGGAACGAGGAGGTAAGATAACTGCTGTTTTAGACGGCAGGACCCGCTAGGGGTATACCGATTGTGCGGTAGGCCCAAAGGGGTTTTTGAATCTGTATCTGCCCCCTCTGTCGGAGGGAAGGAGCGAAGGCGCACCGCTCGATCGAACGCTCTTTAGTCAGACCGTTTGATTTGGTTAGTCAGGCGGGGTCCTGGTGTAAATAGCCCTAGCCGGACACCGGTGTCTTGTCTAGACTAGCGTTCTAGGGTGTATATTACGTTCGCTAGGTCGGAGGGACCGGGAGACTAAGCGGCGCCTGTGTAAATTCGGTTCGCTAGTTCTCATCCTATCTGGGCTAAGTGGGAAGGCGTGTAAATTTGGAACCCACTAGACTTTTGATAGTACGACTAAGAGGCGCCTGTGTAAATTCGGTTCTCTAGCTCGTTGTATAGTGCGACTAAGAGGCGTCTGTGTAAATTCGGTTCTCTAGCTCGCTATATATGTGGTGATTGGGCAGTGTGGCTAACCAAAACGGGTGTATATAGTTTTAGGTAGTCCATTCAAGGTACTGGCCAATAGTTTAGTTGGGAATTGTAAATGTGTTAACGATTGTTTTAGTAAAGTGTATATCTTGTTAGATAGCGCGAGCTCAGCCGTCTAGCGAGAGTGTTAATAGTGTGTTGCTGTATTATAGTGCACGGTACCATAACCCTGTATATTTACTGACATTATATAATAAGTACTAATCATTGTCGTCCATTGCATGTTTAACACCATAACCACTAATAATTGTATTGTGACCTTAACTTGTGCTTTGACCTATGCTAACCGTACTGTAACCGCTATTTGTAAAAAACGATGTTACTGGGGTGTGTTATAGACGGGTAATTCGTATATAGAGAATTATAGCGTGGGTGACTGTGTAGTTACGCCAAAGGGCATAATATTGATTATATAGTGACTGGTGTAGCAGCTGTGTGTGTACGGGAATTCCCTGAGTGTTTATTGTTATTGTGTACGTTTCACTTGGTAACCGTACCACGTGGTGCTGTTGCCAGAGGAAACGGGTGTGACTGTTGAATAGTACGCGTGTATAGTAATCGTTGTCGACGACGTTCCACTGTTAAATATGGGTGCGTCGCAGTCAACGATTCCGGATCCCTTAGGATGTATGGTTAAGAATTTTAAAAAGGGATTCAAAGTTTGTGATTTTGGGGTTAAGATGTCCCCTGTACGTTTGGTCACTTTGTGCACTAGGGAGTGGCCTACTTTGGTTGCGGCATGGCCGCCACGTGGCAGTTTGGATCCAACTCTGGTACAGCGCTTACACGTGGCTGTATCAGGTAGGCCTGAACTTTACGGCCAGTTTCCTTATATTGATTGTTGGAGACAGGCCGTAAATGACTCGCCAAAATGGCTCCGGACATGCCACGAGGAACAGTGTCGCCTCATGGTAGCTAGGACTTGTTCGTCCACTAGGGCTGGTGTTAGGCCCATTTTGGACACGCCCCCTGAGTCCGAGATCCCTTTGCCGCCCCCTTACTTTCCGGTAAGAGGAAGTGACGCAAATACAGGAAGTCCTGTAACCCTTCCCTCATTACCCTCATCCACTTCCGCTTCCTCCTCCAGTACAGGATCCACCCCCCCTCGTACTAAATCTCCCCTTCCGGAACCAGAACCCACCCCCATTAGAAACGAATATCCTGATTTGGCGCCACTTCAGACTTCCGGTCAAGCTTCATCTAGCTCGGCCCGAAGTGTTCTATTCACTACCTTTTCCCAAAACCAACCTCCCACATCCCCATACCCTATATCTCCCCGACCGGAACCCATGACTGACGCTTCCCTACGTAGCCCCATCCAAACCCGACAGTTGACTGGTGCCCAACAATTAAAGCACTATCAGATGCCTCTTCGCTTAAATCCCGGGTCAGCTTATATCGATGCCGCAGGTCAAATGGCACACGCTGACCCTGTCTTCGTATATGTCCCTTTCACCACTACCGACCTTTTAAACTGGAAGACCCATAATTCCTCGTATACTGAGAAACCACAAGCCATGACTGATCTGTTCACCTCAATAGTACAGACACATAATCCGACATGGGCTGATTGCCAGCAGTTATTAATGACTTTATTTAACAATGAGGAAAGGACAAGAATAAATCAAGCAGCCATTAAAGCATTAGAGGATAGAGCCCGTGCTTTGAACCAAGCTAATCCAGCAGCATGGGCCGCAACACATTATCCCAACACTGATCCCGATTGGAACGTAAATGGTGCTGATATGGTTCAACTCAGAGCCTATAGAGACGCTATAATTGCTGGCATGAAAGCCGGAGGAAAGAAAGCCATTAACATGTCGAAGACAGTTGAGGTGATCCAGAAAAGCGATGAAGCGCCCAGTGTCTTTTATGACCGATTATTGGAGGCGTACCGCTTGTACACCCCCTTTAATCCGGAAGACGCAGACAATTCCCGAATGGTTAACTCCGCCTTTGTCAGCCAAGCTTACGGAGATATTAAGCGCAAGCTACAAAAGTTAGAAGGGTTTGCAGGTATGTCAATCTCCCAACTAATGGAGGTAGCTAATAAGGTCTATATGAATAGGGAAACAGAAAGCAAGAAAGAGGAGGAGCGCAAGATGCGTAAAAAGGCTGATATGCTAGCGGTAGCGATCGCAGGCGTAGATAAACGGGGCCCAGATAGAGGCAATAATAGATGGAGTAGGGAGCCTTTGAGTAGGGATCAGTGTGCGTATTGCAAGGAAGAAGGGCATTGGAGGAACGAATGTCCGCAAAGAGAGCAGTACGAGAGAGACCAACCCAGGGCAGGCTACGGAAACTTTAGAGGCAGAGCGAGAGGTAGAGGAGGTCCCGGAGGGAGTAATGGTTATAGAGGGAGTAATGGGAACAGAGGAAGTGTTAGGGAAGACAGGTATATTCCAGCAGCGCAAAGGTCTCGCGATAGAGAAGGTAGGGACTTTGTAGGATTGGCTGACACGGTCATGGAGGACTATTGATACCGACCGGGCTCCATCCCCCTTGGTCGAGCGGAGCCTATGGTCGATGTATCAATAGGGGGGAAAAGGAGTGCGTTCATGATCGACACTGGTGCTGAACATTCAGTGGTGACTAATCTAGTTGCTCCTCCATCTGGAAGGACTATTACTGTGATAGGAGCAACTGGAAGAAGTGCTGAAAGACCGGTTCTTAAAAGTCGACTCTGTACATTGGGAGGCCACGTAGTAAAACACCAATTCCTTTATATGCCTGAATGTCCAGTCCAATTGCTGGGACGTGATATGCTATCCAAATTACAAGCGCAGATTACGTTCCTACCAGATGGAACAACATCTTTAAAGTTTAATGGACCTTCAGGTATTATGACTTTATCCGTACCAAAGGAAGAAGAGTGGCGACTTTATACAGTGTTGACTAGCCAAAACCCTAGGAGTGATGAGACATTGTTTAACATACCAGGAGTTTGGGCAGAGAACAACCCACCAGGACTGGCCCGCAATATTCCACCAATAAAAATTGAACTGAAACATGGGGTTTATCCAGTGAGCCTAAGACAATATCACATTCCGCAGAAGGCTAAGAAGAACATCCAATCCTATCTGGATAAGTTCATACGGTATGGTATCCTAAAATTCTGTACTTCCCCCTGGAACACCCCATTGCTGCCTGTTCAAAAGCCCGGCACAGATGAGTATCGACCTGTGCAGGACTTAAGAGCAGTCAATGATGCGGTTGTTAGCATACATCCAGTTGTACCCAATCCATATAACCTGCTTGCTTTAATTCCGGGCGGGGCTACTTACTTCACAGTCTTAGATCTCAAAGATGCCTTCTTTTGCCTCCGAATTGCCGCAGAAAGTCAATGTATTTTCGCTTTCCAATGGGAGAACGCTGTAACGGGCTCAAAACGCCAAATGACTTGGACAAGACTGCCCCAAGGGTTTAAAAATTCACCTACCCTATTTGGTTCAGCCCTAAGTCAAGATCTATTGGATTTCGAGTCCATCCCAGGAGAGTGTGTATTGTTACAATATGTAGATGACTTGTTGATAGCAGCAGTTACAAAAGAAATCTGTCAGCAAGCAACGCACGATCTACTACACATTCTCTGGAAGGCAGGATACAAGGTGTCTAGAAAGAAGGCTCAGTTGTGTTTGCCAACTGTCAAGTATCTAGGATTCCATATCTCTGAAGGTCAAAGAATTATGGGGCCAGAGAGAAAAGAAGCTGTCTGCCAAATACCAATACCCAAGAATAGAAGACAAGTGCGAGAATTCTTGGGGGCAGCAGGCTTCTGTAGGATATGGATTCCCAGTTATGCGATACTAGCAAAACCTCTGTACGCAGCTATCAAAGGTACAGAGCACGACCCCTTCTTATGGACCCAAGAACAGCAAACGGCATTTGAAGATGTGAAGAAGGCTTTGATGAGTGCCCCAGCATTAGGTCTACCTGATCACACACGACCATTCTACTTATATGTACACGAGCAAAGAAGAATGGCTGTGGGAGTATTGACACAGTACTTGGGATCATGGCAAAGACCTGTTGCCTACATGTCTAAGCAACTGGATGCAGTGGCCAGCGGACTTCCACCTTGTCTAAGAGCCGTAGCTGCAGCCGCCCTGCTAGTAGCTGAAGCCGATAAACTCACTCTGGGTCAAGAACTTTATGTACGAGTCCCACATGCAGTACAGACGTTGTTGGATTACAAAGGAAATCATTGGTTTAGTAATAGCCGTATGACCAAGTATCAAGCAATGTTGTGTGAAAACCCAAGAGTGCATTTAGAGACTGTAAACACCTTAAATCCAGCTACCCTTTTGCCACAACCTACTGAAAGTCAACATGATTGTTTGGAAGTAATGGATGAAGTATTCTCAAGTAGACCAGATCTTCGTGATTTTCCCATCCAGAACCCCGATGTTCAATATTACACCGACGGCAGTAGTTATGTGAAAGAAGGGATCCGCTATGCAGGATATGCAGTGACAACAATAGACAAGGTGATAGAAGCTCGGCCACTGGCGAAAGGAACATCAGCACAAAAGGCAGAATTAATAGCACTAACACGAGCGTTACAATTGGCTGAAGGTTTAAGAGTAAATATCTATACGGACTCTAAGTATGCGTTTTTAACCACTCATGCCCACGGAGCTTTGTATAAAGAAAGAGGACTACTGAATTCAGAAGGCAAAGAAATCAAGTACGCAGCTGAAATCCTACAACTATTGGAAGCAGTGTGGGAGCCGAAAGAAGTCGGTATCATACATTGTCGAGCGCATCTGAGAGGAGATGGTGATGTAACCAAGGGAAATCGGATGGCAGATAGTGCAGCTAAGCGTGCTGCTGAATCAGGAAGACAGGAGTATGTAGGGCATATAGCTGCTCTTATACCAACTCCACTGTCCCAATGGACTCCAGTTTATACAGCTCAAGAAGAGGAGTGGTTAAAGACTGAACCGGGAAAGTATCTGGAGAACAAGTGGTATCAGCTAGAAGATGGAAGAATAGTTATACCAGCATCGCTAGCGGTAGAAATTGTCCAAAATTATCACAACGGGACACATTCTGGGAGAGACAGTACTGAAGAATCTCTTAGAAAACATTTCTACATACCAAGATTGTCCAACTTGACTCAGGCCATTGTACGCAGATGTGTAACGTGTGCTAAGAATAATGCAAGACAAGGACCAGTAAAGCCACCAGGAGTTCAGTTTATGGGGGGACTCCCCATGTCCGATCTACAAATAGACTTTACAGTGATGCCTAAATCGGGTGGACATCGTTACCTGCTGGTAATTGTGTGCACCTATTCAGGCTGGGTAGAAGCATGTCCTACTCGTACAGAGAAAGCAGGAGAAGTTGTGAGATTCCTGCTACGAGAAATAATACCCCGATATGGACTACCCTGTTCTATAGGATCGGACAATGGTCCAGCTTTTGTTCACCAGTGCCTACAACAACTGACTCATATGCTTGGTATAAAGTGGAGGCTTCATACTGCATATAGACCCCAGAGTTCTGGTAAGGTAGAGAGAATGAATAGAACTATAAAGAACCAGTTGGCTAAAATGTGTCAGGAAACCCAACTTAAGTGGAACGTTCTCTTACCCATAGCTTTATTGCGAATCCGCAGTACCCCTACCAGAAGGATGGGCCTCTCTCCTTTTGAAATCATGTATGGGCGACCACCTCCCGTACTTGGTAACTTAAGGGGGGACTTGAGTCAGTTGGGAGAAGGAATTACCCGGCAGCAGGTTGTAGAGTTGGGTAAGACTATGGAGGAGGTACAGAAATGGGTACAAGATAGATTACCTGTGAATATTTATCCCCCTGTTCATAGTTATCATCCAGGAGATCAAGTGTGGATTAAAGAGTGGAATAATGTACCGTTAGGGCCCAAGTGGAGAGGTCCTTATGTTGTTCTTTTGTCTACCCCTACAGCAATAAAAGTAGCAGAAGTGACTCCGTGGATACATCACTCCAGGGTTAAACCAGCAGCAGTCGATTCTTGGCAAGTTACAGCAGATCCAGAGAATCCCTGCAAGATCCGGTTAAAACGCACTACTCAGTCGGAGTAACGAGGAATTATTGTGGATTACAAATTTTATTGTTACAGGTGTGAGTGAGAAGGCCATAATAAAGCCTGTCCGCTTACCATCACATAGTGTATAAGCCAGGAAAGTCTCGAAGGGACACCTGTGAAGATGAGCAGAACTCCATTCCCTGCAGCCCCTCACATCCTGGAAGCTGAGGCGCCATCGCACGGACGAAGACTGAGGATGACGGCGAAAGATGTGCTTTTGATAGTGTTTATTTATATGTGTTTTTATATTCAGGAAGGTAGAGGTACCGACACTCCTAGCTGTGAGGTATGCATTAAGACTACGAGAACAGGTAACCATATTTCCCAAACCCTAATTTGGCATTCACAATACGAATGTAAAGGAGATGTATCGAGATGTAGATACTTAAATATAGATTATAGTGTGTGCCATTTAGGAGTAGGAGAACCTAAGTGCTTCAGTCCGGAGTATCAGCCTCGTACAATTTGGTTGACTCTCAGGAATGGAGATCCTCAGGGGACCCTAATTAATAAAACGGTGTTAGAATCCGTACATTCTTCGGGTGTTCTGCTATTTGATGCGTGTAAAGCGATATCGAGTGGTAGAAAGCCGTGGAATGTATGTGGGGATCTTAGATGGGAGAGGACGTATGGGTCTAACGATAAATATATTTGTCCCAGTAGCAAAAATAAATATGTAAGTCCTAGATGCCCAAATAGAGATTATAACTTTTGCCCATATTGGTCTTGTGTGGGGTGGGCAACTTGGGGACAGACAGTAGACAAAGACATGATAGTGACTAAGTTGCCGACTAGCCCTTATTGTAAGTCTATGGAATGCAACCCAGTCCATATACTCATTAATAACCCCGACAAGTTCTTAGATAAGTATGGAAATTTATTTGGGTTTCAAATATACGGGACGGGTTTAGATCCTGGGACATTATTGTTTATAGGAATAGAGACTGATACGGTATCCTCCCAGACTCATCAAGTATACCATTCCTTTTACGAAGAGATGAGTATAGATAATAAGATCCCCCATAATGCTAAAAACCTGTTCATCGATTTAGCTGAAAGTATTGCCGGTAGTCATAATGTTACCAACTGCTATGTGTGTGGAGGTACTAACATGGGAGACCAATGGCCTTGGGAAGCAAAGGAGGTAATGTCCGGTTCTGAGGCAGTTGACCAATTAATATCTACACAAGCCGATTATCATATGAGTGTTAGAGGTAAATCTGAGTGGAGATTAAAGACCTCCATCATAGGTTATGTTTGCATAGCAAGGAAAGGAATAATGTATAATACTTCTGTAGGAGAATTAACTTGTCTAGGGCAAAAAGCTTATGATGATGATACAAAGAATACAACTTGGTGGTCGGCTTCAAATGTCTCAGAACCATCTAACCCGTTTGCTAGATATGCCAATTTAAAGGATGTGTGGTTTGATCTATCCATCACATCTACTTGGAGAGCCCCAGCAAATTTGTACTGGATCTGTGGTAAGAAAGCCTATTCGGAGCTGCCACAGGACTGGGAAGGGGCATGTGTGTTGGGTATGCTCAAACCATCCTTCTTCTTGTTACCGATTGAAACAGGTGAGACTTTAGGTGTTAAAGTGTATGATGTGAATCATAGGAAGAAAAGGGGACCCATAGAGATAGGCGCCTGGGAAGATGATGAATGGCCTCCCCAGCGTATTATAGATTACTATGGGCCAGCCACGTGGGCTGAGGATGGTACCTTTGGTTATAGAACCCCTATTTATATGCTCAACCGTATTATAAGATTACAGGCGGTGGTTGAGATTATCACAAATGAGACATCACAAGCGCTCAATCTTCTAGCGAAGCATAACACCAGGATGAGGACAGCAGTCTACCAAAATAGATTAGCCTTGGATTACCTTTTGGCAGTAGAGGGAGGTGTATGTGGGAAGTTTAACCTAAGTAATTGCTGTCTTCAAATAGATGACGAAGGGCAAGCAATAGCTGAGCTTACTAGCCATATGGTTAAACTAGCGCATGTGCCTACTCAGGTATGGAAAGGGTACAATCCAAGTAGTTGGTTTGGTAGCTGGTATGAGTGGTTTGGAGGGCTTAAGGCAGTGGTAGGTGGAGTCCTACTGATTTTACTGTTGTGTCTACTCCTACCGTGTCTTATACCCTTAGTAGTTAGGTCTGTGCAAAGCCTGATAGGAAGTATAGCAGAGAGGAAGGCTGCTGCACAGATAATGGCGATATATAAGTATAAGGCTCTAGATCAGGGAGAACCAATGCAAGAAGATGAATGTTGAAGATTCACATCATAAGATAAGTCTGGTCTGGTTCATGGTAACCTGAGGTATATGCAAACCAAGGTTAAGTGATGCCTCAAGTAATTGTGAAATATCAGAGGCATCAAAGGGGGGAATGTGATGTAATTCCAGTAAAATACAAGTTTAGCAGGCTAAGATTGCCACAAGGCATATGTATGTATATGTGTTTGTAGTATCAGTTAGTTAATTACACGTAGCTAAGATACTGTCATCACTGTACTGACCAGGTGCAGGAATGTAAGAACTGGAATTACGCGTCCCTCTCCTTTGTATCAGATGAGCCACGTGGTTAGACCGGATGGATGAGTTTAGACTCTATTCATTAAATAGGTTAAGGGTATGTGTGGGTGTAGTTAATTGTGGGAGGAGCTACAGTGCTATATAAGGAATGTACTCTATGTATTCAGTACTCAGACTTTGCTGTATTTTGGTGACGCTAGTCCCTCTGAGTCCCGATCGGTGATCCAATAAAGAATCTCTTCCTTCCTGAAGAAACCTGTGTCCATCTCTCTGTGCTTGGCTTCCGTCAGTTTCTCCGGTATCAGAACCACTACAGATTAATGTTGTTCTGGTGCCTATAGCTTGTAAGCGCTGCATTTTAAATGCAAACGCTGCATTTTCATAGAAAAGGCAGTGTTTACATTGCTGCCTTGTAAGACCTCTAGTGACAGTCACTCAGACAGCCACTAGAGAGTCCTGTGTTAGTGCTGCACAGTGTGCATGCTCAGCATGGAGGTGCTGAATGTTACACATGGAGAACATGTGCAATATGCTCCCAATGCTTTCCTAAGGGAAACCATTGGCTTAGCTGAGATCATAAAGACTGATGATCTATGCCAGTGATGGCGAACCTATGGCCCTCTCTGTGGGCACGCAGCCATAGATCGCTGGGGGAGGGGGCCGCTGGCGTCGGTCGCAAGCAATGCAGAGTAGGCATCTGCCTGCCCAAAATAGCAGGTGTCTACTCTGCTTTCGTATCGGGAGGAAACGGAAGCAGGGGAAGGGATCTGGGAAGCAGCTCTCCTGTCCTCCCGCGAGCATGCTGTGTGGAGTGATGCCACGCATTACCATGGCAACGCTTCACGCAGCATTCTGCGCGCGGGAGGACAGGACAGCTGCAAACAGAACCTGTCCTACATACTTACCACCACCAGACCACCAGGGCTGGCTGTGTCCCCCACTACTTCACCAAATGTAAGAAGAACGGAGGGGGGACAAAGATTTTATTAATACATTTGCTACCTGCAGCACCCTCGCACACACCACCCCCCTAATACACACACAGCACCCCTCTCGCACACACAGCACCCCTCTCGCACCCTTTTCACATACACAGCATCCCTCTCGCACCCTTCTCACACACACAGCACCTCTATCGCACCTCTCACATACACACAGCACTCCTCACACACACAGCACTCCACACACACACTAACACATGCACTGCACCCCTCAATGCTGTATGTGTGTGAGTTTGTGTGTATGTATTCAGCAGGCTGTGTGTATGTATTCGGCAGACTGTGTGTATGTATTCGGCAGTCTGTGTGTATGTATTCGGCAGTCTGTGTGTGTGTGTGTGTGTGTGTGTTCAGCAGTCTGTCTGTGTATTCAGCAGTGTGTGTATTCAGCAGTCTGTATGTATTCAGCATTCTCTCTGTGTGTGTATTCAGCGGACTGTGTGTATGTTTGTGTGTGTGTGCATTCAGCGGACTGTGTGCATGTATGCAACGGACTGTGTGTATGTCGGTGTCTGTATGTATTCAGCAGTCGGTGTGTGAATGTGTTCAGCAGTCGATGTGTATGTAATTTATGCATGTATTGCATTTGTTGGAGATACGAATAAATATAAGCCTAATTTTATCTATAATGGATTGACGTAATTTCCTGTTTCCCGGCGGCATCAGCAAAGGGAGCAGTGCTGGAACAGCACGTAAGTCAGTGCTCCCTCGCGCCCACACCCCCTCACAGCAGCGGGAAGGAATCGGATCCACCAGGTAGGGAGCCTGGGTGGACTTCAAACCCCCACCCACACCAAAAAAAATTAAACATTATGTGATGGGAGGGAGAGGGGGATATACTGGGGGAGGGGGCATATGCTGGGGTAGTGAAGGGAAAAGGAAAATCTGGGGGAGAGAAGAGGAGATGCTGCGGGGAGAGAAGAGGAGATGCTGAGGGGAGAGAAGAGGAGATGCTGAGGGGAGAGAAGAGGAGATGCTGGGGGAGAGAAGAGGAGAATCGGGGGAAGAGGAGGAGGAGATGCTGGTGGAGAGGAGGAGGAGATGCTGGGGGAGAGGAGGAGGAGATGCTGGGGGAGAGGAGGAGGAGATGCTGGGGGAGAGGAGGAGGAGATGCTGGGGGGAGAGGAGGAGGAGATGCTGGGGGAGAGGAGGAGAAAATGCTGGGGGAGACAGGGAGAGGAAGAGGAGAATCTGGGGCAGAGGAAGAGGAGAATCTGGGGGGAGAGGAGGAGGAGATGCTGGGGGGAGAAGGGGAGAGGAGGAGATGCTGGGGGGAAAAGAGGAGAGGAAGAGGAGATTCTGGGGGAGAGGAGGAAGAGATTCTGGGGGAGAATGGCAGAGGCGTAGGAAAGAGATGCTGGGAGGAGAAGGGGAAAGGAGGAGATGCTGGGGGGAGAATGGGAGAGAAAGAGGAGAATCTGGGAGAGAGGAGGAGGAGGAGATGTTGTGGGGAGAAGGGGAGAGGAGGAGAAAGAGATGCTGGGGTGAAGGGGAGAGGAGGAGATGCTGGGGGTAGAGGGGGGTATGCTGTGGGTAGAGAAGGGAAGATGTAGGAGTTGTTTTTTCTAAACTTAAACCTCAATATTCAGGTTTAATTGCTGTGTTGGCACTTTGAGGAAATAAAGGTGGCATGTATTGCGGTTTTGTCACTCAGGCTCAAAAAGGTTTGCAATCACTGATCTATGCTATGGAGACGGGACAAGCTGTGGCAAAACCAGCATTGAGTGGTAAAAAAGTGAGTAAAAACACCTCTCATGTAATTGTAGGGGGGCAGGTACCTAAACAGACGCACACTCTCTGACGATACACACTGACAGGCACATGTGAACACTGACACACACTGACAGAGACATACACACACACTCACTAGCAGAGACTGTTTCCTCTTCTTTTCCTCTTTCAGAATCTCTTCCTCATTTTTGATCTTTTTCTCTTTAAAACATAAGACTAACAAAAGGAACTGGAGTTACTTTCAGCTCTGCACTTTTTAGATTGTGAAAAAAATACGTAGGAAAAAACGTAGGAAACGTAGGAAAAAACGTAGGAAACGTAGAAAAAAACATAGGAAACGTAGAAAAAAACATAGGAAACGTAGGAAAAAACGTAGGAAAAAAATACATAAGTATTCCCTATTGTTTACTATGTTTTAAAGAGAAATACAAAGATAAAGCACCGCGCTTACAGCAGCAGTAGCTTAGTATCCAACAGCTTAAAATACATAGTAAAAACAAAGAGAACGTTACCTGCGCTCTGGCCTAAATCCCCATGTGCATTTAAACAAAATGGAGGCTCTTTAGTTTTATTCCAATGGCCATTTGAATATATAAGCTCACCAGCCACGTCAAGGCAAGCCTCAATAGGTGAGTTCCTACACTAGTCATTAGATATGCTGATGTCAGCCAAGAATCTCCATTGAGACAGGAAGGGGTATTTTATAAACCCTTTAACATTTAACCCTTTATAGGGCTTCTACACATACAATAAACTTTGCTGATATCAGACAAAGTGAGACAGAAAGGGGTGTTTTATAAATCCTTTAACATTTAACCCTTTATAGGGCTTCTACACATTCAATAAACTTTGCTGGTATCAGACAAAGTTTAAACGTCTCTAATGAGACATGAAGGGGTGTTTTATAAACCCCTACATACTTTACCCTGAATAGGGCTATAACACATACAAATCACCTTGCTGGTATCAGCTAAAAGGCAAATTTCTCTGATGAGACAGGAAGGGGTGCTGCCCCTACACACTTATAAAGTCTTAATAAGACAAACGTGGGGAGGCTGGCAGCAATGTAACATAGCTGTGTGATACAAAATTCATATACAAACACAAAGATAAAGCACCGCGCTTACAGCAGCAGTAGCTTAGTATGCTTAGTAGCTTAGTATTTCCCCTGCTGAAAGGTTTATTCGTGCCTTTCTGCCGGGGTGTTCGGTAGATTCAATCTACCGAACAAAGTACCGAACTATGGACCACCTGGGAACTGGAGTGTGCCGTCAATTGACCGCCCAGTAGCTGCGGTTAACCGCAGCTTAATTGACGAACGCTGGGTGGCCTTTGTTCGTTTGCCGAACACGTGGCAGCGGCCATTTTAGCTCCCGAACGGCCAGCGGTGTTCAGCGCCCAAACTATGGAACTGAAAACGGACACTTAATTGCGCGAACACCGCTGAGCCTCCAGCATCCTTACCTCTGCATTCGGTAGTGGAACCGACTGACTGTTCATTCGGTAGTTTGACCGTTTGAACAGCATCACCCCAGAAAGCCACGCCATGGAGCCCATTCGTGCAACGAAAAGACTTTGGCTCCATGGCGATTGAACTGTATGTATGTGATCTGAGCGCCATTTGGTAGTAATGTGCGCTCAGATCTATGCTATCTGGGGATATGTAGGATGTGTATGATTTATGTGTTAAATGTAACCGTATGTAATTTTATGTCTTTTTACTAACATGTGGTTAATGGAGTTTTGCCTCTGTCCTTGGAGATAATTGGATTACTTCCCAATTATCTCCAGGGCAGAGGGGAGGGATTGTGATGCATTGTGGGATTGTTGAAATGTGTAAGTCTGTGATTGGTCAATGTCCAATATGTTTCCCAGTCTTCCATCTGGTCCCCTAGGGGAGTGTCCACCAGGTGGGAGACCTGCATAAAAGCCGGGCAGTTAGCCCCAGTAAACCAGATTCTGCTTGACCTCAAAACGAAGTGTCGTCTCGTTATTGGGGGATTTGGAATGTATGCCGATTACCAGGAGTGTAAGCTGATTGCATGCTTTTCCTGTTCGGCTGTTTCCAGTGTTCGTGTGTTTCCTGTTCGGGAGTTGGTGAATTCATGTGTTTGCAGTTCGGGCGATTGGTGCTTACAGTAGCTGTCGGTGCATCTGGAAAGGGGAATATCGCCTAAACAGTTTTTAACCTCTTGTGTGCAAAACTGTCCGTTACAGAGCCACTTTAAGCTCTCTCTGCTAGGGCCAGTGTATAACTTGATAGAATTAAACTGAGAACAAAATAACCCAACACGGGTAATAGCAACATGTGTTATGGTGAGCACACCCTGAAAATGTTAACATAGGGGAGAAAATAACGTCCAAGGACTCACTATTTTTATATAGTCACTATTTTTATATATAACCTCCACCTGGTTCCCAGAGAATAGTCTCCTTTATTTAATTAGTCTCGTCAAGCACTACTGGCCATCTGCTTTGGTTATAATTTGGAATACCCTTAAAATATTTATTTTCGCAGAATGAATCACGTATAAAGGACCTAGAATGTGATACTTACTGTTGCTAGTCATGCTAAAATGGAAATCACTATATTTGTAAATACAATTTGACCAGATGCCAGTTTGGGATTGCATTTCACAACTACTAGGAACATTTGTATACAACCTTGCTTGTTTAATTAAATGAAGTTTCTCTTTACTTTATGCTTGCTCACTCGCTACAAACACTTGCTGATGGAGAATTCAGTTTTATTTACAGAAGCTCTGAATGTGGAATATTTACATAGAAACAAATATATGAAGGAAATATGCAGATATCTGAAATGATGTATTCTTTCGGTCGTGAAATGAACAAAAAAAAATGAAATGTATTTTTATTCTGCTTTCTGTTTTTTTCTGGTAAAGAAAATAAAATACTAAAACTAAACAGCTGTTAAAATTATTGTCTTATGTTCCTGAAATGGTTAGGTTCGTCAGTAGGGAAGTGCAGCTGTTTTTTTCTGTTTTGTTTTTATGCTGCATGAAATCCCTACAACAAAATGCTATTGAAGTTTTCCCTTGTCCAAAGGAATGCCCTCCAACACTGGATAAAAGGGACCCGTGAGCAGGCAGAGATGAGCAAATGTTCCAAAATCAGACAAGGGAGACCTGGTAGCTGTAAACAGGTGTGTTTTAAAGGGTACATGCCATCAAGTGCAGACGTTTCCAATCAGCCAGGAAGCTGTCTATTTGCCACAAGCATCGTAAAAAATATTTCTACTGAATTGTTAAAAACACACTCTATTAAGCAATCACATGTGCCCATATGGGCATATTTAATTAGCTGTTCACAGTGTGCTTGATCAGAGGGCATTGGAAGAATTTTCCAAAATTCCAAAGCCCTGTCTCAAATGTTGATCTCTCAGTTCTACTCCCTGTTTTAAGGCAGCACTACAACCACTATTTTAACACCTTATAGGTTAAAACTGCAAATGAAAGTCTATCACATGGGTCGCCCACTAGTGGGCGTTCAGGATTTCAGGTGGGCGGTAGAGATTTTCTAATTTTGAGAGATTGGGCGGGCGGGTGCGAGCCGGCGGTACTCCTGCGACCAGGTACCGCCACCGCAACTTGCAGCCCCGGACCGCGCGGCAAACCGCCGGGGCCGCATATGGAGGGGTCCATCGGGTGGCCCACTTGATGGATGTGGATTGTGAGGGGGCCCAGTCAGCGATGGGCGCTTTAACAGCGTGACTGGGCCCCCTGTGATTACATCACAGAGCTGGGAGGAAGTGACTGCACGTCACTCCTCCCAGTTAACACACAGACTGCGCGGGAGGTAGGAGGAGGGAGTCAAAGTGGGAACTGTGACTCCCATCCACCTGAGCCACCACTGGACCCCAGGGAAAAGTCACCCTCCTGCACTTAAAAGGTAGGAAACAGGAGGGTGACTAAAATATTTTGTGTGTGTTTGTTTGTGTATGTGTCTTTGTATGTATGTCTTGTGTGTGTGTGTCTGTCTGTATGTATGTGTATGTATGTGTGTCTTTGTATGTATGTGTGTGTGTCTGTATATATGTGTGTGTCTGTCTGTATATATGTGTGTGTGTGTGTCTGTATATATGTGTGTATGTATGTGTGTCTTGTCTTTGTATGTATGTGTTGTGTGTATGTGTCTTTGTATGTATGTCTTGTGTCTGTCTGTATGTGTGTATGTGTCTTTGTATGTATGTCTTATGTGTGTGTCTTTGTATGTGTGTGTCTGTATGCATGTATGTGTGTCTGTATGTATGTGTGCCTTTCTGTTTGTATGTATGTGTCTTGTGTGTGTGTGTGTGTCTGTATGTGTGCCTGTCTGTGTGTCTGTATGTATGTGTGTCTGTCTGTATGTATGTGTGTCTGTATGCATGTATGTGTGCCTGTCTGTTATAGTGGGCTATAGTAAGTGGGATACCTAGCTCAGCCTTCCTACTGGGCATTGCTATAAGGAAGGTTAAATCATTTTTTTTAAAAAGGGGAAAAAAAAGTGGGGAGGGGAATTGAGGAGGTAGAGGAGGGGGGCTGACGCACAGATGAGAAATCATATCATGCGCAAACAGAGAAGTTGTCTGAATATCACCGAAAGAGGAGACCTTCGTTTGTTCCTTATGAAAATCGAACCAGATATCAAATATTTAGTCTTGCAGCATCAACCTCAAGGATCTCATTAATCACCAGTAAAGGTAATTTCAATTTACTTTATTGCTTTCTCATTAAACTTTATAAAGTTAAAAACATTATAAACATGCATTAAGTAGAAATAAAAAGATAAATGTACGTACATTTATTTTTTTTTTAAAACACCCTCCTTTCTAAAAAATATTCTGCACTTGCGCGAAAACTGATGGGCGGTAAGGACATTTTTTCAACTAAAAAGATGCATTAGTGGGCGGTAGGTAGAAAAAGGTTGACTACCACTGGTCTATCATGTTAAAGTTGTATGTGTAACATATGAAGGTTAATGATGTGACTTATACCGGTATTAAGCATCTGTCAGCCTGTTAACTTTAGCCATTACACTTGCATTATTATATGCAGTTCTAGTTTAATAAAAGAACTTCCATTAACATTATGTTGCAAAAAATGAAAAAAAAATTACAAAAATACACAAGTTTAAAATTAAAAAGAAACACTACCCTCTAAACTCTATGAAACTCGGGAACATTTATCAATTATGTCTCTCACTGTTATTATCAGACCACTGTACATAACCCTTAAACAAATTTTGCATTAAAATAAAATAGAATAAAAACCTGCAACCGTGGCCCCAATGAGTCAGTTAGATTCTGTCTGCAAAAAAAACAGTTTAAATGAACTCACCCTATAGTGTTAAAAACTCTATTCAGAGTTAAAAACACGAATTAGCCCTCTGCTCACCCCCTTAATAGAGTGAAAACGAACTTATTTCCAGCATCTGCATTTGGCTCTGGCTCCAATCTGCCTCCTTGGCTGACATCATCAGAATAAACGGTCTCAGTCAATCATAATGCATTCCCATAGGAAAGCTTTAGATTGGCTGAGATTGCCAAGGAGGCAGGCCATTCATCATCTCCTCATAGAGATGCGCTGAACCAATGCATCTCTATGGGGAGTGTACCATGCTGTGCGTAGAGACGCTGAACGGTGCAGCACTGACTCAGGAAGAACCTCCAGTGGCCATAAGAATATTGGTTAGTGGAGATGTCAGTATGCAGCAATGTAAACACTGCCATTTCTCTGAAAAGGCAAAGTTTATAGCAAAATTACTGCAGGGACTGACTAAAGACACCAGAACAACTTCCCTTGAAATCTTTATGTACTTTTTAATTTTTTAAATGAAAATGCTATATTTTATTAGAACTACCTGCATTGCATACTGCCTATCTGGCATAGTTATGTAATAATGTGTCTTTCTGACATGCTTAGAGACATTTAAATAGTTTGATACAAATAAAGTTTTTTGTTTTTTTATAATAAAACAAATCTGTAGCTCACTGTATCACAACAAAAAAGCAAAATAATTTATTACAGCTGCTTCAATACCTTATCAATGTCTGTCTTAATACAACCACATAATCAATGCATAATTTATTAGTTGTGGGGGGCGGGGCCTGACCGCCGAACAGATCAGACGTGTCTCGTCTGAGCTCTGGACCGGAAAATCGGAGCCAACTCCGCACCATAAGTAGCCACCAACCCAAATTGGCACCTAAACTGCCCACAAGATGAGGGCACACACAGCGATACCTCTCAATACACGGTATGGCGCCGGAGTAACCCGACCACGGCCTGGGGCCTACTCGAGCTTGAGCCGGGGAGAGACGGCCGCTCCCCCGGGTCTCCGAACGGTGGCCGGCTGTCCCCGCCCCCCCCCCCGGACCGGCGGGGGTTATCCCGTTCCCCGCGAGCGACCACCACGGATGACTGCCGAGCCAAAACACAATCCAGGCCGCAGAACCCAGCCCAAAGGGAGAGCTCCAAAATGGCGGATTTCCAGCAACCACATGGGCATACAAAGAGCGACCCGCCACATAATCCGAAGCCCCCCCAAAGGCAGAGCCGACTTGTGGACCTCACATGCCCCCGAGACCAGCCAGCAACCCACCTTAAGCTGCTACCAGTTCCGGCAAAGAACCGCGAGTGGAGAGACAAACGGCGGGAACAGAGAGGGTTCCCCTCAGGCATCCCTAACGCACGGACCACACAGCAACACCAAACAAGCCCAATCCAGCAGCAGACATCCAGGAGCTCCTGCCCTGAACACCAAACTCCGGCATGGAAGACCCGAGCCCACTGGAGGGAACTTCATACTCGGATCCTCGACAACTCCCACACAGGGAAGGGCCGCGACCCACAGTGGAAGCACTCGAAACCGCAAGCCGCAGAAGCAGGCCCCCGGGATTACCCAGGGCTCTGAAGAGTGCTTAATTGAACTCTGCAGCCGGGTCTCCTACAGCCCTATATGTCCACAACCAAGCCTAGGCATCGGCTAATTTCTGGTCACTAACTATGGACTCTATAATGTCGTACCTGCAAACACTGAAACAAACGGTATCCACTGACTCACACACACTCTGACTTACCTGACATCACAACCTGACAACTTCTGGTATAAACAGGCCACTGCAGACAAAGATGCCGCACATAAGCCCTGACAAATACCCCCATTAATGTTATCTACGTAGACCCCAGGCCTGACAGCAACTAACCACACAAAACTCCACATGCTCCGTGGGGGCGCCTGAGGTAGAGCTTAACTCATTAGACCAAACGACTTATCAGAGACCAAACACTCATATGACTATAGCCAGCAAACGTCTAACTTTATGTCATGCTAACTCCAGTGCAGCAAATTGTAATTCTTAGCCATGCTTGTCTTTATGTACCTATAGCATAAACTGATTATACTAGCGGTGAAAACAGCTGGAGCACCAAATGCGTAATACTCTAATGTTATCATAATATAAAAATTGTGCAGATCATCTATATGCCATATGTGAAATGTATGTAGACACTGTGCTTGTGACTGCTATTGTGGCATCACGACCCGTTTTGTGAAATCTTGCACACAAAAAATAAAGAATTAAAAAAAAAAAATGTATTAGCTGTAACTTTTTTGATTCTTTGAATTCTGCAGATAAATATGTATCTGATTATCAATGTAATGAAAAGATTGACTTGTCTAACGTATGGAATTTGGGAGTGATCTGATCGAATGCCATCTACAAGAAAATCAAATCTCCAAACAATTATGCTATCCATCTGAAATGTACAGCATGAATAGGGCTGATGTCTTCTCTAAACTTAATGAGTGACTTCAGGTGACGGGTCTGCCAGACTTAATATCAGAAAATCGCTCACACAGAGACTGCAACAGGAAGTAATTATGTTTTGTAGTCTAACATTAAAGGCGAGGCAGGCATTTGCTATGGTTTCCTTGACTGTCACTAAAGACTTTTTGGTGCCTCTTTCACTAGCCATCTTTAAAAGATAAAAGAATATGTTCATGATCGAAGAGAGTGAAGCAATAAGACATCCTGGTTAAATAATACAAATTAAAAAGGCTTTACAGGGCGTTTACTCCCATCTCTGGAAAAAGCTAGGAATGTGATTCAATTTACTAGGATTACACCATGAGTAGTTATATAAATATATATTAAAAAATTAAATATATATATACACACACACACACACACACAATCATGTTTTGGGGCCCTTAATTTCAGGGTACAGCCAGGACAAGCTCCCCTAAAATTCCTTACACTAACAAACAAAAAAAAATCATGTAAATAACATGCATTACAGGGGAGCTGTCACATATCTTTAAAAATTACATCAATGACCTAAAACTTGTGTTAATCTTTTTCTCTTGTGATGCTCCATTTAAAAAAAAAATAGAATTGTATATTAAAAGCACACTCGAAGCACCATAACCACTATGGTGTGTGAGTTAACTCTAAATGGCAGAGAGCAGCAGGGACATGCTTTATACACCAAAACCACTTCATTAATCTAAATTTGCTTTGGTGCATTTGTACCCGGAGGAAGGGACAGGGGTCCTGAAACGTTTGTCTTTCATATGCTCTTTGAATAAAAATGTGGTTCCACGAGAGGACTTTATCTACTAAGCTGTGCATTGTGTTACCTCCTGTTTTTGTTGTTACATTTTGCTGCTGATGAACCATAGCAGCCTTATATACTTTTGCTGCACTAGGTGAATTGTGTATATATATATATATATATATATATATATATATTGTTTTGGCACTGCAGCGAGCCCTTTTCTTCTTTTCTTTGCGGTTTGAAATCTAGTATACATTATTGATTGAGCTTGGTATATCTGTACTTATTTTATAAATCTATCATTATAGGTCAATTAATTGCTATCTCAATGCCTAATATTTGAGGAGGCTGTGCCTACCATTCTCTTCCTTGTTATGTATGTTCTATATCTTTATAAAAAAAAAAATACAATAAAAAGTTTTAATGTAAAAAAGAAAAGAAAAAAATGTTCTAAACAAACAGCAATGTTTAAGATTACAGGATTCTCGCAGGGCAAAATTAAATCAAACTTGACATGGAAGCACTGCCCCTCTGGATCCAGGTAAGCTAGATCCA
This sequence comes from Pelobates fuscus, assembly GCF_036172605.1. NCBI lineage: Eukaryota > Metazoa > Chordata > Amphibia > Anura > Pelobatidae > Pelobates > Pelobates fuscus. Next base: position 329,043,382 of record NC_086320.1, on the reverse strand, counting down.
GGGCAGTTGTGAGACATGAGTCATCTGTGACATTTTTTAAGACGCAGTGCTCTGTCTCCTAGAGTTTGTCAAGTCTTGACATAGTTGTGTCTGCACAGCTCTATTCAAGAGGCACCCTTACAACCATAAAAATACCAGCATTGTTTAGATAGCTGAAGGCTCTAAGACATTGTTTTTAAAGTATATTCTTCCGGCAGACACAAATTACATCATTTATACTTCGGCAACTGAAAGAGGAAATCCAGAAATAATACAGGCAGAGGTGTGATGACACTAAATCAAACCCACATTCTTGCAAGTAAATTTGTAGGACAGAAAACAGCTTGCTGTTATTTTAAACAGCTCGGGGAAAATATAATGCTTTCTGTGATGATGTCTGGTGTAGAAAGTTAATGCCATAGTTGACTGAAAAAATATAATGATTGTCTACAAAGGAAGCGATGTCCTTGCAAATCCTATTATTTCAACTGACAATAGGTTTTGCCATTTGAACGACCCACAAAATTTAACTCCCTCGGTATTGGGACCAGGTATTTAAATGTTCAGACATAGTGTCTTCCCATCTGTCTATACTGTCATTTTGTGTTCCAGACAAGCTCTAATTTTGTAATAATACAATGTGTTTCGAAAACAGTCATTGGTTTTAAGAAAAAGAAACAATTCATCCAGGCAGTAGGATTCCAAGGAGACCACACCATGACATTGATCATTAATCAACCGCTAAGGCTCTGGCAGAAGAGAGGAACCACATTTCATATGATAGATAAGGGACAAAAGTACACTTTGAAACATCCATGTTTAAAAAAGAAACTGTCTTCTTAAAGGAACACTATAACCATCCAGATAACTTAATCTCAATAAAGCGGTCTGGCTGCAATGTGCCCCCTCCTCCCCACCGTTTTAACCCTGTAGATGAAAACCTTTGCGAGGCTACCTGTCACCAGTTTCTGTCAGTATGATATCTACTAGAGGCGCTTCTGCAAAATAGTGGGGTTAAACTCCATCTGACTGGCGCAGCGTAGCATTTTGCTGTGCGTGCGCACTAGCTCCCCGATGCTTTCCATGGGAAAGGACTGACTGAGATCATCGATCTTGATGATTTCAGGCAAGAAAGCACAACCAGCTGTGGGCAGAGCAGCATGGCATGAGATTAAAGATAAGTTATTTTGGAACCTCACTTTCTCAAGTCTAAAGCATTTTACAAATTTTTCTCACTTTTGTCCTTCCCACCCCACCCAGGATGCAGACTTATAAAGAACATTATTATAAAGCCTGGATTATAATCACCTAGTTAGTGGTTACTAGTATTTTTAGCCCTGTTTATTTTTTGCAAATGTAGCTACAATTTACCTGTTTATAAAAGCCTATTTAAAGGGACACTCTAGGCACCAAAACCATTTCACCTTATTGAAGTGGTTATGCTGCATGAAATGGGAGAAATGGAGGGTATGGGACACCTGGAGGGGAGGCGGGAGAGAGGGAGAAATGGGACACAGGGAGGGGAGGGGGGAGAGAGGGAACAATGGGACACAGGGAGGGGAGGAGGAAGAGAGGAAACAACGGGACACATGGAGGGGAGAGAGGGAGTGTATGGTACACAGGGAGGGGAGGGGGGAGAGAGGTAGGAATGAGACACAGGGAGGGAAGGGGGGTGAGATGAAGGGTATGGGACACAGGGAGGGGAGGGGGGGAGAGAGTGATAAGTGGGACACCTTGAAGGGAGGAGGGAGAGAGGGAGGGTATGGGACACATGGAAGGGAGGGGAGGAGGGAGAGAGGGTATGGGATACATGGAAGGGAGGGGAAGAGAGGGCAGAATTGTCCACATGGAGGGGAGGAGGGAGAGAGGAAGGGTATGAGACACAGGGAGGGAAGAAGTAGAAATGGGATACATGGAGGGGCTGGGAGGGAGGGAGGAGGATATGAGAAACATGAAGGGGCTGGAGGAGGAGGAGTCTATGGGACACATGGAGGGGCTGAGGGGGGAGAGGGAATGGGACACATGGAGGGGCTGTGGGGCAGAGGGAATGAGGCCTGGGTGCAGTAATAAGACACCGAGGGGGGGGGGGGAATACATGGGAGGGGGGCCCCAGGGCAATTTTCACACTGGGGCCCAGGGGATTCTAGTTACGCCTCTGCTAATGCGCATGCGCGACGAGTGCCGTGCGTGCATTAGGCCTTCCCCATAGGAAATTATTGACTCATTGCTTTCTTACGGAGATTTTTCTCTACATTCAAATATCTTAATGAAATTAAAAAAAAAATTAAAAAGAAGTCTTGCAGCTTCTTCCACCCCCTATTCACATTGGAACCTTCTTATTAGGTGTTCTCAGAATACCTACTCAGCTTAGTCAATGAGAGATCAGTGTGAGCTGGGTTGCTGACATGACTCTACCCCACAGCCACTGGCTTTTTATTGCCCCCCTTTTTCCTTCTCATGGTCTTGAAATACTGTACAGATAAATAGAGGATAGTGATTGGCTGTGGGGCAGAGTCACATCAGTTCACACTGCAGCTCAGATCACACTGATCTCTGCTACACTGTTTATCTTCTAATCAGGAAGGTGCTTTATGTAAAAGGGAAGCATGGCCAAGGGCGTGAAGTTCTGCTCCAGAAAGTAAAGAGAATTGAACAAGTAGAAAAGCACAGTATGACCTGATCACTCCGCTCACTACAGCTTGTCAATTCTGTCACTTCTCAGGATTGTTAATGTTATGCTTACCTAACCCTATAGGTAACAAAAATGTATTTGTGAGATGTGAAAATTAAATAATATGTTAAATGCAGATATCCACATCTCTTTTTCCTGAAACTGGGCGACTCCATCTTAGCTCTCTGCCAGCCATTGTTACAAACTGTCTTTTGCACCTAACAGTCAGCATAGCAAATGCAGAAGGAAAAGTGGAGAAACAAAAAAAACTAAACTAAAAAACTAAGTAAAAAAAAAGGTTTATGACGGTCATAGCACGAACCATAAAAATGAAACAAAACAAAAAAACATCTCCTGAAGGGGTCATTTCAGCAGTCATTACTGCAGTTATTACAGCGTTTTCAAGATAGAACCCAGTGTAGGGTAAAATGATGTATTAATAACTTACAAATTCTACAGAAAATAAAAAAACAATCTTAGATGCAATTACTGTGTTGAGACATTAAATTCAACAACCTCCTGAAATAAAGTTCAAGTATAAAAAATAAAAGTTTACATTTATCCTCAAGACATCTTACAGTAAGTGTTCTCAGTTGGCAATCTTCACAAAGCAAAACAGCAATCACAGGAGAAATTGATAAAGGATTATAGCGTTTTTGAAGGAAGGTGTAGGCCCTGAAGTCCAATAGAAGATGCAATGCTACTTCCTAGTACTGTACTCACCCCATATTGTCTGGCTGATAAAGCTACTTGTAAGAGAATATCTTCTTCCACAAAAGGCCGTACTGCATCATGGATAATCACCACTTCTGGTTTCTGAATCACAGAACCCAGCGATTGGCCATCTAGGAAGACTTTTAAACCATTGAAGATTGACCTGTGGCGTGTCTCTCCACCTACCACCACTGTGATACGTTTGTGGCCATATTTATTAACAATTGTTTTCATTAAGTCAAGATTTTCTGATGCGACAACCACCACAATGTCCTTTATCCAAGTGACCCTGAAAGAGAAACAGGCACTTTACTTCACATTCCTCCTTATTCGGGGTCATAAAGCATTATGCTTGAAGTATCCCATTCTTACGATTCTTACTGCATACCTTCATTAAATAGAGCTCAAAAATAAAATAATACCGGAATAAAAGAGCAGTGAAAGGCAAACTTTGAAGCATGTAATGAATATAAATATATTCTTCTACGCAGTATTCATTTTGACTAAAAAGCTATTTTAGTTTTAGTCATATTTTAATCACCAGAATTGTTTTAGTTTTACTCTACTTTTAGTTGACTAAATCTCCAGTAGATTTCGGTCGACATGACTAAAATCTAATTGGTTTAATTAAAGCACCCATCTGTCTCTTTTGCCCCTTTCCCAGCACCTTTGTGTCTCTTTGTGCCCCTTCAGCCCCCCATGTGTCTATTTAGTTTTAGTCATAGTCATTTGACTAAAAAGCCATTTTAGTTTTAGTCATATTTTAGTCATCTGTATATGTTTTAGTTTAGTTTAAGTTGACTAAATCTCAAAAATTTTATTCAACTAAAATCTGACTGAATTTGTTAGTCAACAAAATTAACACTGCTTCCATGTACACTTTTCTACAGATTTTTGGCACTGTTTGCCCACTTTTGCCTGTCAGGGAAAGACATTTCTGCTTGATTATCTATATATCAAGTCTGGCCTTGGGTAGTATGTAGATATACCAGTGTCTCTTAGTATTTCCTCGTGGTGTAAAGACACCACGCACTGTTCTGGGGCAAACATGGATGCTAGAGCATTGGAAATGTGCGCAGCAATACAAATAATAAAATCAGCACAACTCATAGCTTTTTCCATAGTTTTTAGTTAGTGGTCAGTGTGTGACATAGCAAACATATGGCAGTTCTATTTTAATGGAAGGCAACCAACTGGGATTGACCATTTTTCTACTGCATTTTAAACTGTACTAAAATAAGTTGGGGGGGGGGGGGGAGATTTGCTGCATATCCAAATGGTTTCCAGCTTCTATAGGGTCAATTGTTTTTTTCCTGAATGGGTCTAAACATGACTTCACATAACATAGGCCTTTCATGGAAACCAACGAGTGCAATCGTTAGATAGGGTGGGAGCTTATAGCCTGCTTCCATTTTGCAGGAACATGATATATACCATTTTCTATGGGCTAGAAAAGTATAGAGGTCCCTGGCCCCTGAGATTTATTTTAGTGGTAGGTGGGCTTATTTATTTCTGCAGTTAAAAGCACCTGAGTACAGAAAGCGAGAGGGACAAGGGTACTCCTTGTAAATAATCTATAGAAGCTGCATGTTGCTATGTTGCTTTAAAGGAACACCATAGGCACCCAGACCACATCATCTCATTTAAGTTTTACAGAGTTTGTGAAACCCCCATAGGAAAGCATTAAGTCAATGTTCCCCCCATCGGCTGACGTTAGAGGAGGAGGAAACCGAACCAGCACCGGGGGTTTCTAACCTTCATTTTCTGCTAGGGGTCCGAGGGATACTATAATGTTATGAATACAGTTTCTTTTATTCCTAACACTAGAGTATTCCTTAAGGAGAGTAAATTAATCAATTGTAGACCAAACTCTGCAGGGTCTTTATTTCAAAGAAACTAAGTGTCTGATTAAAAAAAGGTAGTGTCTACACACAAAAAATATAATCTGAAGATTTTATGTCAGAGTGTGAAAAATGATCCAACTATTTTTACAGTAGATCTGTTTTGGTATTATCTTGTCAATTCTCCACATTTCCAAATTTAGTTAATAGAGTGAGTTACACAATGTCTGTTACACTGTACGTTCACTGCACGTTTGTATCAATCATAACGTGACTGATGTTCTGATGAACACCATTATTTTAAAGATATGCAAGTTTCTAAGAATTGTGGGTTCAGTAAACACTAAGAAAAATAAAAATATTAGGCCAAAACAGACAAAGAGGAACATTGGCTGAGTTCTGGAATCTATGTATTTTCTTCTCTATAACTGTCGGTCCTCTTGTTAATACTCCACGATTCCCAGTTTAGTGAATAAACCCAGGGGCGTATTTCCCCCGAGGCAAACAAGGCATTTGCCTTGGGCGGCACTTTCTGGGGGGCGGCAAAAAAAGCCGCCCCCCAATCGCCCTGGCAAATGCCTTGCCAGCCTCTTGTCCTGGGTGACCCAGGAGCTGGCCGGGTGGCCAACTCAGGGCTCCGCAGGCTGGCAGCGGCGGAGCTTTCCAGGCAGGCGGCGAGGGAGCACTAATCCTGTTCAGCTCCCTTGCACGCCGAGTAGTGATTACGGAGCTGGAATATGAACAGGAGGATTAGTGCTCCCTCGACGCCTGCACTCACCGACCGACCAGTCGGCCGCCCAGCAGCCCTACCGAACCCCAGGGAAAACGAGTTTTGTGATACCTAGGGCAGCAAAAAAAGAGGATACACCACTGAATAAACCCTGTAGTAAATCTCAAAAAAAGTTTTAGTGTAGCAGGTAGGAAAACTAATTCAATATGAACTCAGTGGGTGGGAGGCTCTGACCTAAGGTGAACTCACTGTGCATCTGATGTTTCTGTCTCCTACGCTGACATGAGAAGCTGCATAAAAAAAAATATAATATCACTTACAGTCAATAACAGTATATTGAGTGTAACACATTATATATTAAAACATATGTTAATGTATTCATTATTATTATCATCGTTTATATAGCGCCAACAAATTCCGTAGCACTTTACAATATTATGAGAGGGGGGATTTAACTATAAAAAAGGACAATTACAAGAAAACTTACTGGAACGATAGGTTATAGAGGACCCTGCTCAAACGAGCTCACAGTCTATAGGAGGTGGGGTGTAAAACAATTAGGACATATGTAGTTAAAGGGAAACTCCAGTGCCAGAAAAACGATCCGTTTTTCTGGCAGTGGAGGGACCCTCTCCCTCCCACCCCCCAATCCCCGGTTACTGAAGGGGTGAAAACCCCTTCAGTCACTTACCTGGGACAGCGGCGATGTCCCTCGCCGCTGTCTCCGCCTCCGCGACGCTCCTCCCAGTGATTGCGTCGGCCGGTGGGCGAGACTGATCTCGCCCGCCAGCCGAGGAGACCTAATGCGCATGTGCGGAAATGCCGCGCATGCGCATTACGTCTCCCCATAGGAAAGCATTGAAAAATCATTTCAATGCTTTCCTATGGGGTTTTGAGCGACGCTGGAGGTCCTCACAGGAAGTGACCTCTAGTGGCTGTCTAGTAGACAGCCACTAGAGGTGGAGTTAACCCTGCAATGTAATTATTGCAGTTTATAGAAAACTGCAATAATTACAGTTGCAGGGTTAAGAGTAGTGGGAGTTGGCACCCAGACCACTCCAATGAGCAGAAGTGGTCTGGGTGCCTGGAGTGTCCCTTTAAGCGCACCTAGAAAGACACACAGGTTCACATTACCCTGTTGGATAAGCTATGTGGCATATTGCCATGAGCTGGTTATTTACAGAGCTCCAGCCTGTATTTCTAATTACTGTGATGGTCAATGTGTGCACTCCAGCTATTATGGACTGCATTTCCCATGTTGCCCTTCCAGACAGCATTTCCTCTCCAGTCTCATGGGATTCACAGTTCGCAATAACAGTTATCCTGTCTCCTCCAATTTCACTAGAGCTGCAGTATGGATGGGCTGAGCAGGAGCCATGGTGGCAGCACACTGCATTTCCCATCATGCTCGGCTGCAGTGCCTGCCTTAAAGCATCCTGGGAAATGGCTGCAGAGCTGTTACCTCTCAAAGGACTCCAGGGTGTGGCAGATCAGGGGCCTCCCCAGCACGGTGCAGAACTGTTTGGGGATGGAGCCCCCCAGCCTCTCTCCAGATCCTCCCGCTGGCAGCACGGCGGCTGCATGCAGGCTCCCCGCCGGAGCTCTGTCCATCGTGGCCCGGGCAGTGCTGGCGGCCTGTGCTCTGCTCTCCGCCCGCGGCCTGTCCTAGCTCCCCGAGCCGCGCTGCCCCCCGCCTCTGCCCGCCCACGCCTGCACCCGAGAGCGGGGCTGCTCAGTGACCGAGATAGGCCGGCCTGGCGCTCACGGAGACACGGAGTATCAGTCAGCAAGCTGGCAGTCACTGTCCCCGGGATCTCATTCCATGTCAGAGCTGGCCTAGTACCATTACTGGGGGTGTATTTACTAAACGCCGAATTGCATAGCAAAAAGTGAGCATATAGCCACACTATAGGGCGTATTCACTAAACGACGAGCTGCAGCAAAAAGAGAATATAGCCATACTATAGGGCTTATTCACTAAACGAGCTGCAGCAGAAAGAGAGAATATAGCCATACTATAGGGCATATTCACCAAACGACGAGCTGCAGCAAAAAGAGAGCCACACTATAGGGCATATTCGCTAAATGACAAGCTGCAGCAAAAAGAGGAAGAGAGCCACACTGTAGGGCATATTCGCTAAACGATGAGCTGCAGCAAAAAGTGAGAATATAGCCACACTATAGGGCTAATTCAATAAATGACGAGCTGCAGCAAAAAGAGAGGAAGAGAGCCACACTATAGGGCTTATTCACTAAATGACAAGCAGCAGCAAAAAGAGAGGAAGAGAGCCACACTATAGGGCTTATTCACTAAACGCCGAGCTGCAGCAGAAAGAGAAAATAGCCACACTATAGGGCATATTTACGAATCGATGAGCTGCTGTGAACTGAAAAGCAAAAAAGTGATGAGCATATAACCATACTACAGGACCTATTCACTAAATGACAAGCTGCAGCAACTGAAAAACAGAAAGTGAGAGGAAAATAGCCACCCCATACAGCTTAGTCTCTAAACGACGAGCTGCTGTGAACTGAAAAGCAAAAAAGTGATGGGCATGTAGCCACCCCATAGGGCATATTCATTAAATGATGAGATGCAGCAACTGAAAAGCAAATAGTGAGTGGAAAAAAGCCATGCTGTAGGGCTTATTCACTAAACTCTGCCAGGGTTATTTACGAAAGTGAATTTCAAATTTAAGACCAGAGTAGCTGAACTGAAAGCATAGCTGTCTTATTTTATCAGTTCAGCTATTTTCACTTTAATATAAATAAAAAGGGGAAGTAGGAATGCAAAGTGAAAGATGAACACTTCTAAGGTGCAGATATAAAAATATATACAACCTTATAATGATGAAGTAAGCGATATCTATATAAATTAAATTGCATATAGTGTATTACAGAACCAAAGTGTTATAACACGCAAGATGATTTTATGGAACTCACAAGATTGCAATGTAAAACAGGCCCATCATCCTCAGTCAGGCAGGATCTTCAGTATATATGGAGTAACAAACTCTTCTATGGACTTGGAATAGAAGAAACCAAATGATAGTGCAGACAGAAATTGTATAGAGAAAAAAATGTAATGTACAAATGCACTTACAAAAGGATCCAAGTAAAACAGCATAAAATCCACACTAAGGTGGTATCAACAGCATCAAAGTAAGTCCCCAAGTGGTGTAATCCGACGCGTTTCGTCTAGGTGACTTCCTCAGGGAATTATTTTCACTTTAAATTTGACATTCACCTTCAATTCTCACTTTAGTTACTAACCCTGTAAAATTATAGCGAGTTGAAATGCAAAATTTGACCAAATATAGATTTACAGGGCTATTTACTAAAGTGAGAATTGTCGGTAATTCAAAGTGAATTTCATATTGTAGGTTAAAATGGAAAAAGTTCTTCAAGTCAGTTCAAGTTGGGCTAAAATTTGAAATTCACTTTGGATTCTAATTTTGTAATGTGGATTTCACTTTGCCATAATTCAGGATTTAGTGAATAACCCTTTGACTTTTTTTTCTCTTTAACCCCTTAAGGACCAAACTTCTGGAATAAAAGGGAATCATGACATGTCACATGTCCTTAAGGGGTTAAAAGGACTCTTTGCTGCCCAAATAGGCAAAAAATAAATAAATCAAATTTAATAGATATACCCCCAATGTATACATGCATGCATTTTTTCACTGTGGGTATATCTTAAGAGACTTTGCAAAAGTTGCAGTTTTTGTGAACTACTGCCTTTGCAAGCCATCCCTTTTTTCTCTAAAGAGGCTAACAGTCTCTTCATGGGGAAATAGCCTATCAGAGTCTTCTCATTGAAGCCTCTGAAGTTCTATATAGATGTGCACTAGACTAGCTGATTCACAAGCACAGCATTTTGATCTGAGGTCTGAGAACAAAGTATGTGGGGCGGAGGCAGCCATGCTCAAGTAGAGTGCACCTTACACTCCATTAGCACAGGGGAGCTAACTGAAGCAGGAAGTAACCTCCCTGGCTGTATGATGGGGAGGAGGGGTGTGTCATTATTTCATCATAAAAGTGCAGATATGTCATGGAAATCTTACCTTTCATAAACTGTCATAGTAACGGGATACTCCTCACCGAAGTGTTTTATTGGTGTGAAGTGGTCCTTAAATCACGCAATCAGTTCAGTTTAAAAACCGTACAGTGCAGTGTTTTATAATACTGTTCTTTATTTAACCCTAGAGGGGATATTCAGTAATAATTTGTTAGGAATTCAAAAATTATTTAACATTTTAAGCTACTGTCTGCTTTTATAGGTGTGTTTTTGGACAAATTTCAATGTTTCCCAGAACAAGGCTGGTGCAAGGATTTTTGCCTACACTTGTATTTTTGGGGGGTATCTTCACCTGTGTGTCTCATAACCCCTCTTTTGAATTTCTTTCCTCTTTAGTGTTTCATATCTCTTTTGCCTATGTGTGTGTTAAACAACCTTTAGTGTATTATATCCTTACTTTAGTGTGTTTTACAAACCCTTGTGTATCTCTTACTTCCCCACCAGCAGAATGATTATTTATAAAGCGCCAACAAATTCTGTAGCGCTGTACATTAGGTCTTTAGTGGGGAGGCGATAGTCTTCAGTAACGGAAAATAAGGCAGTTGGGAAATAGAGGCAGTATTGTAGGTGATGGCTGCATGGGCCATATTGTGGGGGACCTATTCTTTATAGTGTCAGAACAGGGGCTGTATTGTTTGGGATTGATTATTTAGCGTGAGGGATAGGAGTAGTATTGTGGGAGGTAGGGGCAGTATTGTGGATTGATTCTTTAGTGTGAGGGAAAGGGGAAGTATTGCAAGGGTAATGGGCAGTATTGTGGGGGATAGTGGCACAGCCTGGGGTTCAGTGGGCTATTGCTGTGCTCCTCTGAGGGATCTCCAATTCATTTCAACACTACCTGTACAGTCCCCTTGCCCGCCGGCTCCCGGGACCTCTACAGGGCACGCAAGGGAGCTGTACAGGCAGTGCTGAAATTAATCTGAACTCCCTCACTGGACCCCCTAAAAAACACTGCGCAGGGTATGAGGTACTGGTGCTCGGCCACGCTACATAAAGTGACTGGGAGGAGAGGAGTGCTGTGCGCTTCCCTCCTGCCGGTCACCTGGAAATTTGCTCCCCTGGGCCAGTGCACCCTACGACAGCCACCTGAGAAGTCTTGCAGCCAAAGCCATATGCAAAGGTATTACTGGAAGATCAATTCTCACCCACCCCGGGGTACTCACTTCCTTTATAGATCGCACCAATTACCTGTTTTTGCAAACACACCAGTTATGTCTGATAACCTCTGTCACACCTGCTTTTATTTCCTCTATTCTGTCTAGACTCATTTTCTTTATTTATAATGCAAACTCCTTATTCTCTTAAAGGGACACTATAGTCACCTGAACAACTTTAGCTTAATGAAGCAGTTTTGGTGTATAGAACATGCCCCTGCAGCCTCACTGCTCAATCCTCTGCCATTTAGGAGTTAAATCCCTTTGTTTATGAACCCTAGTCACACCTCCCTGCATGTGACTTGCACAGCCTTCCATAAACACTTCCTGTAAAGAGAGCCCTATTTAGGCTTTCTTTATTGCAAGTTCTGTTTAACCCCTTAACACCGCAGCCAAATGTACAAGTTGTGAACGAAACAAAACGTAAACAAAACCTGGCATTTGCGCTATATGTCTGTCCAACCGTAATTCACCTCTTTCATATTAAATGCACCCCCCCTTATTATATATCATTTTATTCAGGGGAAACAGGGCTTTCATTTAATATCAAATATTTAGCTATGAAACATAATTTAATATGAAAAAAATGGGACAAAATAAGATTTATTTTTTATTTTTTTCGTTCTACATGACATTTTAACTGTCAATGTCATAATACTGTTTGCTTTTACTGCAATAAAATACACATATTTGTATTCAGCAAAGTCTCACGTGTAAAACAGTACCCCCTATGTACAGGTTTTATGGTGTTTTGGGAAGTTACAGGGTCAAATATAGCGTGTTACATTTGAAATTGAAATTCGCCAGATTGGTTACGTTGCCTTTGAGACTGTATAGTAGCCCAGGAAATAAATTTACACCCATAATGGCATACCATTTGCAATAGTAGACGACCCAAGGTATTGCAAATAAGCGATGTCCAGTCTTTTTTAGTAGCCATTTGGTCACAAACACTGGCCAAAGTTAGCGTTCGTATTTGTTTGTGTGTGAAAAATGCAAAAAACGCCAATTTTGGCCAGTGTTTGTGACTAAGTGGCTACTTAAAAAGACTGGACATACCCCATTTGCAATACCTTTGGTTGTCTACTATTGCAAATGGTATGCCATCATAGGGGTAATTTTCATTCTTGGGCTACCATAGGGTCATAAAGGCAACGTAAGCAATCTGGCGAATTTTAATGTGAAAAAAATTAAACACAAGCCTTATATTTGACGCTGTAATTTTTGAAAACACCATAAAACCTGTACATGAGGGGTACTGTTGTACTCAGGAGACTTCGCTGAACACAAATATTTGTGTTTCAAAACAGTAAAAAGTATTGCAGCAATAATATCGTCCCTGTAAGTGCTGTTTGTGCGTGAAAAATGCAAAAAACGTCACTTTTACTGGCGATATCATGGTTGTAATACATTTTACTGTTTTGAAACACTAATATTTGTGTTCAGCGAAGTCTCCCGAGTAAAACAGTACCCCCCATGTACAGGTTTTATGGTGTCTTGGAAAGTTATAGGGTTAAATATAGTGCTAGCAAATTAAATTCCCTATACTTTCGGCATGGGTGGTCAGGCAGGTCCCGCTAATTGTAATTAATTAGGATACCTAATTATGTAAAATTATTACATAAATATATGTGTAGAATTAATATATGTATATATATACATATGTGTATATATACGTATATATATATATTTTTTTTTAATATTTTTATTCATATATAGGTATATATATATAGTGATATATACGTATATATTTATGTATATAGATATATATTATTTCGTTCTACGTGTATTTTGATATAAATATATATATATTAATATCACAATACAGTTAGAACGAAATAAAACACATCTATATATTTTTTAATATTTTATTTTTAATTATTTATTTTATTTTATTTTTTACGTATTTACATATTTATTTTTTTATATTATTTATAAATATATATATAACAATAATTATATATATATTTAATCAGTATCAGTCTACGTGTAATTTGATATTAATATATATATATAATTATATATATATATTAATATTAAAATACACCTAGACGGTGTATGTGTGTGTATGTATATGTGTATATATATACTTAGATCATATATATATAATATATATATATGATCTAAGTATAAATTTTTTTTTTTACACTTTTAACATTATTTTTATTTTATTTTCAGCCAGCAGGGGGACAAACTGTCATTACAGTTGGTCCCCCTGCTGGCAATGCCTGAGCCAGCTATACCGGCCATGTGATTGTGAGGTCCTCACAAGGACCTCACTCTCACATGACCGGGAGGCACCGGAGGAGGAAGATGTGCCGCGGGGGGGCTCCCTGGGAGTCCCCCCAACCGCGATCGCCGGCGTGGGACCGCCGGCGACCGGGTAAGTTACTAAAAACCGTAGGGCGTACTATTACGTCCGGCGGCGTTTAGAGCCGCTTTTAAAAGGACGTAATAGTACGCCCTCCGGACTTAAGGGGTTAATTAGGATTTTGTTATCCCCTGCTATGTTAATAGCTTGCTAGACCCTGCAAGAGCCTCCTGTATGTGATTAAAGTTCAATTTAGAGATTGAGATATAATTATTTAAGGTAAATTACATCTGTTTGAAAGTGAAACCAGTTTGTTTTTTTCGTGCAGGCTCTGTCAATCATAGCCAGGGGAGGTGTGGCTAGGGCTGCATAAACAGAAACAAAGTGATTTAACTCCTAAATGACAGTGAATTGAGCAGGGAAATTGCAGGGGAATTATCTATACACTAAAACTGCTTTATTTAGCTAAGTAATTTAGGTGACTATAGTGTTCCTTTAATAATATTCTCCCTTCTATTTTTTACTTTTACATTTATTTCTCTCATTGCTTAAATCTCTCTTTCTGCTTGCCTGCTCCTTCCAACACCATCTTTATTGTCCCAGCTTCCCTCCCCTAACTATTAATTCCATGCACTTTTCTTCCCCAAGCTTTCTGTTCTTGGTTCCCTTTTGTTTTGTTTTTTACACTGCTTCTCTTGGCAAACATATTCATTCCGTTGGATTCCACTACCACCTATACGCCTGTGACACCAAGATATACATTATATGGGCAAAAGTATTGAGACATAATTATTTAGTTCAGTTGTTTCAATTAGACCCATTGCCAAATCAAGCACCTATCCATACAGTCTGTATTTACAAACGTGTTTTTTTTTAAAAGGGTTGTTCTGTAGAGCTTAGTGAATCCAAGCGTGGTATACTGTGATAGGATGCCACCTTTGCAATAAGTCAGTTCGTGAAATATAATCCCTGCTAGATATTCCACAGTCAAATGTAAGTGTTAATATTGGTAAGTGGAAGAGGTTAGTAACAGCAGCAATGTGGCCACAAAGCGGAAGACTACGTAAACTCACATAGTGAGGTCATAGATTGCTGAGGCTCATGGTGTGTAAAAGTCGCCAACGCTCTGCTGATTCTAAAGAGTTCCAAACTTTCATTGGCATTAAGGAGAGAAAAACAAGTAGCAAGAGAGGTGAGAATAAACAGCTTAATTAGCCTGCCCTTCGGTGGGTCCCCGCTTAGATCTTAAGCAGGTTTTACCTCAACTTGTGCCATTACAGAGAGAATATTTCTGAAGCATATCAGAGTGGTCCCACCCTTACAGGCAGTCCAGATCCGAAATGCCAGCAAGTTCCTTCTGCACAAGAGATACAGCAACCCCAGACAATCGTTTCAACCTTATAAGGTATCATCAGTGAGGTATAGCCAATATCCCTCAAGGCACTGTGAGCAAGGGGCCCACATCTGGATTGCCCCTTAAACTTAAGGAGAGAAAAACAAGTAGCAAGAGTGGTGAAAACGGACAACAGCTCAATTAGTCTGCCCTTCAGTCAGTCCCCTAAGATATAGCCAATATACCTCACTGATAACTTACAACGTTGAAACGATCGTCTGGGGTTGCTGTATCTCTCGTGCAGACGGAGCTTGCTGGCATTTCGGATTTGTACTGCCCATACAGGTGGGACCAGTCTGATATGCTTCAGATATGTTCTCTCTTTAATGTCACTAGATGAGCTAAAACCAGCTTGAGATCTGAGCGGGGACCCACCGAAGGGCAGGCTAAATGAGCTGTTGTCCGTTCTCATCTCTCAGATTAAAGGGCAATCCCGACGTGGACCCCTTGCTCCCGGTGCGTAGAGGGATATTGGCTATACTTCACTGATGATACCTTAAAAAGCGTAAACGATCATCTGAGGTTGCTGTATATTTCCCTTCCTATGGCATTAATATCAGCACAAAAACCGTGTGGCAGGAGATTTATGGAATGGGTTTCCATGGTCAAGCAGCTGCATGCCAGCTTTACAACACGTATAATGCCAAGTGTTGAGTGGTGTAAAGCACTGGATTCTGGAACAGTGTAAACGTATTCCGTGAAGTGATGAATCACGAGTCTCTGTTTGGCAGTCTGATGGAGGAGTCTTGTTTTGACGGATGTCAGGAGAATGTTACCTGTCTGACTGCATTGCACCAACTCTAAAGTTTAGTGGAGGAGAGATAATGGTATGGGGCTCTTTCACGTGTATTCCTTCACGTGCTAAAAACACTACCTGCCTCCTCCCCTCCCCCTTTGCTGACATCAGCAGAGGTGGTGATTATATAGGAAAGCATAGGATTGGCTAAAATTGTCAAGGAGGCAGAGCCAGCACAAGTTAAACACAGCCCTGGCCAATCAGCATGTCCTCGTAAAGATTCATTGAATTAATGCATCTCTATAAGGAAAGTTCAGTGTCTCCATGCAGACGGTGGAGACACTGAATGTACCCATTTGAGGAGTGGCAACTGGAGGTATCTCTAGGCTGTAATGTAAATGCTGCCTTTTCTCTGAAAATACTTTACTGCAAAAAGCCTCGCAGAGATTGACTGTATTCACCAGAACAACTAAAATAAGCTATAGTAGTTCTAATGACTAAAATGTCTCTTTAAATGCTTCAGTATACCAAGACATTTTGGACAATGCTATGCTTCCAACTTTGTGGGAACAGTTTGGGGAAGGCCTGTTTCTATTCCAGCATGACTGTGCCCCACAAAGCAAGGTGCTCAACCCCATCAAACACCTTTGGGATGAACTGGACCGGAGATTGTGAGCCAGGCTACAATTGGTCATGAATGCTGCTGATTTTTCTTTCTTATCACTCCTCTAACACCTCACCTCTCATTCCTTACAATTACCAGATTTTATTATTTTATGACGTAAAGTCATGATTTTATTAATGACACAGAGGCGAGTATTACGCTGCACTCTTTTATTTCCGCTTAGCAGCAAAGAAAAATCATTATAATAACAATCCATAACATAAGATGTATATCTTATGTATATCTTTCCAGCAACAGGAACAGCCTGTCACGGCTTACCTTAGTTGGGAGTCCGGTAGGCAGAGATTTTTGCTCACCCTTGCAGATATACACAGCCCAAGATGATAAGGTTAGAAACCACCAGGACTGTGAATCTATGCACAGGGGCTGTGCATGAAAGGTGTTTCCAATACGCAGTACAGACAAGGGCAAATCCAGAAGAGTAGTCAGACACGGTTCCAAAAGTCAGGGCAGGCAGCAAATAGGCAATAACGGATAATCCAAGAAGAAAGGTTCACAAGCCAGTCTTAGGAAACAGAAAACGGGCTACAACGAACTGATACTGCCCTCAGAGAGAGGCAGTATTTTATACCTGGAGTAATGATCAATCTGTCTCAGGTGGATTTTGATAGACAGGTACGAATTTAAGCTGTAAGAGAGAAACATTATGGTAATATCCAACCCACAACTGGATGTATGCATAGTATTATACAGTAATATGTATATCAATCAAATATGTAATATAATAGTATTTGAAATAAATATATATATATATATATATATATATATATATAAGTACAGCATGATAAAAATGACAATATGTAATTTTTCTACATATATATATATATATATATACACCCCCATATTTATACCTGAAACATGATATATATACACCCCCATATTAATGCCTGAAACATGATATATTTACACCCCCATATTTATGCCTGAAACATGGGGGTTATCCAAAGATGTAAATGTGTGGAAAAACTACCCCAGTTCCTTAACAAATTGGTCACCGAATAGTAACCCTCTAGCTTGGGCGCCTGGTTAATTAAGGGCTAAATTGACAAGCTTGGGTTCAATTTTGAGTAGGATGGATTTGCGTCGCTCAGTAGCAATCGCATAGTTTACATTGCCAACCAGGCAAATCATGCGTTGGATCCAACCACGTATGGTATCTTGATCCAGATGTCGGTCGTCGTCGACCGAATTTAAATTTTTTTGGCAGCAGGGCCTAATATGTCCATGACCTTACCCTGACAGTGGGTCAACAAAAAAATCCAAACCCTTTCTCGGCTTTCATCCAATTTTTCCCAAAAACTGGATGATTTTGGGGTCTACAATAGGCGTTTTACACACGGACTCTAGAGGCGATGTACCTCGCCACATGTTCGGAAGGGCACCACTCTACTGAACGCGGATGTCTCAAATCCTCTGTATCAAACAGGGGTAAACCCAGAGGATCCAAAATTTCGTATTGTCACCAGAGCCCGACATACTTACCTGGGCCCCGGAGATCATAGCAGGGAAGGTGCTGTGGGTGTAGGTGGTCGCCTCTCCCCCTGCACTGTCGGAGTCTGTCTCAGAATGGTCATCTGAGGCATCCAGTATGGACTCATCACTCTCCTCTTCGATGTCGCTGAGATCAGACTCATACGAATCAAGCTGGGCTGTTGCCCGCTTCCATAGACTATCCGAACGGTGGAATTTTGTGAAATGAACGCAAACAAATTGGTATTTACATGAAAATCCTAAATACAAGAAAGATAGACTAACGAACGTCTAAAAGTACCAAACTGTGCGCATGTGCAATTTGTCAAACAGGGCGGAAACCCGCGAATAGTGGCAAACTATTGAGCGACGACAAATGCTGAACGCTTGTTCGCAGGGACAATACTCCAAACTTACGAACAGTAGAAACTACCGAACGTAGCAAATTGCGCCTGACTAGAAAAAAAGCAGCGAAATAATAAATCACAACAATAATATAACAGTAGTATATAACTATCCCACAGTTAAGAAAAGCTGGAGAGTGGAATCTGATTGGCTGTTCCTGTTGCTGGGAAGATATTCCTCTCATGTTATGGATTGTTATTTTAATGATTTAACGTTATTTTTTTTCTTTGCTGCTGAGGGAAATAAAAAAAGAGTGCAGCATAATAGGAGCCTCTGTGTCTTAACAAAATCACTCTATCCCCGCTAGTACATTTCTTCACTAATTCATAGGTACACTCATTATCAGTCTCACTGCTCAGCCGGTGACTTTTTCCTGTCTGCTGCTCTTATTCTTACTGCTAACTCGCGGCAGCTCCTCTTCTCTGGAACAGTCTGCTTATTCCCATCAGACTCTCCCCTAGTCTTCAATCATTTTATAGTAACTTGTATTTCACAAACCTATCTCTGACTCTCTCTTAAAGGGCAACATTCCACTCAGCTCTATTTCCACAAGGGCCACATTCCATTCAGGTCTATTTCACAAACCCATCTCTGACTCTCTCTTAAAGGGCCACATTCCATTCAGGTCTTTCAATCCTGCTACCCATCACGCTGCCCTTCCTATTGTGTTTTTATATCCCACCTCTTCTAGATAGTTAGCTCTTTCAAGTAGGGTCATCATCAACCTATTGTTCCTGTAGCATTTTGTAATTGTATAATTTATTCTTAACCCCTTAAGGACCGCTGACGGTTCAGGACCGTCAGCGGTAAAACGTGCGTTTGGACCGCTGACGGTCCTGAACCGTCCTAACGGTTTTGGGCAACTTACCTGATCGCCGTCGGTCCCACGGCGGCGATCAGTGCTCCTCCCGGTCCAGGGGGACTGCCTGTCTGCCCGGGCAGTCCCCCCTCGGCAGATCAGGACCCCACGGCCATGTGATCACTCGATCACATGACCGCAATAGGTGTCTGTGTATCTGCCTGCAGGGGGACTGTCTGTGCTGACAGGCAGTCTCCCTGCAAGTAAAAAATCATAAAATAAAGTTAAAAAAAAAAACAATCAGTGTAAAAAAAAAAATAATATGTATATATATATGATATATATACATGTATTATATCTATATATACACCTATATATAATATATGTATATATATCATATATATAATGTCATACTACGTGTATTTTTATATTTATATATACGTATATTAATATAAAAATACACTTATATTTAAATTACACACGAATATATATAATAACTATATATATATGGTATATATATATTATTATAAAATACAAATAATATGTTAATAAAAATAAATAACGGGGGCGGAGCCAAGCGGGCAAACAGACTAGACGCACTGTACCAGAGCTCCTGCCGTGATGGCCCAAACGCGACGGATAACCCGAGGAAAACCGCTAAGACACCTCCACAAATCAGCCTATCGGCTAGAGGAGGCACTCTGGAACACGCCGATACCAGACTCGGCACCAATCCTGACCGGGAACCGCGGCAATGGAATGAGGCCTAGCGGCCGCACGGGGGTAGGACGGCCGCCTTCCAACCCGATGCGGACCGCAACAAGAGAGTGCAAATCGTGCACCCCCCCCCCTATGGACCGGTGGGGGATATCCCGGTCCCCGCCGGACGGAGTGTCCCGAACCCAGCGCCAAGCAACAGGCACAAACACCTCTAAAAGACACGCGGTGCAGGGAACACCCAAGATGGCGGCACATTATCAGCCATCCGCATCAGACAAGCTACAAACACAACCAGAAGCGATGCACACCTGGGAACAAGCAAGTGACTCCATTACACTTATTTTTGTACGCTTCTGGGCCAAGCTAGAGGCACGCCTAGGGACTGAAGTGCCACGCAGAATCACCTCTGCCACGATCGGAGCCGACGACGGTCGGGTGAGTGAGGGTCCGCTTCAGGGCAACACCACAACCCAAGAGTCCGATCCCCACGTTTTAAGCCCTCCCGGGCTGAGAGCAACAAGGGGCAAGCCCCTGAGGTGCCGGCCACACAAGCGGGGAACAGCTAAGCGAAGCACCAAGCGACCTGCCATGACTCCTCGCACCTTCCCGAAAGGGTTGAACCTGGCCCACAATGGTCTCCAGGCTCGTGGCCTACAAGCACCAGCCCTCATGCAACCCCGGGGCAGAAGGGGACTCCCGCCTCCGAAACGACGCGGCTCCAAGCAGACGAAACAGCAACCGGGCGTGCGACCCACATCAGTGAGACCACAGACGACCGGCAAGCGCAAGGCCTACAGCGATAGAGTCAACATCCCAGCCCACGCTGCGAACGTGAAGTCCCCAGT
This sequence comes from Pelobates fuscus, assembly GCF_036172605.1. Taxonomy (NCBI): domain Eukaryota; kingdom Metazoa; phylum Chordata; class Amphibia; order Anura; family Pelobatidae; genus Pelobates; species Pelobates fuscus. Next base: position 329,022,851 of record NC_086320.1, on the reverse strand, counting down.
CTCCCAGGTCGGTACAGGCAGCTACCAGCACAGACCTAATAAGCGGAGATGCCCAGGAGCCACCACACCGTACCTGACAGCAATCACCCACGGGCTGACACCGAAGTCCGGCATGCCAAGAACCGGCATGGGTTGAAAGAGACTGGTTTGTGGACTCACAGTACTCTCTAACTTTACCTTGTTTCAGTTTTATGATATTGACGCACAGATATGCTTATCGTTATGCATTGCATTGATAGGACTCTCTTAGATTTAAGCTACTGATTAGCATCATACCTTCAGAGTCTAACAGTACTTTTTATTTGGTATACTTAGATTGTTATATCCGTTTAACCAACCTACTGAAACCCTAGACATATCACCTTTTACTATGTTCATGCAGATGTATGTTACTGTCTTAGATTCTTAGGCCTCATAAGACCGACACAATACCGAAGAATTGTACATGCCTATAGCCTAGTTCAGTCATGTGTCTTAACTTCTTGTACCCACACCACTGTTTATTGCGACCTGTATTTGCCAATACCATGTCCTAATCATTACTAATATCTCGTTTACAAAATGTGTGCTGACAATCCTATTGTCCCTATTGTTTTGCCTGAAAATGTGCTCGAGGACTGCTATTGGGGCACCAAGAGCTTATTTGTTATGTTACCCAAAGCACAACAAAAATAAAGAATTAAAAAAAAAAAATAAATAAATAAATAAATAACAAAAAATAAAAATAATTTTTAATAATTAAAAAAAATTATATATATATATGCAATTTTATTCTAACAGTATTTTGATATTGATATATATATATATATTTATATCAAAATACACTTAGAATGTAATGATATATATATCTATGTATAAATAAATAAATAAAAATAATACGAAATCTACATATGTCCACATACATAATTACATAAATAATTTCATAAATATACACGTAGACGTCAAATATATAAATATGTATATATATTAAAATTATACGTGCATATTTATGTAATATTTTTACCTAATTAAGTAATTTTAATGATTGCAATTTGAGGGACCTGCCTGCCAACCCAGGCCGAAAGTCCAGATAATTTAATTTGCTAGCACTGTGTTTAACCCTGTAACTTTCTATGACACCCTAAATCCTGTACATGGGGGGTACTGTTTTACTCGGGAGACTTCGCTGAACACAAATATTAGTGTTTCAAAACAGTAAAACATATCACAGCGATGATATTGTCAGTGAAAGTGAAGTTTTTTGCATTTTTCACACACAAACAGCTCTTTTACTGAGGATATTATTGCTGTGATATATTTTACTGTTCTGATACACTCATATTTGTGTTCAGCGAAGTCTCCTGAGTATAACAGTACCCCACATGTAGATGTTTTATAGTGTTTGTGAAAGTTACAGGGTCAAATATAAGGCTTGATTTAACTTTTTTTTTTTATTGAAATTTGTCAGATTGGTTAGGTTGCCTTTGAGAGCGTATGGTAGCCAAGGAATGAGAATTAGCCCCATGATGGCATACCATTTGCAAAAGAAGACAACCCAAGGTATTGCAAATGGGGTATGTTCAGCCTTTTTTAGTAGCCACCTAGTCACAAACACTGGCCAAAGTTAGCGTTTTTTGCATTTTTAACACACAAACAAATATAAATGCTAACTTTGGCCAGTGTTTGTGACTAGGTGGCTACTAAAAAAGACTGGACATACCCCATTTTGAATACCCTGGGTTGTCTACTTTAAAAAAATATGTACATGTTAGGTGTGTTTCGGGCATTTATGACAGATAACGGTGTTACAATGTCACTATTGATACATTTAAAATATATATATATTGAAACCGCAATTTCCTACTTGTATTTATAGGCCTATAACTTGCAAATAAAGCATGTAAACACTGGGTGTTTTTAAACTCGGGACAAAATTTTGAATCAATTTAGCAGTTTTTTTCATTAGCTTTTGTAGATAAGTAAAAGATTTTTCAAGTAAAAGTCCAAAAACATGTTTTTTTTTAAATTTTTCACCATATTTTTTTTTTTTTTTTTTTTTTTTATACAATACATGACATAATACAAATAATGGTATGTAAAGAAAGCCCTTCTCGTCGTGAAAAAAACAATATATAACTTGTATGGGAACCGTAAATGAGAGAGCGGAAAATTACAGCTAAACACAAACACCACAAAAGTGTTAAAACTGCTCTGGTCCTTAACGTACAAACATCGCAAAAACAGGCCGGTCCTTAAGGGGTTAAATTCCCCCCTTTATAATATTGTAAAGCACTGCGGAATACGTTGGCACCAAATAAATTATAATAAGAAAAATACAACAAGGAGTATATTTCCAGTTTACTATTTTGACTTAAATTCAGTATGAATCCTCACTTTAGTAAATAGCTATGAAATCCAATTCTGTCATTATCCAATATCTAACCTTACCCCACCCCATTCTAACAACTTCTAACATTATTATTTAACCCCGTATGCATTGACACAACTACATACACTCACTATACTCACAGATTCAAACACAATATATTACAATATACACATACATATATAAATATGCAGTTGTCCAATGTGAAGATCTGCTTTTAGATGTTTTTTTTTTACTTGCAAGGTCCAGTTAATAAATTAGGTAAACTCACTTTATCTGCCATATTTGGTGAAGGGCAGTGACCAACTGGCGTCTTAAATAGCCTTGCTATGCGTGTTACCACACTGATTAGTGTCAAGTTTTGACACCGTTTATAACCCTAGATAACACTAACAGTAAAACTAGCCCTAACTAACATTAATTTTGAAAATATACAGATTACCAAGCTGTAACAGCTATGGTGCCAGGAATCCCCTTACTGTGTTCTAGTCAAACAATTTACGAACATGTACATGGTGCCTCTGATCCAGCCTCCCCTTATAATATTGTGAATACAAGACTTATTCACAAAATCTTTATTATTAACATTAAAAGCTTACTCCATGAAAAAGCAATTTTATACAAATAACCTCAAATAAAATATGCTTGCAACTTATTTGCAAGGTTTCTTGGGGTATATGAAATATTGGATTACAATAACTGCAGATCTAATATATGCAGCTTTTGCAAGCCCTCCCTTTTTTCCCAGCACAAACATTATGTGACTGTCCAATCACAGACTTCTCCAAAAGTTGTACTACATCACATTGAAAAATCTTTGCAAGGCAGATACTCTGAGCAATTGCCTGCATCTTGAGCTAAAGTAACAGAACCTGCTATCTATTGTCAATAAGTAGTGACCATTAGAGGGAAGAAAAAAGGCACAGTAAAAAAAATAAACATTTCCAAGCAGGATTTTCCCAGACACTTTGACTTCAGCTATTTAGAAGATGGACATACCAGCAGTGTTTTACCATTGCTATGCTTGTGTGGGAGTGAGGGATGTGTCATCGATCTTACTGTAAGACCGGTGAGGTTTGATTCAGACTGGGAAACTTTGATTCACTGGTTTAGAATTATTTTACTAATTTGTGATTTATTTATTTTTTTTAATTTCCTTTTTTTTTTTTTTTTTTTAAACAAAACATGTTTTTCATTAATTTACAAGTTTATAAAAGGAAACATCACTTAATATATATATTTTTTTTAGTACAGATAAAATAATATAATAATGACATTCACAAACGGCTGATATTACATTACCGTTAGGCAAACCAGTATTTTAGCTGTTTTTGCATTAAAGTATACTAATTGGTCCATTTTTGCTCCATTTTGAATCATCTCTATATTTTTTTCTGAAACAATTGCATTGACCGAGTTTACCAGAACCGAAAAGCCACATGGATGAAACTCGTCTGGACCAAAAAACTTTTTCTCACAAATCAATTTGGACGAATCAAACTTTTTTGCCTTGTGCAAGTCTAGTTCCTAGTATACATACAACTCCCCCCACTTAATATCTCATAATTTTATTAAAGGACACGGAGGCTCCTATTATGCTATTCTCTTTCTTTTATTCCTCAGCAGCAAAAGAGAGAAATACTGTAAATATTCAACAAAATTTAAATAATAACATCATTTACCCCGAAGGGTTAACCATATATAACACATTAACCAATGAGAGTGTCCCTATCCTAATAATGTCCCATGTGACCTTAAGCCACTCCTCTTTCTTTTGCTGCTGCCTCCTCAGCTAAGTACAAATTTACATCTCTCTACATATTTGGAAAATTATCTATTTATCTCTGTTTAGTTTGGTACATTTGCCTTAATTTAACCTTGTTGCATTACCTATGCCTTATTTGTCCTTTTTTCTGTGGTAAATTATTTGTTTTTTTTTTTATCACTGTTTTATTGCTGTGTTTGTTGCTCCCTTTTCCCTCCCCTCCCTCAGTCACCTGGTCAGTTTGATTATCTTCCGACCAGGCTTTTCTACCATCCTGCTTTGAAGGGACCTCAGTCTGGGGCTCCATCCTCGCACTGGGTACCGTTTCCCGCGGTCACGACGGTTCTCGTCGTTAGCCACGCTAAGTGCCGCTCGCGCATGCGCTCATAGTGAGTGCGCATCGCGGTGGCCATGTTTTGATTGGCGGTTTTGCCGCGCTTTTTCCTATCGCGGCCAATACGCTCACCTGGGGGCGGGAACGTGTCTGTGTTACTAGCCTGCTCTACTGCTCTAACTGTGCCTAGTTTTTTCTTGTTACTCAGCTTTGCATATTGTTTTACTTGTGCCTCTTAAAGCTGTATTGCTTAAATAGCTGGTGCCTCTTAAAGCTGTATTTCTTAAATAGCTGGTGCCTCTTAAAGCTGTATTGCTTAAATAGCTGGTGCCTCTTAAAGCTGTATTGCTTAAATAGCTGGTGCCTTTTCAGCTGTTGGCTTATTTAGCTAGCTGCTAAACTGTCACACTCCTACTCCACAGATAGTAGTGCCCAGTTAAGGCTAAAAATATTTATCTGTCGGTCATTTAATCCTTTCCTCCTGGCCACGCAATGATTGAAGGGCCACAGGAGCAAATGGACTCTGAAGAGTTGCATTCCCTCCTGGACGCGGCTATGACAAAGTCCGTGACACAGGCCATATTTATCGCTATGGGGGCCATGTCAGACAATATCTCACTGTCAATTACCAAGGCACTGAAATCCTCCACTTCTAACCCCCCAGAGGATAATCCTAGTTCTTCACTTTATTGACTACATCGTTTTTCTGTTTGAGGAAGTGTTCATCGACAACATCAAAAGAAAGAGGAGTGGCTTAAGGTCACATGGGACATTATTAGGATAGGGACACTCTCATTGGTTAATGTGTTATATATGGTTAACCCTTTGGGGTAAATGATGTTATTATTTAAATTTTGTTGAATATTTACAGTATTTCTCTCTTTTGCTGCTGAGGAATAAAAGAAAGAGAATAGCATAATACTCGCCTCCGTGTCCTTTCTAAAATCATGACTTTACATCATGAAATTAGTCAAATCTAGTAATTCTTAGATGTGAGAGAGAGATGAAAATAACACACAAAGAGAAGAGGATCGCGGCGGAGTTCGTCAAAGGCGAATTGAACGAGATCACCAATAGATCAATGGGAACTGCCAAACATCAGAGGCTCCCTAAAAACTACCTTGCCGAAAGTTTCTGACTGATTCATTACGGAACAAAAATCTTAGTTGGTGAGGGGCGGAGCCTGGCCGTCGACCTAAGCAGACGCAGGGGACTCGAGCTCCTGCTTCCCGGGCAGGAAAACCGGCATAATCGAGGGCTGAATAGCCCAAGGACCCACCAGGGTGCGACTGCCAAGTCGGGGGTGCACCTCTGGGCACACCGATACCCTTTCTGGGCTCGTAGGAGCCGGAAAACCGGAACGGCAAACGCGCCCTACAGGGACCGGAGCTGGGGAGAGGCGGCCGCTCTCTCCGACACCGGATCCCTTCAACGACGAAGCAGGGTTCCAGCCCCCCCCCCTTGGACCGGTGGGGGATATCCCGGTCCTACTAGCTGGACGGACCAGACAGGCTGCCCAGACTCGAGCACACACTACCGGGAGAAGCAAGCAGGAGTCAGGCGGAGCGTGTCCAAGATGGCCGCCCACCATGATTCACAAAGGGGAGCCACGAGCAAAGGTGTGCAGCCCTCCTCCCTAGAGGCCCTCGACAGGCTCTGCTCAGCCTTCTACAAGCTACAATGTAGCAGGGGCATGCCCAGTCTTCAAGCAGCGCGGGCAGTGGCCATGTGGATTCGACCGCTGACCCGCCGACGCTATTATGGTGCCCCACTACAAGCACTCCAAGCGGGCGTTCGCCCACACAAGCACAGACAAGCGACTAAAACAGAGACAGTTCACACCAACTTGGGCACCCCAACCTACTTACACGTAAGCGGTAAGGTGCAAGCCGTATCACCCAAAAGCCCAGAGCGCACCTCCGACCAGCTGACCACCATGCGGCTACCTGACACAGGAGTGGCACAACAAGTATCGCCGGCATCACCCGCCCGCCGCACAACCATCACCGCTGAAACAGACCCGCAGGGAAGAGGCGCTCAGTCACCAACCACGCACCTAGCCAGCAACCACCTCTTACCACTGCAAGGAACGAAGATGCCACAACGGACCAGCACCTCCCTAGCACCCCGCTTCAGATCCGCATCCACGACCTCCAAAGCAGCGAGAGCGGTTGGAAGACGGAGGGGACAGACGGCAGGGAGACACGGAACTCACGGCGACCTGGACTCTCCTTCCTACCTCATGAGGGGCAGGCCAGTGCAAGCAGATGCAAGGAGTCAGAGGGACAAGCCGAGAGACTCAAGCTCCCCCACAGGTGGATCTGGACTGACAGCCGCGGGCATAGGTTGAGTCGGCTATGTGTGAAGGGACGCTAGTTATATAAATGCCAGAATCCGCAGCTTCTTCTCCCCCATAATATTGCTCTTAAGGTGCCTTGTATACTTCCCACATACTATGCATAGCCTTGCTTTATTTAGCACGCACACAACCCTCCGACAAACCTAACCGGTTGCATGTTCATTTAGGGTCACGAATGCGTTGCCACAAAGTCACTGAAGTGCTCGCTATTGTGTTCACGCTATACTAGACGATACAGTACCCTTCAGACTACCAATAGGTCAGTAACCTAGCCTGTCCCATAAACGCTCACACCAGTATACCTACTGACACACTATGTAGGACCATATTTTACTGTACAAATGGTGCAGATTCACCTAAGGTCCTGAAGTTCACACTTAATGCCCTATCATTCTCTGACACAACCTGTTTTACCCAGTTAGTTATTCTATTCTATTTTATTAAAAACACGCAAGATTCTACTGTTTTATTCTTAAGTATGACCTCTAAGTACCAATGCTGTCAGCATGCTGCAAGCACGTTTGATACAGACTGTTAACATTTAGATATGTCTGCCTAGCATAATTTGTTTCTTAAACCAAAATGTGCAAAATTTTCCATGCCACTGTTTAACCTATGTTTAACCATAAATGTACGCTGTTGTGGCGTATGAATATGCCTTGTACTCACCTGCACAACAAAAATAAAGAATTAAAAAAAAAAAAAAAGAAAATAACACACAAAAATCCAGACTTATAGCATTTCATTAAAGAAACACTGTACTGTGTTAGTACAGTTATTTTAGAATAAGTACTTTGTCTCAAATATACATTGTAGAGTTTTGGCAACTGATTTATTAATACATTATTTTAAAAAGTAATTATAATTATAATTACCTATTTACCTTTATTCCAGCACCTTAAGTAGCCCTCTCGTAGGATTCTGCTCTGCCCCTTCTGGCTTCATGAGGTCACCAGACCAATCCAATATTTCTCATTCAGAAGCATTGTTGACCTTATGTGCATATGCTTCTCTTGCCTCAATGTGCCATTCAAATTATTCTCAAACAGAATCATTAAACACTATGAATCTCTATGAGAAACCGAACACAGCACCACGCAAGTGTGCATTTACGTGTGATGTGCTCATTGGCAGCACCACTCACAAATTACTGTACTTCTACGAGGCTTGTTTGTGCTTACTAATGTCAAGGTATGTTTTGGTAATGAGAGCCAGGAAGTATGATTCCCAGCACTCTAATACAGAGGGCTTGGGGTATGGCTAGAAGCTGCGTTTTCAAGATCTCATACAAGAGAACTACAACAACTTGGGAAACTGGATAAAGGGGGACATGTTTAGGGCACTATAACAACTTCAAAAGGTGAAGTTGTTATAGTGCCTACAGTGTATCTTTAATGAAAAAATGGAATCATGTGTGCTTGTGAGTGACAGCAACCACCAGCTTTAAGTTGTTGTATTTTTTAAATTACTGAGTATCTATCATTTCTATGTCTATTTGTATTTTTTATTTTGTTTTTTAAATCTACAGAATGCATTCAAAATGTGGAGTTAACCTGTAATGCGTCTCTTTTATTTCTGGAAAGTCTTGATGGAACAATTTGTTGTTATCTGCTTCACAATGTATTTCAAGTATAGGCACACTGGGATAATCGAGGAGAGTTACCTTTAAAAACTCATAGGCAAGGCTAACATAAACAGATGAAGTATAGAAAAACACCTGTCTAATTAAAGATCCAGCTCATATCCCCTTTTTTATTTCAAGACATGTAGAGAATATCTGTCTGATCCCTTACAGTAATGCGTGTTGTGATAGACTATTCAGCACTTGGAGAGAAATGACAATTGAGCTCTACAGGCTTAGTTTGTAGGAAGAGGTAAAGCCAGATAGAAATTGTGTGTGCTGTACTAACAGCAAAGATTAATCTCTTATTTTATACATGAAATGTCACCAGTGGCTCTTTTCTTGTACCAGCGGAAACAGGCAAAATCTTCTACATATAGCAGATTATCCAGCGGAAAGCCTACTGGCACACAGAGTATTCTTTCTAAAATGTTCCATTGTTTATATGATTGAAGTAGTTTGAATGCACATAAAACAGATGATAGGATGTAACATGGGATAAGAGCCACTTGGACCATTTAACCTGTCCATTGTGATACAGCAGACTTATTTAACTTAATGTCACATTTGTTGTGAAGTATATATTTATGCATATCCCAGACAATCTTGAATTCATTTACTGTGGCTTTACTATTTCCCTTGGGATGTTACCATTTTTGCATGGTAAAGTAGAGTTTTGTACCTAACCCTTTGTGTTCTGTCTACTAATATAAAATGTTGTGGGATTTATTAACTAAACTTTAAAATGTAGAGAACAAAATGTAAGTGAAAACGTCAAGCTATATTTACCAATATATTGCAACTGATTAAAGCAAAGTTAGAGATTTTTTTCCTGATTAGTCTTTTTAGCCTTAATTTTGCCCTTCAGACTTTTGTTCACTATAATTCAGAGTTTAGTAAATAAACCATTTTGAATTGTTGGTAATTTACTTATTGGTAAGAGAATTTGTTTCAGGATATCAGCTTGATCTGATTATAAAACCACCAAACCTCTAGAAACAATATTTCAGGATGTGGAAAATTGTTAGGGCACATTTTTAAGTGAATGACCCGAGGTAAATTAAAGTACGTTTTACTTTCCAATAATACAGAGTATTTAGTGTTCACATAGCTGAGGGTGTGTTTGCAAGTTGCAACCGCCTTATTGAATGAAGGTGCCGTGGGAAAGTAGACTCATGCTCCTAGGGTTTTTAAAATGAGAGAATATATTTAAATCAACATTAGCAAATACACAGTATTCTTAAAGAAATGTGATAGGTGAAACCTATGCAAATATACCATTAATCAAGCTTAATTCACACATTCTAAGAGAAAAATTAAATTTTAACAGGATTTTACTTGAAGCATTTTGGGATAACTATCAAGGTTATTCACTAAAGTGAGAATTTTAGAGTATTCAAAGTGAATTTTGAATTCAATTGTACAGCCCTGCGGAATATGTTGGCACTTTATAAATGCCGGTAATAATAATAATTTGAATCCACAATAGATGACCTCAAAGCATAGTTGCCTTTTTTTTTTTTTTTCAATTCAGCTATTTGGCATTAAATTTGATAATCACTTTAATTTCCCCAACAACTCTCACTTTAGTAAATAAGCCTTTATGTGTTTTGCAAAAGATGCTACATAACCCTGTTCCTGTGAATATCCCAGGTGTGGTGTATAGAGTGCTCTCTCGGGTCCTTTCTCTGTTGTTCTGTATCTAATGACAAAAACAGAAGCCACAAAACATTTTGAGAGATTTATCAACACAAAAACAGGTGCTGTTCTGGAGCAAAAGGCCAAATAAGAACTAGTCTCCAGAGAGACAAATTGAATGTTTATTAACATTTAGTACTTTATACACAGAATAAAACCTGTATTACCTTGATTAATCTTCCCCGTCCTTCATCCACATATACAGCCCGATGGCCACTATGGGTCTGGTTGTCTCACTGACTAATGACACTGATATTCGATCTCCACACCATGCCGCTACGTCTTGTTACAAAATGTATTAGAATAGCATGGGGTTTAGAAATTAATGAGGTAAAAGTGTTTAAACTAGATTGGATCCGTTAATGCAAGTGCACAAAATAGAGTCCTCATAGTTATGTATCAAAAGTATTTTTTGCAACTCTGGGGATCCATCAGTATAATTGGCTGGTGGATAATATTAGTGAGAAAGTTAAAATAATGCCTATCAAATAAAAATAATATAATAATAAATACTGGTAATAATATAGGGATATATTCATAAACATAAAGTTAACATTTGAAGAGATTTCAACCACAACTCATCTGGACTCAGCAGATCAACTTGGCATGTTCCCCGGCATGTTAACTGGATCGTGATTTGAAAGATTCCATAAAAATTGTAGTCTTTTCACAAAGTTAAAACTTCAGGCGTATATGGTGTTTGAAACATAAAGATAGTGATAACAGAAACATTGATACCAGTCTGATTTAATATTTGACAAATCCAATTTGATGCAGTATTTTCTTTTTTCGAGATAAGTAAGTGATGATTACTCTATTTAGTCTTGATAGGAGGACATCTGTGCCAAAGTCAAGTACAAATCGAAAAGAGTTCAAAGGAGCAGGTTTTGTCCTTCCTTTAAAACATGATGTATAACCCTTAGGGTGTTTTTAAAACCGTGTTTTAGTGTAAACGAGTATTCATTGTATTTATTTGCTAGGCAAAGCCAGCAAAATTCCATGGTTCCATAACAAAATAGCTAAACTTTTGTAGGTGGAATTTGCTATACAGAAGAAAAATGTAGAACACTATACAGTCATTTTCAAATTGTTTCTCTGTGACAGTGCATGTATTATAGTGAATATTTTTATTATATTCTAACACAATATTACCATCAGGACAGATAGATTTAGATAATCATACTAGGGACGGAGCCTAACCTTCAGGTTCACCTGGCACTTGAGCTCCTTCATATTTGGTCGAATTTGGGGTGTTACTCCAGGCCAACTCGCCTCTCAGGTCAGGGGTTCCCAGCAATTTGTAAGACACCTTTTTCAAGTGTTTCCTCCACCGGGAGCCTGAGAACATCTGCTGCAGTCTACTATGAAGAGGGAGAGGCGGCCAGTATCCCCACTCTTTGGTTCTGTAGCGTTACTTACCTTATCCAGGGGCCGGTCGCGGTCCTCTCTTCGAGCCGTGCGCGGTCCTGCTGCACGAGCCGCGCACGGCTCATCCGACGGCTTCACTAGGAAGGCGGGCAGTGACCGCGAGAAGCGGCCACGTGTCCCGCCTGAATCTAAGAGTACGCCGCAGGTCTCGGGCACGCTCTTAAAGAGCCAGTGGGAGCCTAAATTGTCAAAAGGCTCCCATTGGCCCCTGTCATGCCACACTCCCCATACACTTACCTTTTGGGGGTGTGGATATGACAGGAGCCAATCAAAGTAGTTTATAAGCTATTTAAACGTACCTCTCCCTTTACTCCCTGCCCTATCGTGGTTTCTGTTTCAGTTCCCTTTAGCGCTTGTTGTGTTCAGTTGTGTTCCTTCATATTGACCTTGGCTTTGTTTCTGACTACGTTATCTCTTTATCCTTATCTGTTCACTTTGCCGGCTTTCTGTTTACTGTGTACCAGTCCCCAGCTAGTCCTAGTTTACGCTGTCTCTCTGTGCCCTTGACCTCAGATCGTTCCTGACTCTGTCTCCTCTTATATACATCGAGTCCGGCCATTCTAAGGTCCGGTAGACGTATCTCTCCTCTGTGTTGTCCTTTGTTAAGTTGAATCCTGCGTGTTGGGGTATATATTCGTTACAGGGTCATGGCCCGGAACACGCAGCTCTCCTACCCCCCCTCCCCCCCCCGGAATGGTGGGGTATATCCCGGTTCCCTCTGCAATCATTTCAACTGCAGCACTTATAATTACCACATATTCAGAGTTGCTGCCAAATTGCTCTCCCGACACTCCAAAATGGCAGCTGCACTTCTTGTATCCTCACATGGCGTAGATTCACCACAGCAGGCTTGTCGCGGCTTAACAGCCTACCTCCTGTTGCAGCTTGTTGTGATTTTCCAGCACTTCTGATTCACATTGAGGACACGAGTTGCATCTACCAAGCTTAATCTCCAATAAGGAAACCAGAAAAGCATGTGGCCAGAGAAGGTGAGGCCCTCTCAGGGCAGGATAATTAAGAAAACGCGTACACAATCTTTTGCTCACATACCTAGGCTGAGAGCCATCAGAGGACTAGCCGCATCGCCTACATATGAGAAAGATAACACGCCGACAGCAGCAACAGTCATCCAAATTTTCCATCCTCCCCCAGAAAGAGACAGACTTGACCACCACAGTTAAGCTTGTGATCTATACTTAGACTTTGCTCTAAGGCTAGTAACTGTTACTCAGCATGTTTCTTATTTCATATAATAGTCATGTTGTCCCAATGTAGTTTTTCCAATCTAAGGCGTTAAGCCCACTACTATGTAGAACTGCATATAAACATGTCCAGTACGTTCGATATGTTTTACAGTACTGTTTAGCTAGCACATGTTAGTCAAGCGTGATTTTCTTGAACTATAGTATGAGTAAGAGTAACAAACTCAGGTGTCGTCATATGCCTTAACTCCTTTTTTCTTTTCTGTAATGATTTACACATCGTCTCAATAAAGGAAGAATGACAGATAATCATAGTACTACACCATTCCTCTCTCTTCTACTTTTTCCTGTTCTCCTCTTTTCCTTTTAACTTGCTTTCATTTCCTATATCTGTTTTATTTCTACTCCCATAAATAGCGTAAAATCATTTGTAGAGTATGCCCAGATTGCTTTTTAAATGATGCAAGAATGTGAGACACATGTATGATTTACATCATAATGGTAACAGCATAATTTATGTTGTATATTTTCTGTCAATGTCTTAGATTACATCTAAGGGCAGAATTATTATTAAAAATTATAAAACATGAAATCTTCCTTCTTAATGTCATCATTGTGCAACCTTTTTGCTCTGGTGGGTTTTCAGGTTCTCCAGTAAATGTTTTTTTTTTTTTTTTTTTTTTATCAAACATGGAAAAGTACATTGTACAGGGGATGTTACATAAAAGATCAATGGGGGAAAATAAATACTGGTGCATATCACATTCACCATACACTCATACATTTCTCCTGCCGAGGTGTAGAGCAGATGCCTACATGAAGTCCATCCATTGCACAGGTATATACCTAGTAAAAAGCAATGATTGCAACACTATTTTTTTTCCATGAACAACAAAGTGTAGAAACCTGAAAACAAATTTGCAAATTTTAGACAAAAATAGTTGATTTACAAATATTCTACAACTCACCAATAGTCACAGCTCGGCTATTATAGCCTGACTTTTGCAATTCAGTTTGGGAATATGTATTAATTTATTCATTTAGATTGACTGTTTTTGTAATGGTGCTTTGGTCTCATTGGGTGTCCAAACTTTGCCCTCCAGCTGTTTTGGGCTTCAGTTCATATTTTTCTCTCGCAGACAGTGGTCTGCATACATTCTTAAAATTAATTTCGGTCCCATCTCCTAACACCCATCTCCTGCACAGCATTAGCCTCACCATATTCATCATTGTGGCAGCATTGACTGCTTTGGAGCGTGTGCTGCCTGGGACCTGTCCGGCTAATCATGATGCATTTGTGACTGCAGCAAGTTACAGATTTTTGTTGGTAGGAGGAGAGCCCCAGGGTGTGTTTTAAAACCCATAGATATCTTCATTGAGGCTTGTCTTTTCAGATATTTAAAAACTGTCAAACACAAAATTCCCTCTACAAATTAATGCATGTTGGGTTTTGTTTTTTACTATGAAAATAGAATTATTATTTACATGGCGCCAGCATATTCCGCAGCACTTTACAATTATAGAATGAGGATAATTGACATAAAATATTAACAGTGAAAAGAGTTGAAGTTCCCGCTCAAACAATCTATGAAAAAAATGAAAGTACAGCAATATTCTAACTTACATTGTGTTCCTCTTAGTCAGATACTTACTCTATATTATTTTAGATTTTGTTATATTTATATAAACCCGTTAACATGTTGATAATTATCACACAAATCCCTTTCAGCTGAGTTGAACAAAGCCAATGCCTGTTAATCTATGGACGAACAAATTGATTCATAAAGAAAATCTAAACAAATAAATTTGTTCGTCCATAGATTGACAGGCATTGGCTTAGTTCAGCTTAGCTGAAAGGGGTTTGTGCACAAATCTACTTATCAAACCAAGCCGCTAACCGAGCGCCGGCCCTGCTGTGTGTCTTCAAAGATCTCCCTCACCGGCCCACAGGCAGTTACATGCGGCCTCCGTCTGGGAGGGAGGGAGACAAAAGAGGACCCAGAGCTCTATCTTGCTTCCTCACTCACACACAGCACACACAAACACTGCACTACTCACACACAAAGCCTTTAAGTCTTGTTCTTCCCCCCTATATTGTTCATGAGTGGCTAGACATGCTATGTGTTGTTTTTCAGTACCTCCCAATGTGCTTAAAAGTTATTAATGAGCAACAATGGGTTGTCACTAGTGATAGCTATTTTGATTTCCACATTTCAGTCATCAAAAAACACTATAGCTGTTATTTCAGACAAAAAGATTGACATTTCCAGACTGAAAAAAATATATAATATCCTATAGTCACACTATATTACAGGGGAAATAATTAATCTGTCTGTGATAAATGTGCTAGAAATGTGACTTTTGCGTGCCTTATACATTTTATTGGGCACACATGCTGAAGGGAACTATAATGCTCTGATCAAACAAGTTCTGTAAAGAATAAGCCAAGATCCAGGAAATGGAAAAATGCAAAATGCTCAATACACAATTACACTATTTGAAAGATATTAATAATATCATCACAACAATAAATGTTGCACTGTAATATTTATGCAGCATAGCTCGTGGCGTTTCCTGTTTCTCTGACTGTCAAATGATAAGAAACATGCAAAATTCCATAACACATACAGCTTCCACTGATATCACATTTCTACGTTATATGTGTTTTAAACAAGGAGTTTTTTGTTTGTTTGTTTTTTTATTACTATGTTAAATATAATTAAATCGTTTTATTTTGATGTATGTTTTTTTTGTTGTTTTTATTAAGTCTTTTCCACTGGTGACCTTGGTATTTACTAAGGGCCAAGTTCTGATGAGCTCATGCCAAGTTGATAATTGATAGAGAGTTGACAGATGAAAATTTTACTGTTATCCTCCGGAGTCCTCACTAATGGAAAGCTTTAGAGCAGATATGTCAATTTTTTTTTACCTTTTGCAGCTTAAATACTCACAAGAGACTAATACAACATATTTTTAAACCCAGGAAATAAGTTTAATCATTATTTTACTTACTTTGAGGTAGCTGTAGGAAGTACTGTTTTCAACACTACCATCTTCTCCATACAGATCCGGTCAGCCTTGTATGCCCTCTTCATTTGTCACTGTCAAATTTGTGTGTATTCAATAGCACAACATTAAAAACCTGGGGATCACCCAGAATGTCTGAAATCATCCATATATTCCTCTACGTACTTTTTAAATGTTTATTTTTTTGTAAACTAGTATTATTGAGTAGTTTTTTTGTATTTTTTCTTCAGAGCATACAACAAAAGAACAAGTAAATCGAAAAACAGCAGAGGTAACTTAAAATGCGTTGACAAATGAGATTGATTTTACAGACAGGAATATTTTGAATGTAGTGTAAATTATTCATAAATAAGTAAGATAACAGTATTTAGGATAATATATAAAATGGCAAAAGGGGAGCCTGACTGCCAAGGCAAGCAGACGTGCACAGCTTGAGCTCCTGCATGAAAAAGAGGAAAACTGTAATATTGAGCTTAAATACTGGGCTCATGCACAAAAAGCTTGGCAGAACCTGTACTCAGGAGACTCCGGGCACACAATATCACACTTACCATGAAACCACTGTTGATGACAGCCCGAGAGCCTGAAGGTAACCTGTTGGGGCCTGGTCGAAGCTTCCATCCGAAGGGAACTCTGGAGGGACAAGAAGTCTAGGCCCCACGCCTATGCTGAGGTGACAGAGAGGCGGAATCGGAAGGGGACGCATTCAGGCACAACACATGGAACCGTAACTACCCCACACTCTACAGGCCATCCTAGGCCGAGGGCCAATCGGAGAACACCTCCGAGGTGCCGTCCACACTGCCCGAGGCCCGACCGCCACTGGCGGTGGCAAAACAACCAGGCACTCCTGGGCACCCAAAAAAGGGTAGACTCGGCCTCAAGAGGAACCCGAGTCTGTGGGCTGCAGGCGCCGACCCTTTTCACGGCCTGGGGTGAGAAGGCGGCCCCCAAACATCCGCATCCCACCATGCCCCAGGGGTCACCTCAAACGCAAGGTACCCCCACATCTCGCCTGGGCATTGGCTGATTAAGGACACAAAGGTCGGGGGGACCTACATCCAGCCGCTTCCAGCCATGGACTTCGCTGCTCAGCGGAAATCCCACTCGGACTGTCCACCCTGCCGATCACAAATCCAGCCTATATTGGCTGCACCCTGTTGGACTTCGGTTCTCCATACCTTACTTAATAGCCCATTACAGCGTACTGCTATGTAGAACTCTTGTAGTGTATAATAAGCTTAACGTTTGTTTTTTTGTTTAGTTTTTTTAGCATGCAAATAGGAAGCTTACCTGTTCACCACGACCAATCTGTATTACATGTGCAGTAGTAACTAGCCTCAGCTCAGCCTAAAACGTACGACCAGATAAGCCTATATCTCAGCCTGTGAATAGAATGTCTACAGGGTTATATTCATATGTCCAAGCGAACTGGCTAGAATAGGTAGAACCACAATAAATGTTATAAGAGAGTCCTTACCACTATACCTGGCGAAAGGGCAGTCACTCAGCGCAAAATGCCAATTTAGAGAGGTTCTTTACCCAGCTAGACATGGACGCATGCCCTACCTCCGGTGACCACGAACAAAGATTTTATACCGTATACCTTCCATCACGATAAGCCTGTATAGTTAACTACACCATAAGCGCTAAGCTTAATAGTTCAGCATGTTCATGTTACACTCACCCTAAAAAATGAGACACTTATCTAGGAAATGTTATTTGCAGTTATGCTATGACTAATGTGTACTTAATATTGCACATTTCCCTCCCTTTTATTTATGTATCCCAATTCATCTGTCTCAATAAAAGAAAGATTGACAAAAAAAACAAAAAAACGGCAAAACAGTCTTTGAATGAGTAGAAGAGGTGGAAAATGGAGATTGGGAAATAAATGAGGCAAAAAGATACTGGGGGTCAAGATACCAACCCCTACTGATCAAGCATCCCATAGTTATAGCGTTGAACTAATAGTTGAAAACATTCAATCCATTTGGATCATATACAACATACTGTCAAGTACCTCTCTTGTACAGACACTTGGCAGGCTTTTGCACATTGTTCAGAAGTGTACAGATTACATGAACCTTGACTCGAACTGTACACAAATGACTGGTAAGACAGCAGTTTCCATGTAGATACCTGTGTCTTAGCTTTGATAAACCATTAAGCTCTCTCTATTATGAAAAGCTATTTATACTTTATTTATATAACTTCGATACTGGTCATGCATTCAAGAAAAAGGTAAAAATAACCTTCTTTTTGTTGTGTAAAATAACTACATTGTAAAAATAACTCAAAAATGATGAGGCCTCTTTAACATGTGAAGTTGAGTTTGACTTTAGGATTTAAATAACTTAGAAAAATAATGTGGTTAGTAGGTTAGCTGCCTCAAAGTTTGAAGTATATCTGTTCAGGTAATTATGGAACTGATTTAACAAAAAATAGTAAATTGCTGAAAACAATAATTTCAAGTAAAGTCAGAGGGGGACCTGCTTTCCATAATTTGGCAAGATATTTATTAGCTCATCAAATATTAAACGTGCCAAGTTGTAACAGTTCTGCCCCTGTTGTCTTGTTTTGACTACCTCTCTCAGCTGAGACTGTATGTCCTTAGGCCTTGGCATTGATAACCTTGTGGTGGAGGCCTTTGTTTGGCAGCGCATTCTGGGAAATATTACCCCACACATTTCAGAGAGATGCTGAATTGACTGCCAAGTTCTTACAAAGAGTAGGTGAAAAGACGAAACTCAAATGAAATAAAAATGTGGTTTGCTTTACATTACTTGGCAGGATACTGACTCTCAAATAATGTATTTGCCAAGTTGTGAAAGTTCCTCCCATTACAGTCAAGTTCTCCTAATCACTGAATACCCTGCTCACATAGGAACATATATCCCAAGGCTTTGTCAAGTGTAAGCTTGTGGTTGTTCCCTCTGTGTGATAGAGCATGTAGTGAATTGATGCACAATTGTTGAAGGGAGATTATTCCACAACCCTACGTTAGATAGGACACTCTTAGGTCTAGATTTAAAAGGGTACTCCAACCTAAAAAAAAAAGGTTTTTAATTAATGGTTTGGTTTACTGGCATGGTCTTAAAAAGGACAACTTACCAGGACAAGCAGCTGGGAGAACGTGGGCTGAGGGGAGGGGGGGGGAGAGTGGGGTCGGGTGCGACTATTGGTCGCAGTATGCATACTGACAAACTCTAAATACATACAGAATTGACATTAGCCAGCCTGAAACCCTCGTTCTGGACTGGCTAATGACTCTGCCAGAGGTGGAGTTACACCTCTGGTGTCAAAGAAAGGGCTTTAAATCACTGAAGTGGTTGTGGTGCTTGTCGTAACCTTACAGCAATTACACTGTGCTATTGTACCATTTAAGACACCTTATCAAGTTTCAAATCATCCTTAAGTCACCATAATATACCTTTATAAAAATGTATTGGTATCAAATATTCAATACACTATACCGAGATCCAGCATATACTAAATCAAGAAAATAGGACAAAAAAACGCAAGAGAATGCCTTACCTTAGTATACACAAATGTACATGAAACTCCCCTAAAGACAAAGAATCTAATTTTGCATAAACCAGGAACAAGGGATTTCCAAAACTCTGAATGTATCATCATAAATTTGTATTTATAGGCGTCCCCTACAATGACGGCAAAGTGTGTATTTACCATTAAAGTGCATAAGGATTTTCACTCACAGAGTGAGCACACGCACAGAGTGTAGTCATTTATTTTTTCCTGTGCATGACTAACTTAAAGTTTTCTTTGAAATTGAAACACTCCTACAAGAAGGTTGTGCGTTTTATGATTAATGGATATAAGCCTTTAACTTCAGGTTACAGAGAGAGTGTTGAGATTGCAAATCCAAGAGAAAGCTTCACTGATATCCCAGAGGTTAAGTTTCCTTTAATACCTTTAAAATATAAGAG
Source organism: Pelobates fuscus (assembly GCF_036172605.1). Taxonomy (NCBI): domain Eukaryota; kingdom Metazoa; phylum Chordata; class Amphibia; order Anura; family Pelobatidae; genus Pelobates; species Pelobates fuscus. The sequence goes on along the minus strand of NC_086320.1, from coordinate 329,003,102 downwards.
CCCTGGACATTGTTACAGACACTTCTCTTGTTAATGGTGCAACAGAGAAGGTATTAATGTCTTACTAAACCATAATATCAGCATTACAGCTGCAAGTGTACAGGATATGTTATCTGCCTTTTTATGCTTGCTCCAAATACCCAAGTGTATTCACAGCATGTATACAATATCCATTTTGGTGTAGAAAAGGAACTCTGGAGCCGTGTATAGAACGCACATGTGTTCTGATGAGTTGACAATAACCTTGCACAATGCTAAAACGTCTCAGCAGAGAAATCCCCATAAACTAAGATGAAATGGGTGCATTCTGCATATCGGCAACTATGGCCTACCTCGAAAAGGTTGGCTCTCAGATAACCGCGTTTAATGAATAAACAATAATATGTGTGATTCAGTCGTTCAATGTGTTACAGATCAACAAGAAGATTTTAATGTCTGAAAATAATGAATGTTTTCCACAGTATAACTTTTGCTTTGAGATTCTTTGAAACATGACTCAGTTTCCAGGAGCTCTGGCGGCATGTTTAGGAAAATTTCCTTCTTTTATCTGATGACTGATTTATATAGTTATTATTTGAGAACTACGATTAAAAAGTCATGAATGTAATAAAAAGTTTCAAATGATTTCTGGTACAAAATCATCCAATGGGATTTTTGTCTGTTTCCATATATACTTATGTTTTAAAGAGAAATGAAATGTCTTGGACAGCTCGATGTAAGCACATCTTCATATTATGTTATTATTATGTTATTATTTATATAGCGCCAACAAATTCGGCAGCGCTTTATGGTGGGTGGACGAACAAACATGTAGTTATAACCAGACAAGTTGGACACACATCAACATAGGGGGTGGAAGGCCCTGCTCAATGAGCTTACATGCTAGAGGGAGTGGGGTAAAGTGACACAAAAGGTAAGGATAGTATTAGACTAATGACAGTTGCAAGAGAGGAATCAGTCGGGAGCTACTAACAGTTTAATTGATACGCTTTTATGAAGAAGTGGATTTTTATATGATTTTTTGAAGGAGTGGAGACTGGGTAAGTATCTAACGGATGAGGGAAGTGAGTTCCACAGGAACGGTGCAGCCTTCGAGAAGTCTTGAAGACAAGCATCAGAGGTTGGAGTACGGACAGAAGATAGACGTAAGTCTTCAGCAGAGCGTAAGGGCCTAGACGGGACATACTTGTGTATTAGGGAGGACAGATAGGTGGGAGCAGCATGATGTAGAGATTTGAAAGCAAGAAACCGAATTTTAAATTGAGCCCTATATCTTACAGGAAGCCAATGTAGGGACTGACAGAAGGGTGAGGCGTGGGAGGTGTGGGCGGACAGGAAGATGAGCCTCGCCGCCGCATTCATTATGGACTGTAACAGTGCAGGTTTGGAGCACGTAAGACCACTGAGAAGCGGATTACAGAAGTCAAGACAAGAAAGGACAGTGGAATGGACCAGCACCTTAGACGCATCTGGCGTTAAGTAGGGTCGGATGCGCACAATGTTTTTGAGATGGAAGCGGCAGGATTTGGCAATAGACTGAACACGAGCTGACGGGACCGGCGCGGAGGAGGATGGAGCTGACAGGAGCTGCAGGAGAGGCGCTCTCTGCCAGTCCCCCTCCACTGAACTGCCAATGCCACTGGACCACCAGGGAGTGAGAGCCCCCCTCCCTGCCATGTATTAAGCAGGGAGTGGGGGACGAAAAAAATACATAAATAATAAAATAAAAAATAATTAAATAAAAAATAATACAACAAAAAAAATTATTAAAATAATTAAAAAAATAATAATAAAAATGCGCACCCCCCACCAAGGCTCTGCAACACACACACACACTGCACTCATACACACACACTGCACTCATACACACACTGCATTCATACACACACTGCATTCATACACACACACTGCACTCATACACACACACACACTGCACTCATACACACACTGCACTCATATACACGCACTCATATACACACACTGCATTCATACACACACACTGCATTCATTATATACACACACTGTAAATAAATATTCAATTAATATAATTTTTTTAGGATCTAATTTTATTTAGAAATTTACCAGTAGCTGCTGCATTTCCCACCCTAGTCTTATACTCAAGTCAATACGTTTTCCCAGTTTTTTTGTGGTAAAATTAGGGGCCTCAGCTTATATTCGGGTCGGCTTATACTTGAGTATATACGGTAATTATTTTTACTTATCTAAAATTTGGGTGTGACAGGTAATCTATAAATGTAATCATGAGCATGGGGTGGAGTGGTGAGGGAAAGGGAGGGTGGGTATCAGACTTTCTTACAGCAGTATTGGTGCTTGATAGTTTTTAAATCAGGCTGTTGAATAAAGATATATGAGGGTTAGATAAGCTTGCAATAAAGCTGAGGGAGGGGGATATGTATCTAGGCACAGAGATGAAGGGATAGTAGTTATTCAAATAAAAACAAATGCATCAATAAAACAAGGGGGGGTCAGAGGTCAGTCAGAAATCAGAGGGGAAATAGAGGAATGCATATAGGTGAATAAAACAATTACATACAGGGCTAGCAAAACTACACTTTAGCGCAGGCTTCCCATAACTCCGGCCCTCCAGATGTTGCTGAACTACAACTCCCATGATTCTCAGCCTATCTATTTCATTCATAGAATTATGGGAGTTATAGTTCAGAAACATCTGGAGGGAGTTTGGGGAAGCCTGCTTTAGCATGACAGACAAGATATAAAGGCAAGAAAATATACAATGCACACAGGATCAGTAGTGGATCCAGAGCCAGATCTCGGGAGGGGCACTTGTAGATTATTTAAAGAAATAATCCAGGCACAATAACCACTACAGCTCAGTGTAGTAGTTATGGTGCCAGTAGTGCCAGGATCCCATCCCAGAGTAAGTAGTCAAACCATTTAAGAACAGTTTGACAACTTACCTGGGGTCTGCTGGGATATAGGGCATAGGAGCAGTGGTATGTGTTAGGGGTGAAGTGTGTGAGAAAGGTGCAGTGTGTGTGTGTGTGAGCGGTGAAATGTGTGTGCGAGTGCGTGAGGGCAGCAGTGTATGCAGCAGTGTATGTCAGGGTTGCAGTGTGTGTTAGGGGGCAGTGTATGTGTGGGGCAGTGTGTGTGTGAGAGAGCAGCAGTGTGTTTGTGTGTGTGTGAGCGGTGCAGTGTGTGTATGGGGCAGTGTTTGTGGGGCAGTGTGTGTAATTTGTGTAAGGGGGGCAGTGTGTGTAGTGTGTATATGGGGGGCAGGGTGTGTATGGGTGTGTATGGGGGGCAGTGTTTGTAGAGCAGTGTGTGTATGGGTGTGCAGTGTGTGTATGGGGCAGTGTGTGTGGGGCACTGTGTGTTTGTGGGGCAGTGTGTGTAGTGTGTGTATGGGGGGCAGTGTTTCTGGGGCAGTGTGTGTATGGGTGTGCAGTGTGTGTATGGGGGGCAGTGTTTGTGGGGCAGTGTGTGTATGGGTGTGCAGTGTGTGTATGGGGGCAGTGTTTGTGGGGCAGTATGTTTAGTGTGTTTATGGGGTCAGTGTTTGTGGGGCAGTGTATGTATGGGGAGCAGTGTTTGTGGGGGAGTGTGTGTAGTGTGTGTATGGGGGCATTGTTTGTGGGGCAGTCTGTGTATGGGTGTGCAGTGTGTGTATGGGGGGGCAGTGTTTGTATGGGGGGCAGTGTGTGTAGTGTGTGTATGGAGGCAGTGTTTGTGGGGCAGTGTGTGTAGTGTGTGTATGGGGGGCAGTGTGTGTATGGGGGCAGTGTTTGTAGGGAAGTGTGTGAATGGGGGGCAGTGCTTGTGGGGTAGTGTGTGTATGGGGGGCAGTGTTTGTGGGGCAGTGTGTGTAGTGTGTGTATGGGGGCAGTGTTTGTGGGGCAGTGTGTGAATGGGGGCAGTGTTTGTGGGGCAGTGTGTGTAGTGTGTGTATGAGGGGCAGTGTTTGTGGGGCAGTGTGTGTAGTGTATGTATGGGGGCAGTGTTTGTGGCAGTGCATGTATTGGGGGCTGTGTTTGTGGGGCAGTGTGTGTAGTGTGTATGGGGGCAGTGTTTGTGGGGCAGTGTGTGTATGGGGGGCAGTGTTTGTGGGGCAGTGTGTGTAGTGTGTGTATGGGTGGTAGTGTTTGTGGGGCAGTGTGTGTATGGGGGGCAGTGTGTGTATGGGGGGCAGTGTTTTGGGGGAAGTGTGTGTATGGGGGGCAGTGTGTGTAGTGTTTTCATGGGGGGCAGTGTGTGTTTGTGGGGCAGTGTGTGTATTGGGGGCAGTGTTTGTGGGGCAGTGTGTGTAGTGTGTGTATGGGGGCAGTGTTTGTGGGGCAGTGTGTGTATGGGGGGCAGTGTTTGTGGGGCAGTGTGTGTAGTGTGTGTATGAGGGGCAGTGTTTGTGGGGCAGTGTGTGTAGTGTGTGTATGGGGGCAGTGTTTGTGGGGCAGTGTGTGTATTGGGGCAGTGTTTGTGGGGCAGTGTGTGTAGTGTGTGTATGGGGCAGTGTATGGGGGGCAGTGTTTGTGGGGCAGTGTGTGTGTAGTGTGTGTATGGGGGCAGTGTTTGTGAGGAAGTGTGTGTATGGGGGGCAGTGTGTGTAGTGTTTGCATGGGGGGCAGTGTTTGTATGGGGAAAGGAGGGTAGGGAGGCTTTTTAATAAAAAAAAAATGTAATTAATAAAATAAATATACTTTATGTCCCCACTCCCTTCTTACGGTTACTGGGAGGAGGGGGACATTTCTGGATCCCTGGCGGTCCAGTCGGGAATCCCTGTTGGTCCCAGTGGTAAGAGTGAACTCTAGCCCGCGCTCCAGGGCTAGAGTTCACTCTCGTGAGATTTGGAGCTTTGCCGTGGTAACCGCGGCAACGCTCCATGCTCGCGAGAGTAGGACCCGAAGGAGCTGCAGGTAAGAGCTCCCGGGTCTTCTCTCTCTCCCTCCCTGCCGGCTGTCAGCAATTTGCCTGCAGACCTGGGAGGGAGAACTCTGATATACCTCCCCAGTCTGCAGGCACATTGCAGGGCTGGCACTTGGACAATGCCAGCCCTGCATTAGCCGGCACGGGACAATCTAGGGGGGGCAATTGCCCCGTTGCCCCCCCTGGATCCGCCACTGCACAGGATATATAAAATAAAATAAATGTACAGGGTGGTTAATTAAATAAAAATTATGCTGTGCAGGGTAGAATCTTAGTGTGTAAAAGTTAAAATTAGTTTAAGGCAAGATCGCCATGTTATAACCAGGTGGGTGTCGAGAGAGCTGCTTTTATTACTAAGCTGAATACTCGAATCCCAGACATGCCTGATGTGTATTGTTTTATGTTGTTTAGCAGCATTAGGGCGACATGCATACATACTATATCTTTAAATGGGCAGCCACTGAATGCCCAGCAAACCGTTTCTGTGGCCAAGAAGAAGTCAAGGGTTATTGGTTTTGGGAGGTGGAGAACCAACTTAGGGTTAAACCATTGGAAAATGGTTTATCCCCTGAAGGTAAGTATTTGCCCAGACACTTTTGATGCATAACAACTTCAATTAGCTGAAGTTGTTATGGTGGTGGGAGTGTTTCTTAAATTTTATAACTTCGTGATAAAAAATAATTTATCTCTAGCCTTCCTAGGTGTGAAAATCAGAGAGAGAAAAACACTCTCTTGGTCTTTCTCTTGGTGATTTGTGTCCTATTAAATAAAATGCACTAATCTATTCCTTAAGTATATGATTTTTATACAAGTCCCTACACCTTAATAAAACCGCCCACATCTTTTATAAGCTTATTTCAACTGGAAATTTGTCCTCAATTATTTATTAAGCTTATTTCAACTGGAGGTTTGTCCTCAATTAGAAGCATTTGATTGGACAATGCCCATCACTAACAAGGAAGTAACTCGTGCTCTACGCCGGCCAGCTCTGTAGTCAATTTAAGGTAGGTTTTTAGGGACTAATTAATATTTCTGCACATTTTAATAAATGCATTTGTTTTCAACAATTAATTGCATGCATAAAAATATATGCATTTTAGGACTACTGTGTATCGCAAGCCGAGCAAGCCATGCAAGTGAATAGAACAGATATTTTTCTCACTTCGAGTGAAACTCTTTTTTGAGATGTACATGTTATATGTGAATATGAGGAGTTGGACCCATTAGGCTAAACCAGAGATTATATATTATATATTATATGAATCTGAATTTATTTTAAACAATTAATTTTATCATAGTATATGAGCACCTTTTTCTAATTATTTAATTACAAAACCCATAATGCACACACAGCACCATCAGTAGTCGCTTGCATGTACTGTACATTACAAACATGGCACACACATGATATTTGCACACACATTGCAGACACATTACAGCATGGACATGACAAATAAAACACACACCTGACACCACTCATCACACACCACTTCCTTTGATTGACTCCTCATTTCCTAACAATTTAAAAACAAACTTTGGACCCAAACACCTGGATGTACTGAGAAATGGCGTCATCTTGTGCTGAGCTAAGGGGATACTATTTCTGACAAGGAGGGGTGACTCTCAGTAGGAGAGTCACTTTGACTGGGGGCTAGTTTTTACGGGGTGTAAATGGTCCCCTGGTTATCTTGGATAATTTCAGTGGCTTTGTCCAGAAGGGCAGTAACAGTAACAGCAGCTACTGCTACACAGGAAGGGGCACCTCTGTCAACAGAGTCCTACCTGGTGGAGTAATAGGCAATGGGTCTCTGTTTCCAACATGGTCCTGAGATAGGACAGCTGTTGTATAACCAGCCTGCTGTGGTATTATACAGTTGTCCTATCTCAGGACCACGTTGGAAACAGAGACCCAAGTACATAGCAGTGTCTGGTCAAATCCGATGTTGTGTTACTTGCTTTATAAAAAGTGCAAAATATCAGGAAGCAGCATGTGATCTAGATGACTGTGCAAAATGCCCATCATCTAAGGATAGAAGGTTTGACTTATATTCAAGTTTTCTCCAAATTTGAAGTCCACATTCCATATCAGTGTGGGCAATGCCTTCTTTAATTCTGTTGTTTTCTTAGATGTTTCTAAGAATATATATTTTTTTTAAAGCAGGAAATAGTCAACACTTGTAATAGCTGTGTAATAAAAAACATTTGGATCTGGTTCACTTAAAATGAAGCCAAGTCCACTATAAGAAACTTGATAGGCCAGATTACCTTTTTTAGTGCTTTCTGTTGGCTCTGTGCAACTGAAAGTTAACTTAAAAAGGTTTTTTTTCATTAGCATTGAAAATCAATTGGTCACAGACATAACTATAACTCTTACCTTATGGTTTGGGATCATGCTTTATGTTTTCTTATTCAAGATTGGTGATGGATGCATATGACGAGGTGAAAAGGTTTGAGGAACAGCAAAGGAAGTTTTGTTTTTGTAATTGATATGTGAATCATCAAAATACAATTTTGATTGATGCTCATTAGACTCAGTGTACTATCTGGTGTTTCTTGGAGAAATGCCATACAGTGCCTGGCTTTGTTCTTTTTTTTTTTTTTTTATAATGGTAAGACCCTTGGCTCAGTAATAGGGTTTTATGCCATATGGAAAGACAATATCTTGCTCAATCTCCACCAAGCCAATGTAGGGAATACAGGACAGCAACTGTTCCTTATGTACTGCATCTAAAATTAAGGGTGATGATGAGACTACTTTAAAAATAAATAAATAAATAAATAAATACAAAAATCCAGAAATATAATTTTAAAAACAGAGGGCATTATGAGATTGGTGCCACAAACACTGCTTTGTGTCATGTTTGAATTGTTTGTCTGGTGTGTTATGTGCAAGCCAACGAGGTTGCCACTATTGGATATTTATACTTTGTATGTTATGTGGGTGCCAACTGTGCATTGATGTTTTGTTTTGTTTTTTGGTGTATATTAGTGAGACTCACCCCCTGGGGTCTTTGTATATTTTGCAATGGTGGTGACCAGGGCTCGAGTCCTGCATGGGAATGGCGTTCCTGCACTTTTTTCAGGCAGCCACCTTAGGGCGAACCGATCCAGGGGGCGCAATCTGAAGGTGACCAGCAGGAGGAGAGCGCCCTTCACAGGGCTCCCCTCCTGCAGGTCACTGCATGTAGTGTGGCCGAGCGGGTGGGCCACAACCTACCCGGTCTGACAGGAAATACAACAAACTACTTCCTGTCAGACCAGGACAGGAAACTGGATCCTCCGCGGACTATCCGCTCAGCCACATGGATGGAGGTGCGGGGGACACAATGAGAGGTACGAAGAATGACAGGAGAGGGTCAATAACTGATACAGGATACAATAATACGTAGATAAGCAGAGGGGGACAAAAAAAGTTACAGGAGGGGAGGGGGAGCAATAATAAGTAGATACGCGGAGGGGGGGCAATAAAAGTTACAGTAGGGGAGGGGGAACAATAATAGGTATAGTAGGGGAGGGAGGCAATAAAGATTACAAGAGAGGAGGGGGGGATAATAATTGGTACAGGATGGGAGGAGGGCAATAAAAGTAACAGGAGGGAAGGGGTGACAAAATAGGTAAAGGAGGGGAGGGGGGACAATAATAGGGCCAGGAGGGGAGGGGAGGGGAGGGGGGACAATAGTAGGTAATAAAGGAGGGACAATAAAAGGTATGGGAGGGGGGGACAATAGAGGTGAAGGGGGCAATAAACATTATAGGAGGGGAGGGGGACAATAATAGGTACAGGAGGGTGGCAATAATAGGTACAGATGGGGAAGGGGGGAGAATAATAGGTACAGGAAAGGAGGGGGGAAATAATAGGTACAGGAGGGGGGAGAATAATTGGTACAGGAGGGGAGAGGGGGAACAATAATAGGTACAGAAGGAGGGAGGGGACTATGAAACATACAGGAGAGGAGAAAGGTCAATGGAAGGTACAGGAGGGGGGAGAACAATGAAATTACAGGAGGGGAGGGGGACAATAAAAGGTACAGGAGGGGCGGAGGACTATGAAAGGTTCAGGAGAAGAGAAGGGGAGACAATAAAAGGTACAGGAGGGGGGACAATAAAAGGTAAAGAAGGGGGACAATGAAAGGCACAGGAAGGATATTGAAAGGCACAGGAGGGCTGGGGGCACAAAAAGACATGCAGAGGGGCACGGGCACAAAGAGACACACAGAGGGACTGATGGGGCACAAAGAGAAAGAGGAGCTGAGGGGGCACAAAGACAGAGAGGGGGATAAAGAGACACAGAGATGATGGGGGGGAAATAAGCACAAAGGGGCTGGGGGAAAAAGCTACACAAACATGTCTTGAAAAAGAGCCATACAAAGGAGCTGGGGTGTGAGAAAGAGACACAGAAAGGGGCAGGGGGACAAAAGACACACAAAATGGCTGGGGGGAAGAAAGAGACAGACAAAGGGGCTGGAGGAAGTAAAAGATACACAAGGGGAGTTGTAGGAGACACACAAGAGATAAAATACAGTAGGGAAGCGTAAGACCCACAAAGGGGGAATGGGGTAAGACATTTGAAAAATAGGATATAAAACACTATAAGTATTTTTTTAGTTTTTTTAAAGGGGTTACAAAACACACAGTTAAAGAAACATTTTTTTTTTTGGGGGGGGAAGCGGCAAAATGCGTCTTCGCCTGTGTCCTTGGACCAGCCCTGCCTGCAGGACCTGCCCTTTGTAGACCGCCCGGACGCAAGAAGAGCTGTTTGGCTGCACATGGTGCTAGGCAGCACCAGCCGACACAGCATTCAGTACGGTACGGGCTTAGGCCGGTGGGCCGTGCGAACAGTCTTGGGGGGCGTGCACTGTATTTGTTATGGCATCTCAGGAGGCTCAGTCTGGGATGCCATGGCAAAAGACAAGGGGAGAGAAGAGGAGGGACTGGGAGACAGGACACTGACATAGAGACAGGATATTGGCTAAGAGAGAGTTTGGAGGCCCAGCCCCAGAGGCCTAGCAGCTAGCAGGCTTACTCACCATTGCCATTTGCCTGGAAAAAAAAATAATTTAATTGACCCAGCACTGTCTGACTGCAGCCACACTGCCACTGTGCCACTGTCACGTGAGCCAGTTAGTGCCAAACAGTTAGTGCCAAACAGGAGGTGAGTGAGCAAAAGGAGTTTGATAATGTAATTATTTAATGTAGTATGTGTTATGTAAAGTGATGTGCCATCTGGCCCCCTTTATGCCAACTGTGGACTTTATTAAGCTCACCATTTTCCTATGGGTGGAGTCCGTGGAGAGGAGAAAAATTCCTCTCCACCCATAGGAAAATGGTGGCCCCACTGGCGGAACTACCGCGGTCGCAGTTACTCCAGGGGGGGACCCCAGGGCAATTTTCGCATCAGGCACCGTGGTTTCTAGTTACGCCTCCGGGTGGCCCTGACCTGAATAAATATGTGGGGGCTCAGTGTGCGTGCATGCAGTGTCATATGTGTTGCCGTTCTATGTGCTTGAATGCAGGGGGCGAGGCTGTATTTGTATGGCGTGACACTGTCCGTGTGAAGTGAACAAAGTAGTAAATTTGTACCCCTCATTGCCTGTAGCCTAGCCCATTCCCAACTCTACTAGCTAACAATAGCCACTCCTGGCACTTTACAATAAATGTTGCACTGTACTTTCGGAGAAATGTAAGTGCATACGAGCATCTAATTTGGGGTAGAGGGGGCATCTTGGGTGAGGTTCCATACGTTTTTCCCCAGGACTTGACCCCTGATGGTGACATTGCTGGTGTGGGGAATGGTGGTCTTGGGTTGCAGGGGGATGTTGTCCCCTGCAAGGGATCTTCCATCTTAAACTCCTGGTGCTTCTTATGCTAGCGATGGCTGTGGGTGTTCTTACAAAACTTGACAGTGCTAGCTCTACCAGATTTGGTCAATTTAAAGATGTACAATAAGGAAAAGTAGTCCCTACTTTGTTTTATGATATCTTTTGACTGCATTGTAATGTCTATGTAATTCCAAAGCACTCTTTATAAGCATTACATAAAAATTGTATATGATATGCTCAAACTTTTTGGGAGTTGACAGAGTTTACCACTACTCTAGAGAGTTCAGAGTTTACTTCTGTGATATAACTGTATCATAAAAAAATGTGTAGGGAATGAATTTAATACACAGACTGGTGATAAAAGCAGGCATTTGCTGTCTCTTATTGAGAGAAGTATAGCCGTGAGGCATACAAAGTAGTGAACATTTTCACATGCCCCTTGTTCTGATGGAGAAATTAAAATACATTTTCAATAAACTTTATTTAAATATTGTCAAAACAGCACTGTGTAACGAAGAGGTTGCAACTAAAGAGGAATGCCACAAAGAACTTGTAGCTAAGCACCAAAAATGTTTTATTAATTGGGACGTCATTATTGGGCAGGATTAATAATGAGAAAAAATAGAAGTACAATCTTTTGTTTGAAATATATTTTGTAGCGGAGTGCAGTATTAGAACCCACGGTCTCCGCTGGTATAACAGGTAAATCCACAGTCAGCGCTGAAAAGTAAGGCAATATCCCAATCCTCCCAATAACCGGACAAAACACAGTTTGGGAGTCAACTAACTGGCTTTATTCACAAGCTTGCATATTTATACAGTTCCCCATGCAAGGGGTTTCCTTACAGAGGTTTCAGGGGATTTATCCCATCATGCAATATAATTCTCCCAACAGGCCTTGCTGCACAAGAAGGATACTCCCACTAAAATGGACGATTAAGTGGATTATCCCCTCGTGCAGCAAAACTGACAATTTACTTTAAAATACCGTTTCTGAGTTTTATTCGGTATACAGACTTAACCGAACATTCGGTAGATAGCTGGGGTCTGAGCGTATCTTTTGAGAGAATACCGCTCAGCTCCCAGCTGAACTGACTGAACGCCGCAACAAATACAGTTATACATTGAAGTTCCCCTCAATCCGTCGATTATACTTAGGGGAACGATCCTACCGAACACCGGGCTCCCGAACGGTCTGGAAGTCCAGCGGTGTTCGTGTCGTCGAGTAGCCGTTTTCAGTTCCAGGCGCTCGACGACCAAACACCGCTGAAGAATAGCGAATCCAAGATGGCCGACCGCCGCATGGTTGGTAGCCGAACGACGGCCACCTAGGAGAGCCTCTAATTACCGATTGCAACATTGTTGCAATCGGTTAACAAGCGCCACACGCCTCTAAGTGTGTGGTCTATCAGGGGAGCCCGCATTCGTTCCACAAACAGCCCGGATAGCCGCTGTTCGTCGAACGAAGTACTCGCATGCTGGTAGTTTACGGCTGCCAGCAGGCGAATTACCATAGTCCCAGATACACAGTAAAGTTACATATACCACACAGTACACATAGCAAAATACACACAGCACATAGTACAGACAGCCTTTCTACATTACAGTCCAGAAGTGGCTATGTTTGCCACATATTTATATATATATATATTTTTTTTTTTACATTTTCAACTCACTTCATTTTACATAAAGAGCTGGCAAGGGTAGCAGTAGGGAATGTCTTCCTCTGGGCCACCAGCATGCAGGGTTTGTGAGGTGCAGCCTCCAAGCACAATTCTTCTGTTGGTTAAAAGACAATGAAGGTGCGTTTACGCAGAGTAGTGCAGGAGTGAGGCAGCCGGTAGAAATTATACAGGGCCATTGTGTGAGTGTGTGTTGGGTCTGGTGACTCATAACCTCAATAATCTCCAAGAAATGACAGACACACTGGAAGGTTTCTGTATTTGGGGACAACTATACTATAATAAGTATAAATGATGGTCAGGTGATTGCAATTGGTTGAGGAGTGAGATCAGACTTTGGTCTCAGTGGAATATTGAAAAAAGAGCCTGGGCACACAAAATGGTATCCTAAAATAGACTTTGTTTAGAAACAACGTTCATATGCCTGAAAAGATATCTGTGAATGCTCCATCCTTCTGCCAAAGTCATACGCATTGAGGTTGCAGGGATATAGGAGGTGCCAATTCAGGATTACAGCAGCTTCCATTTGTCAGACCCATAATATTGTTTGCAAAGTATAACAAGGACCATCCATGGAAAGAATTGTGAATTTCTTGTGGAAAAAGTGCCATTCCTTTGTACTTGCCCATCAAGTCAGTACTTTTACCTCACTTTTCTTATGAAATCTTTCATTATATTTCCCATTACTGCTCAAAGTCAAGTGAAAACCAAGAACCAGCCTACAGACTGCTTTATTACCATAAACTGACCCACTCCCACATCCTGCACAAACAGATGTCAACTACTGGCATTGCATTTCAGGCCTTAGCACTTCCACATTTGTTGGCATAGCCCATGGATCATGCCCTTCTTGAAAGAAATTCCCCAAATTTGTTAACTTTTCACACACCCTCTCTCTCTCCTCTGTACCCATAGTTCTTCATTATGCACCCTCACCTTCCTCAGTATGTTGTGTGCATTGTTTAGTTATAACTGTTTGTTGTTTAGATTTCAATGCGCATGCCTTCTAAAGATTCTTAATTAACTTTTTTTCATAGCATATTGATGGGTTCATAGTTAGACTTTGCAGTGAGAGTGATGACTCTGAGCTTTCTTGGTAAACAGCAAAATAAGGTGGTGAAACCTGCTTGCCTGTTGCTAAATGTTTTCAAAAAAAAGTCCCCCAATGCAATTTTACAGCTGTCTAAGTAAGTGCCTTGGTGAGTGTGAGTCACAAAGAATTTTGCCCAGAAAACACCGCTTTCATGAGGCAGTTAGAAAACATTTCTGGATATTTTTTAACAAGTGTTCAGTTAAACAAATAAAATAGCTCTTCTTGAAGAAAATATATTTGTTTTTTACGGCATTTTCTAACAACTCCGTATTTGTTTAATTGCTACTATACAGAAAGGTAATAATAATTTGTTAATGTCTAGAAGTTTATTTAAAACAGTTTATTAATGAATGACTCTCTCAACGCTAATGAACTATTATTTTTATCACTATCACCAGTCGTTTTGTAGCCTTAAGATTTATTGTGCTTGTCTAAACATTTTTATTATTTTAGCCATGTACATAGCTTTTCATCTGTAAATTTTCAGAACAAACGTTATGGCTCCATCGCGAGATAAGCATATGTGCAAAATATTATCTATAGCAGAACCAAGATGCAGTAAGTGACTAAGGAAAGTTCTGTTAATCTTGGACAGTGTTTCTGTTTTGCAGGAAATATCTATGACTCACAATTATATCAAGAACTTTATCATTGTAAGCAATGTTAGGTCGGACCCTGTCAAATTAACCAATGCTATCTTCATTCATTTACACTTCCTTAATATTCTCAATGGAAGTCCAACATAATTCTAAATGTCAAGATTAAACTAGGAACAGTTCATTTTTTTAAGATAATGTACAAAAAAAACCAAAAAAAAAACAACGGCAACTGTTAGAGGTTTTATGGGGTGTAAAGAAAATTTTACTCCACTTCCTAAGATATTTTTTTAGTTGGTATACTGTATCGGTCCTTTGATCTTAGCTTTTCCTTTTATACATAGCTGGTTGTAAAGTTTCAAAAGCTCGTAAAATTGATGATGAAATATGAAGGCCAGAGTGTTATGGATGTCAAGGAACGTCTAGTGCTTGCATTTATTTGTGAAAAGCAAAGCTCTGTTTAAAACAGTGATCCTCATGGATCTACGTGCAGGAAGCAGATGATTGTGTTTGGATTGACTTGCCGTACCTCCTTCCTTACAGACATCTTTACAGTTTTGCCATGTTCATAATGGCCCACATCAACTACTACAACCTCTTTGTACATGACATCCAAATAGCCATTCTGCTTGCTGGGCTTAAGGCAAAGCTTTTAATAGCAGGCCTACTCTTCTCCTTAATCACTTCCACAATTACATGAACATTTCCCGAGTGCAGATTGAGTATTAGTAAAAAGTATGGTCTCACATCCCGTCTCTTCTGATGGAGACTGATCACCGACCAGGTTGTCCAGAAAGGATCTGTGGCATTGGTTACATGCCTATAATTTCTATAGATTTCGATAGATATATAGTTTTATGAACAATATATTCCAGGTATTTGCTTTAGAAAATATTTAACTTTGAGGGTGGGTGTATAATTACTGTTTATTTTTTTTTAATATTAAGGTTGCATTTTGTTCAGTAGTTGACTACTACTACTATACAAAATGTTTCCCTGCTTACTGATCTCCCTAGTCCAATAATAAATACGTGGGAATATGAGTGTGCTTTAATCGTGGACCCCGTTCTCCTAACTACTCAAACCTCTTTCTAAATCAAGAGCCTGATGGTGCCCTGCTCCCTGGCAGTAACACCTATTATATCTGACAGGTGAATGGTCATTTATCTATTCACTAATAGTATACATTACAAGTGCCAATGGAATACTCATGTATTCTGTCACAGTATGCCCACCAGTAAAATAATTTAATTTCCAAGACTTTCTACTTATGACTAAATATAACTCACACCTTGTCACTGTCTTTACATATACATAAAGATTTAAAAAAAAATACTTCCAAGTCTAGCATATATGGGCAAAAACATAATAAGAGCACCATGAAAACTCTATCATACCAGCCTAGTGTCTTGGAACTAAATAAGTTATGTAATTGGTAGGTCTCCTACAGCCAATCATGTTATGCCATTAATATTCCAAGAGAATCCTGTTTTATACCCAAACTTTAATTTATTGACTAATTTTTTATTATTTATTTATTATGTGAGTTATTTTCATGGGCAGTGTTTAGTGTTGATTGGCTTCTCCCTAACAAGGAGAATTACCAGCCAATCAGCATCAACTGGGAATCCATAATTGGATGACACATTGTGTGGGTTTTTTTTTTTCATGTTTAAGTCTAAAGTTTCCCCATACTTGGCTATTAGTGGACAATAATATGGAAAGGTTGACTTAAATCTGCCATCTTGAACAGACCTAAAAATCACACTGGCAGATTGAAAAGGTTAGTGGTTATTGAATATGCCCTGCCCCACAACATATAAAGTTGAAGTTTCCTGAAAGGTACTATTTTTAAAGGTCTCCAAGTGTCTCACTAGCTGTAAATATTGACATATTTGCTGTGTGCTTGGAGTATTCATGCCCTTATTTGAGAAATTCAGTTTTAGTTGTTTATTATATATATATACTTGTATACCTATCAGTACACGTCACAGAATGCATAGGTATCATTAATGTAGGACATTTTTGTATTGCGGTCCATGGATACACAAGAAAATAAAATATGTAAATTTACAAAATGCTTTATTCCCATTTATTAATCTTATACAGAAATTCCTAGACTTGCCACTCGTCAAAAGCTGAAAAAGGATATCTATATTTATAACATACAGTGAATCCAAATAAAAATAGTCAGATTTCCTGCTCATTGGTATTGGCATGGAAAATCCTGGTGTCTGTTGGAATGTGTAATAAAATGACAGCAGAAATGTACATGCACCAAATGCAGTTCCATAACTAATCAAGAATTGGTATTTAAAATGGCTGGTTGCAATTACTTCTTGTGCTTTAATCAATGTGTAGCTAATTGCACATATGTAATATATTAAATATTATTTGGAGTGGGTTGTGGGGGGATAGTGTGTAATCATATTATATAATGCTGTTAAATAAACCTTTAACAGCATTAGAGCTGAAGTAGTTTTACCTGCTTATAGCCACCTGTTGAAGAATGCACAATGATGTTCACATCATGGATGTTCATAGGGTGAAACAAAAAAAAAGTATAGATGAATCTATATGACATTTTGCACAGATTCGATGTTGAAAACCATTATATGTTTTAGAGCCCTAAATCTATAGACAGATTGTGATGACATAAGTCTATTAACCAGTCTACCCAATTTATTCTAAAACCTTAAAATTGATTTTACTGATTAATATCAATGCATGTGCAACCAAAGCATTATTTAATTACTTTATAGTTTTACCCTTTTCTTTACTGGAAGGATAATCCACGTCATCTACTCTCTCTGTATAGCCCCTAATTTCTCCAGCATCTAACATCACAAAATTTTCTAGTTTCAGTGTTTTTATTGGCAATTCTCATTTTGTATATAATCTGTATTAAGTATTTAGGGTATTTGAAGTGTGTGCCTGGTGTTGAGGTTTTCATGGTAATCTTTGTTACCACCAGGAGTTTTTTCTTAAAAATCTCTGAATATTATACTCTTCATTCATGGACTACACTGACATCATTAGCAAAATAATAATTCAGTAATTCCATTCAGACATCAAAACTGACCTGGCAAATTTGTAACCATTAGTGGGCCTTTGACAAGCCTCTAAAAATAGTTACAAAGTTTCCGATCATTTTGATGTCTAATTAAAACCATTATATTTCCACAATAGAATCACTGAACTATTTTGTTCCTCTTGGCGACATAGGCTGGATACACATACATTATTCCATTACTAGACTGTCTGCCAACTCAAGTACACATCAGTTTTTTGAGATTGACATTGAGTAATTTCTTCCTAGACATCACTACCAATTATTTTAAGCAGTTTGCTTGGTAAATATTGTATAAATATAGTCTTTGGATGAATTTCATAGTGTCTCTTCCAAAAATGATGTTAATGTGTACTTTTTCTCCCAATCCCGATTAGAGAATTATTGGACTTTAAGATGGTGGTTCCAACAGAAATGGATAAAATAAAGCATGAAAGTTTTTGATTGCACAGAGTAGCTTTTAATAAACATTCAAAACAAATGTTTCATCTAATAAAAATATCACAATGTAAAAATATAACACAAATACTACATAATTAATTTACAGTATCTACAAAAATGCAGATGGCAATTCTACTTACAAATTGTAGGAAAATACTTTGATACATGAAAAAAAGCTGTAAAATATATATATAATGTACTGTACAGTTGAACAATCACATTCAAAGGCTTTGAATTCCTCCCGAGTGCCAGAATCACTATTAGTCACGGTTATTTATGGAGACCCAAGCTGGCATGGGAGATACTATATAATTACAATGAGCAATAAATATTTCATTATATTTTTATTCTTATTTAATTAAATGCTGATTTAGAATATTGTTTATAATATTCAGTTATAAGCCTGTGTAGCTAAGGGGGAAAAAAATCCAAACTTCATAAATTATTTTGACTTATAATTCTCCTATATTATTTATTTGTTTAAAACTATTTTAAGCACCTCAGTTCTTTGTGGATTATAGCTTTCAATTTAAAAAAAAAAATGTCAACACATTTTCTGGAAATGTAGAATTTCTAAAAAAAAAAAAAAAAAAAAAAAACATCCAGTCCTTCAAACAATGTGAAAGAGGAGAATGAAAGTGTGTTCACCACATGTCAAAAGACCTTGGTTACATAACTGAATAACATTAATATTTCCATTACGGAAAAAAAGAGAGAAAGATCAGTCTCAGACTGCTGGGACAAACATTCACTGTTTTTGAGTACAATTCAGTTCAAAGTCTTGGCACTGTTTTTCTCTAACTTGAAATGTGCTTGCTGATCTTAGTAAGTCTTTTCCGATCTCGGTTAGTTTGGGAATGATGATGTTGATGTGGATGAAGGGGTTTGGCAGGAGAGGCTATGTCATAGTTATGGCTGGACTCATTGTGTTGCCTTGTGTATCTCTTGCACTTGCAGGATGTGACCACTGTGACTTTGTATGTTCGACTGGTACCGTCTTCACACTGTAGTTGAATACGTTGAGTGCGGGTCTTGTCATTAACACATCTCCATTCCTGGGAGCTTCTACGACTCCAATATTTGAGTCCGTAGCCACCACCAATCCAGTTGGGCAGAATTGGAAGAGGAAGGCATTCTCCGGCACAAACCAATTCTTTCAGTGGCCTGATACTGGTGCACTGACCGTCAGATATATATTTTGTGGATCTCAGTTCCCTGCATCCAACTTGGTGAGAACCTACAAAGACAAAAACAAGAAGAGAAAGAATTAGTCAATTTAAAAAACAAACAAAAACTATATAAATATTTACACATACATGTCAATTTAACAGGCATATGGTAATATATGATACATAAACTATAAGACACATTCTTATAGGTGAAAAATATAGATTTCTTACATTATAATTCAGTAAAATGAATTGCAAAATATACAAAATATAGCAAAAAAATGGATGATCTGGAAAAATGTTGTAACTCTGCAATAGTTACAGCTTGGCTCTCTAAAGTTTGCCAGACAGACAGAATTTTCATTTGCTACAATTTGAAAATTATTGAGTAAACCTGTTAAATTAGCTCAAGGGTTTATTCAATAACTATTGCCGGTTTTAAATCGACCTGGAAAGTGTAATCCATAATTGGCAAATTGGAATAAATTATATAATTTAATTAATTTACAGATTCCCCCCCGGACCCCCAACTTGGCTATTTTAGAATATAGTTTATAAGTCAGTTGTGAACTGTTGGTGGGTTTACAGCTTCCATAATTCTCTGCTACAGCCTAAGACAGTTTGAAAATCATGGGGAATGTAGTCTGAAAAGGCAGCGAATTTCAAGTGAGTATCCCTAATAGTAATTTTACAATTGACTCCTGGAATAAATACCTTCAGCTCTGGAGTCTAAATGACTACTATAATCACCCAGACCACTTCATATCAATGAAGTGGTCTGAGTGCAGTGACCCGCAGTTCTTCCCCCCAAAATGTAAAAACACTACTATTTTGGAGATACAGCAATTTTTTAATTGTGGGATTAAACACATCTCTAGTGACTGTCTTCCTGAGGGTGTTTACGCAGTAAGAACAAAGTCTGCATTGCTTTGCATGCACATTAAGTCCATAATGCTTTTCAATGATAAGCATGTGATTGGGCAAAATGGTCTTCAAGCCGGACGTGGTGGTTGACCAGGCAGCGTCACAACTAAATTACTGGTAAGGAATGGGTTTATAGAATGGTTTACATAGCATAAACCAGGGGCTCTGAAATGTAAATAGCCCAACGTTACAGCATGTTTTTTGTCTGGAGTATGAAGTATGAAGAAGGAGTTAAAATTCAAATAGAGCTGGATGATTAACACTGTTTAGACAATGCTATCTCCCAGGTTTCAAGAGTATTCTTTATGGTATGCATTTCTGGCATCAGGGCTTTCCTTCAAATACATCAACTGTAACCAAACCCAAAGTTATTTTGTTGGGGTTTTTTTCGTGTTTTTTTTAGTTCTCCACTGCATGTCTCCGAAATCTATCTACATCATCTCTACATTCACAGAGGAAATTCGACACACCCTTAGAGATCTTGTCTTAATTATTTCCGTATGTAATGTGGGGAAAAGATCTGTTTATATTTAAAGTGTTTTAATGTTTAATAGGGAATTCTCACTAATTAAGTGAGATTAGAAAGATACTTAGAATACATTTTAGAGCACTATATATATATATAAATATATATATATATATACGGTATATTTCTTTTGAAAAACTCATCTCTTTTTTAAGTAATAACGTTATGAAAACATTAACACTGGTAGACAATCTCTTGCACTCATTTTCACTGTGCACATGTTTGTTAACCGTGTGATAAACATACATATAAATGTATAAATGTATAAATTAAATGTTTAATTTAATTATCAGTGTCATTTCCTTCAAAAAGGTGCCTGAATTAACCGTTTGCCAGCCAAATAAGGTGCATTGCTTTGTCTGAAACTTAACAAGTCATTGGCTGTAAATGAAGGGTGTTAAATAAAGTCTAAACATCCCATTAATAAGTCTCTTCCTGGGATACAGACAACATCTTGCCCTGATTTTGTGAATGCTCATTTTATTCCCTAAGCTTTGTCTACTGCTCTTTATAACACTGATTTTTCCCTTGCCAATTTCACGTCACTATAAATTTATGGTGAGATTCTATTTTCCTCATCACAGCAGACTTTTTGTGCACTGCGTGATTGATGTGCCATGGGAACTGGGCCAAACATTATTCTTGTTCATCGTGATCCAGGTTTCAACCTCCTCAGCAGACAAGTAAAATTGGTAACATTGCTGAAGGCGAAGAAAAAAGGTGGCAGATTTCTTTAGAATGTGCTTGTGTTTACTTTAGCCAGAGGCCTCAACTCATAAGTGCTTAGCCAGGAAGTGAAAACAAATGCCAGATCGAAATCAAAGTCTTTTATGTCTAGATAATGCTCTACATTTACGAAGTACCATAGACAGGTGAGAGTGGGACGAGGTATCCCTATTACACATCGTCTTCCTTAATCTACAGGTGCTGAGATAGGCTTCTCAAGAAGGGTTACTAAAACATGTAGATTCCTATCAGAACTCCTTAGGGGAAAGGAAGTCTGCAAATAGATGTTCTAAATCGTAACACAAGTAGGCTAGCTCTCTCTGAAACAAGAACAGGGACATCAGCTCATGAAATAACCTATATATTCAGATCTAGAAGAGATGTCAGGCCCTGGATAGTGTAAGTCACACATTCTGGTGGGCAGTTGCTAAAAGTGCCCCTCTCCCCCCCCCCCACATACACAAACCGGATAGAGAATTCATATGCTGCAGGAGGGAAATAATCTATTAAGGCAGATCCTTTTGGAACCCTTCTAGACCAGTTGATCTGACCAAGGCTGCTTTTTCTATTAACATGTAATTCTGTCCAGGAATATAAGAGGGGATCAGACAACCCTAAAGTCTAGAGAGATATTACATTATTAACACTTCCTTATGGATATATCACATCTACCTGCTGTGGGCTACTTACCTCATGTTGCCAGTCCATAGTAGAAGTTCTAAACTACAGCATTGGGCAGTCATCCCCAAACCAGTCTTTACTGTCTTTGCACAATTGCAACAGTTTATATTTAGGGTCTTACCAAGTAAGTTTCAGTAAGGATACTTTTAACACCTGAGTTGTGTGGGATGCATGGGGACTTGTTTTAGAGCAGCTTTTTTATATCTATGTTAAGCCCTCAACCATTTACCAGAATTATGTATAGCCAGCCAATAGCTGGAGAGCATTAATAAGGGGTTTATTCACTAAACATCAAATTATAGTGGATTCTCGTCTATAGATAGAGAGAGCCTGGTC